>NW_017732326.1:456840-500112 GCF_001890085.2 Hipposideros armiger | reverse complement strand
GGGCTGCAGCCCACGCCGTCGCCGGCGACCCACGGCAGCCCAGCTCCAGGTCGAGCCGTTGCTCAGCATCTCAGCTGCGGAGGGCAGTGTCACCGGCCCTCATATGTGGGATCCGAACCGGGGCCCTCCGGCATCCCAAGCGAGCTCCCAACCATCGCGCCACTCGGCCGGCCCTATCTCATAACTTCTTAATGAGGCAAAAGGAAGCTTAAGACAGAAAGCTTAAATAAAGTTTTTAGGAAAAGGGCCGATCAGGAGTTATTTTCCATGTAATTGAAATAACTATTTTTGAAGGATCACAAAATAATTTACAGTTTCTAATAGTGAGTAAAGTTTTAGCATTTCATCATGAGGCAGTGGCCTAAGGAAACTTAACTTCATGGCTGGAAGCTTACGATAAGACCACTACAGATGGTTCATTGCAATTAATGTGAATAATGGTATTGACAGGGCTCAAGAGCTTGTATTTGCAATCCTAGAATGGGACATCTTTCAGTCATTTAAAATGATGTTGTCAAGTGTCTGTTTCACAACTTTTATTACGTGCAGAGCTAAAAAAATAGTACAATGAAGATCCATTTACCCATGACCTAGACTCGTCAATCGTTGTCCTGTTGCCATATTTGCTTTATATGCCTGCCTACATTTAAACAATCCTGCAATGCCCTAATGAGTTGCAATCACACTAAATGGGAAATGTTTCCCTAGGTCTTTTGTTTGTTTGTTTTTTATTGGAGCAAGTTTTTAGACTGCATATTTACTCTCAGTGTAGCATGTCATGGGTTTTGCTCATTGCCCTTACATACACTATGACTAAGAGTGGAAGAGGTGACAGTAATGAGAATAGAGACAGCAGGGAAGGTGGATGGGGCCTATGACTATAAGAAGATTCTGTTATGACTAGTAGATGGAGAGATGGCCAAAATGTTTAAGTGAAGACCCTCCCTACCACTACATCCTGGTATTTACCAAGAATATTGGTGATGTGTAACAACCTAAAGAAGTTCTAGAGAAACTGCTAGAGAATATAGCAAATATAGGTCTAGTTGCTGCTGTCCTCAAGTGGTTCACATGCCGGCACACACAGTCAACAGCACCCAGGTGGTTAACATGCCAGCACACAGGATCTACAGCACCCTGCTCTGAGGACAACGCAGTGTGGCAGACAAATGGAAGATGTGCACATCTCTGAAGTATGGATAATGTCCTCCAAATCACAGAAATGTCAAAATGAAGTTGAAGGAGACCTTGCATATGGCATACTAAGGTGTACGGATCTTCAGTAGCTGTTCTCATTCCGTGTGCAGCCCACTCTTCTCTCGCATGCTTCCCCATGTGAGGCTCCTTCTCTCCTCGTCTCATCCTTCTGCTTCCCCCGTTCCCCTCTCTGGGTTGCCTCTTGATGCCAGTTAACTATCACTCCCTAACCCATACTTCAAACCACATTTAAAAATATAAAAACACAAAATGGGTTCATGCTGTGAGATGGATTATAAAATGCAAGAAGTCTAGGGTTGTTAAAAGTCTTTGGAGTTGGAGAATCTTGGAAGATTGTGAGGCTACATAACACAATGATTTAAGAATATTTTCGTAACTCCAGGTGATACATGAACTGTACTGGGTGATTATCTCTGCTCCAGGAATGGAGCAAAGCTGTGGGTAACCCACCAGGGCAATAAACTGACTACATTTTGGCCTGAAATGCACTGTATGTTTTTTCTTCCGATTTTCATCTTATTTAAATCTTTCTGTCTTAAAAGAGTGTTAACATGTTTACTTTGAAAGAATAGATATATCAACTTAAAGAAGAGCTAGTTTATCCAGATATAGGCTTCATAGAAAAGCCAACGTGGCATTTAAAACCAGGTGACAGATACCCAGGAAGTAAGTGGTATATGTGCGCATAACTGCAGGCTGGCTTCACTGAGATAGGACAGATAAAAAAAGTCATGTCATGAACTTAGTTTGCAAGTTCAAAGTCTATTTCAGTTTGACTGGCTAGGAAAGCTAGGATGGTTTCATGACAGATGCAGCATTAGGCTGGGAAACAGATACAGAGTGGCAAAGCTCATGGTGCTAACTTGATCCCGACAGTCACAGTCACGATTTAGTGGGAGCTGAAGCCTTGCCTCTGCACAGCAGGCACTCCCAACAGGAGTGATGAGAAGGGCTTGAAGGAATCAGCTTGGCTGTTCAAAAGATAATCCCTCTGGATTTGTAAGTGGGAAAGCTACATCAAAGACATAAAAATATGAAACAACATTGTTGGGAAAAGATTTAGGCAAAATAGTTGAGGGTGTCTCTTATGAAAAAACAAATCCTAAAACAGGCAATCTTTTCTTCTTTGCCACTTGACAGAAAGATGGGCAAGCAGGGACCGTGCCCTTAGCCTTGCGCCTCAGCCCCGTCCCCGCACTCCCTGCATTTGAGCATATTTCTTGAAATTTTCTAAGTTCCCCTCTGGTGTGGGGACGAGCTGTGGGTCCATCATATGCCCCAGGAACTCTGGGACTCATAGCCACCTGGCCGTCCTGGAAGGTTGTGGCCGGGCTTGCTTCTAAGGACGTGGTGGTGAGCAGGTGGCTCCCACCAGCCAGCATGGCATTTCGTGTATGGAGTCCCATGACACTGGCCACCAGAATGTTGTTGATATGCTCATTTCAAGTAACTCAAATTGTTTTTATGGACAGAGGCCCCTTTGCAAAAACATTTGCTCAGGGCCACGCTCTCTAGAGAAAGCCCTGGTGGGAGGAGAGGGTGAACATTGGAATTGAAGCTAAGTCAGCACATCAGAATAGAATGCAGTCAAAACATTTTTTGAAAGAAAAGCAAAAAACAAGAAGCAACCTTGCATGTATACATATCTATGTGTTATATATACATGATAGCTTCTTTTTTGGTCTTGATCTCCTGTTAAAATCTTACTTATATGCCATAAATTTGGTTTCCAGGGTCATAGTATCTTTTAAATATTCCTTTTAAAAATTTTTCGCTAAAACACCCGTTTCCCAGGAACCGGGTATTTTGGGGTAAAGGGAACACTGTTTGAGAAACACTGATTTAAGCAAACAGGGCTTTGTTGCAGAACTCAGAACCATGAACATGTTGACAAGAACCATGAAAAAGCAAACTGGGATGCACCCACTCTCAGTCTCATAAAACAAGGACCCCTTTTCACAGCATCTTATGGGACTAGATAGAAAAATGTTTTAAAAGAATAAATGCAGGAGTGCGCACGCGCACACAGGCACAGAAAGGATTTCTTTCCATGTAAGTTCTTAGGAGGGAAAAATAGGGAGCGATGGGTTTGTCCCTTGGAAGTCCTAGTTTTGTGAACACAGAATCAGAAAAGCAAGTTTAGCCCTTTGGTCTTGACACCCGGGCATCTCGCTGCAAGCAGGTGAGGATATTCCCCAGGGAAGATTCTATGATATGTTTAAGGTTCGGTCCTTTAGAGGGCTTTGCAGGTCTGACAGGTTTGTTTCCAATCCCAGGATACACCGAAGAGAAAATTATCCCTGTGATTAGCCTTGGTGTACGAGACAAGCAAACCCACCGGAGATGAGGAATACTTTAATCATTACATTTTGAGCTTCTAGGTGGGATTAATACAAATGCTTTTCTTCCTCATAAAGCATATAATAAAAATAACAAATTGGGAAGAGGAACCTATCTGTTGAATGTAGAATGACTGATTAAACGTTTTAAAAATATTAAACAAATTGAAATGGACCACCCTATATTATTATAATATGTGATCTGGGAGACAACTTTTTTGGTACATCTCGTTTTCTAGCTTTTAATACTCTGCTTCCCGGCAACTGGCATCTCATTTTCTCCTGGAATTTCTAATTTTTTTAATATAATTTCTCTGTGCATGTTCAAAAACGTTATCATCCACATGAGCCAATCCATTCACTTATAATATGTAGCTTGACATATAATGTAATCAACACAGCTAATGTCATAAGCACACACGGACATATAATTAAGTCTAACAGCCTTAGATATGGAAGATTTTAAGTCACAAGTTTTTTAAGTGGAGTAATTATAAATGGTCGATCATGACATATACTTGACTCAGCTGGATATTTCCCTGGAAGAAAACTGTTAATTTCCTGTGGTACTTTGTTCATGGCCACAAATTAGAATCCTGATGGCCTGAACAGTGGTTCTCACGTGTAGTCTCCAGACCAGCAGCATCAGCGTCACCTGGGACCTTGTTTAAAAAGCAGATTGTTAGGGCCGGCCGAGTGGCTCAGTTGGTTAAGAGCTCGCTCAAGAGTTTGAGCTCTGAGCAACAGCGGTTCGAGTCCAGCCCGAGCTGAGCAGCCGCTGAGCTGCCAACAGGTAGCAGGATGGCTCAGCTTAAAAAAAAAAAAGCAGATTGTTGGCCCCCAGCCCAGAGCTACTGAGTCACAAACTGCTGGATGGGACCCAAAAGGGATAAAATAAAACCAAATAGCTATATCTGCAGAGGAACATGCACCGGTGAATTCAGATGCTTCAGGAAAAGGCAGAATCTGTGAATTTTAAAATAAAGCTAGATTATACCACTTGGTAAGCTAAAAAGTAGACTGAGATATAAATCCTTGCTTCAGTCCCTCTCTTGAAATTGTGACCTGAGACTAACAGATACTGAGTCCATGGAAATGCTTTAAGTCATACACTCATCCACCTGCTAGAGCCAAGTTGCTTCTCAGATTTGGGGAAAATGACAGAAACTCATTTCTGCCTCCTCCCCAGATTAAAAGAAAACTATATAAATAAAGCTGAACCCCCAAAATGCACCCCCAGTATGTCTTTGGTGGGTGGTTCTTGCAAAATCGCCTGGCAGGCTGATGGACATGCCACACAGCCAGTAAGTTGTAAAAGGTGCTTTTCCCCTCTCTCCCAATGGCCTTGCAGTCATGCGCAAAGACCAGCCGAGCTGGGCTGAGTGGCTCTAACTGTGTCACTGTAGAGGTAGCAGCTAAAGAAGGTTCTGTTCTGAAAGGTGCCTCCTCTCCCTCACCCCCAACTCTTGCCTTTTCTCATCATGCTCACTCAATAATATCAGCAAAAGTGAATGCTCTTCAAAGTACTTGGGGGCCTCTTCTGGCATTCATAATTTCAAAAAGTGCTTTGACTCTTTTTTTACCCTCACCATAAAGGACCTTTAGCTATGAGCCAGCAAATTGCAAATAAAAACACATCTTAAAAGAAAGAACACTCTTGAATGCCATCTTTATTTCACAACTAGTCTACATGTCATGTTTTCTCTATTTCAGTTGCCTCAACTGTTAAATGGAGACGTTCTCAGCTAAGCATACTGGGTGAATAGGTGACCGTATTCTTTATTTGTGATAGAATTGGGAGGAGGTTGTTGGAGAGTCCAGGAGAAAGCAGCTTGAGAGTAAGGTATTATCCCCCTTAAACACTCACGGTTGAAAGCTGATAGAGCAAAAGGGAGAATGAAGCTGAGCTGTTAACAAACACAAAGGGACAGCACAACATGGAAATGTAAACTGTTCACATTTGCTGCCAGGGCAGCAGTGGATGCTACGTAATCGCTTGGCTTGAGACAGTTGTTCCTGGAGGCATCTGTGCATCCACAGGCATCATTTGTCCATGCACTGATAAACATGCAACTCCCCCTCCTCAAGAGAGCTGCTAAATCACATTTCAAACCCTAGTTAGCTTACCAAATCCAGCATTCATACAAACAACAGAAGAAGAAAAACAATTAGCCAAAAGCATCACATCTATTGATAAATGGCCATGAAAGGGATGACAAATCGTGATTTGCCACACATTGCTTCTGCGTTTTTATTTTCTGAGCCTTCTGACATCAGCACATTATTTCTGGCTGTAATTGGGATGTTATAAACAGTGTGGTTATTGATGTGCTCAGTAATTAAAGTATTGTATTCACACCCCTTGCAAATTGTAAATATTATTTCTGACCCTGAGAACACTGAGAGAAAACGATATTGGCATGCCTTCTCTGGGGACTTCCACTCTTAAAACAAAAAGCTGGCTTTGACGGCATGAGGAATAGCTCTGGAAGTCAAGATCATTCTCTAGGCAGTGGAACAACCAAGCTGCTTGCAGGGACATGTCTGCAGTCCACAGAGAGTAACTGCACACAGGTGTCTTTGAAAGCAGGGGTAATGCTGAGGTTTCCTTTTGCCAAATCATGTAAATGAACACCTTTATTCCTGCTGAAGGGCCAAAGACTTAAAAATATTCACCTCTTTTAGTTTCATTTTCCTATTCTCCACTAGGATGCAATATGAAATAATAGGAGACACAAACATGAATTCACATATATTGATGTTCACTAAAGTGTTGGTGAAATGATGGAAAAATTGGAAGCAACCTCTGGGCATAATCAGGGGTTGCTACATTCATCTGATAAAATACTCTGGTTAAATATTTTTTTTAAGATAATATTATGACATGAAAAAATGCTCAGTGAGATTAAGTAGAAAAGTCAGGAATACCTAAAATACAATCTGAATTGTGTAGGGCAGAAATGATATATACCTAAGGAAAAAAAAAGACAAAGAAAATAAACCAAAGTACACTCGTGGCTAAGTCAGAAAGGTGTGATTTAAATCATTATTAAAATTCTTCATTTTACACTTTTTGGTATTTTCCCAATTTTCTACAATAAGTATGTGTCACTCTTAATATTAAAAAATAACATGAGAACTTTCATTTAAGAATGCTTTAGACTTGGGCCAGCCGAATGGCACGATGGTTAAGCACTGGCTTGGGACGCCAGAGGGCCCCAGTTCGGATCCCACATATGAGGGCCAGTGACACTGCCCTCCACAGCTAAGATGCTGAACAGCAGCTTGACCTGGAGCTGGGCTGCCGTGAGTCACCGGCGATGGGGTAGGCTGCAGTGGGACTGGCCTGCAGCGGGTGTGAGCTGCCGTGAGCCACTGTGAGCAGCCGTCCAATGGCCAGTGAGGATCTGCCTCGCCCGGGAAGAGCGCAATGATGGTGCCAACTTGGGCCAGTGAAGCAACGTCCTCCACAACTAGACTGAAGAACAAAACGACAGCAACTTGTCTGTTCCCCTTCCCCCAATTCTCCAGCACTGTTCCCTTCCCCCCAATACCCCAATAAAAAAATCTTTAAAAAAAAAAGAATGCTTTAGACATATCAAGCAAACCTGAATGACAACTAAAATTATACCACTGGCTCTAACGTCTGCCTTTCTTTTGAGCTGGCCTCTGAGAACCCCTCGGCCATGGTACTTTATAGACATCCCACCTCTGTATGGGGCACTCACCTGGGAAGGTGTCGTCACACTGATTTCTGGAACAAAATTGTCCTCAAAGAAATTGATGATGTTCTCCTGCTGCAGTTCCTTTGTTGGGGTGACTTTAGGCAGAGGCGGGACAGGAGGCCCCTTCCTTGTCTACAAAGCATTAAACACAAACAGTAGTTAATTCAACCAAAGATGACATGAGAGACATGCAATAATGTCATGTGAACAAAGCTGGGATGATACACTGAACAGTGACCAAAATTTGTGTATGTGTATAGAAGTTAAGTCCACGTGATGCAGGTAAAGAATGCCGTTTGCTTGGGTGGCTCTGAGCACTGACAGGCACTGGTCCAATGAGAAAAATTCAGGCTCTGAGCGTCCATTCATCTCAACAAAAGGGCTACACACTGGGCTGTGGGGCCAGGTGACTGTGCCTCTAAAGTTAAACTGTGCAATACCTTCTCTGAAGCAAACTGAAAATGATTTCTCACTTCAGCAATAAATCAGAATTTTAAAATTAACATCAGATGAGAGCAGGTGCATTCAGGGTGGTATGGCCGTGGGTGGTGAGCACACAATGTGATATATAGATGATGTATTATAGAAATGTCCACTTGAAACCTATGTAATTTTACTAACCACTGTCACCCCAATAAATTTAAACAAAGAAAATAATAAAATTTAAAAAAAGAGGGAAGCTCTGCAAAAAAAATTAAAATAACATCAAGCAAGCTTTCCACTGGAATCAGTGAGACCACCTGTAGGCAGCATACATTGCATTTTCCACCCCAGTATTTTTTAAAGTAAGAGCTTCAGAGGTCTGTCTGTCTGCTACATGTATCTTCCTCTGACTACCTCAGTTTCAGCCACATGCATGGAAGCTTGGACTGAACTGGACTTCCAGGTTTCTTACAGGAACTTCATTTTTTCCCAAAGTCGTGAAGATCTGGGTGGCAATTCCTCTCCATATTTACTTTTCCCTGGCCTTTACTGTGTCTTTCAATCATTTGTTTTCTACACTTTTGTTAAGTGTCTGTCTATTCCTGTGCGATATAGGGCAGGCGATATAAAAAATATGAAATGGCCTAACCGTAATGGCTTTTCTTGGCCGACCTTGCCTCAAGTGTTACCTAAAGCGCTGCTAGAGGGAGCTTGCGTGGGGAAGGTAGGGTTAAACGGAGCCTGGAAGGAAAGGCGGGGAGGAGAGTAGGGTTGTGGAACAAGGTCTCACACACTCAAGCATAAGGTGTGTGAGGAATTAAAAATCCAAGGAAGAAAAAGATTTAATTCCTTAGTGATAATCACAAGGCCTAAAGCTTCACACCTCAAAGTCTCCCCAACCGGCACTCATCTCAACGCCCAACACTGTGGGACTCTCGTGGTGGGGTCATCCGGCCACCAGCTCTTCCAGTCGCCCCAATGTAGATGATCTCTTCCTACCTGCGATGGTGACCGCGGCCTCACTGGTGCGGGAGAAGCAGGTGCCAGAGTATGATTGGGACTGGCTGTGGGGCTCGGGATGGGGGATGCCTCCTCTGGCGGTGAGGGTGTCTTTGCGATGCGGAGAGGACCCGAATCACTAAATGAACACACGAGATTTAAAAAAGGGGCCTTCTAAGGGGCAGTACTTACCTATTAGGGGTCTTCCATCCCAGAGAAATCCTGAGGCATAACAGGTACTGTCTGTTATCTACTCCCCATTCCACGTTAATTCTGGTTATTAACAGTGATGTGGTAATTAGCACCATTTACTGACTGACCACTGTGTGCCAGACCCTGCTCATATATTATTTGTAAGTGTCACAATATGACTGCAGAGGGGTTAAAAATCCCTAAAGCGACTTCGTGATTTACTGGATCTGAATTCGGGCCGTGGTAAAGCAACACTTCTTCTTCCCACTGTGCCAAACAGGCTCTGTGAGACGCTTCCAAACACAAGCTGAATTAAATGAACTAATTTCACTGTTGATTTACAGGGGACTCTTGCTCTGTCACAATCTATACAAAAACCTACCCAGAAAATTGTAAATTTCATGTTAAAAGGCATCCTTTAGCATGTTAATTAAGATTTTGTAGGAATGCTTTCTGATAACATTTGGAAATTAATTCATTAACTGTTTCTCTTTTTACACCTTATAGAACAATGATTCAACTCAAGCACCTTGAAATGTGCAAACAAATTACGTGAGGGATGAAAGTGGAAATATTTACTGAGAACCCACCACATCCCTGGCACAAGGCCAAACGCTTGTGACCAGCCCAAATGTGATGATTAAGAAGGCACTTGGGATACATCCTGCTCTCTAAGAGTTTCAAGGGTCTACAGATTGAGGAAACAGGATCTGCACCCCAAATAAATGAGCATGTACATAGCATGGTCTACAAAAGAATGGGTCTTGTAGAGAAAAAACAGACACACCACGTGACTGGGGCTCTGTGCCAGCGATCATGGCCTCTATCGGGCACAGTCCAATCCATGCTTATAGGGACAGATCCTACAGAGCTCACTATCTCGTTCTGAGGAGGAACGTTGGAAAAAAAATGAAAGGAACATTTGTTAAGTGACCGTGGCCCCACTGTCTTCATTATACCTGATTGTACACAGATTCATTCGTCCCTTTCACCTCTCCTTAAGAAAGCAAGCCTTAATTTTTTTTATGTATTTCATTTCTAAAACACCCAATTTTTGATATTAAAATTCTTTCTTCATTCCTAGCTGTATTGGAAACAATAGCTCTACCCCTTTCATGTATTCTTGTAGGCAATATTCCTTCCCTTAGAAAGAAAAGATACAACTTGATGCTCACTTACTGCAGCAGCCGTAGCAGACTATGAGTGCAGTTAATCCAAAATGCAAAGGAAGCAATCTTAGCTACCTCCAGAGAGATCCAAACACTGACATATAGAGATGCTGGCACATGTGTAAGAGTGCATGTGTTTTGATAAATGTGTGTGTATGAGTGTATACAGTGATGTTAAAATTGCAAATATGGACTGTCACGGTTACATATTACCTTAAAGCTGTTTAGTTCCATAGCATCTTTTTTTCCTACTGATTAAAAAATTTGGGATCTTTAACCTGAGAAGCTATTGGACTTATTCAAGATAAGGCAGAGCATGTTAACTGCAGAGTCATAAAACTGAAAGCTGAGTGTTTGTACTTCCTGCTCAGGGTTCCCTAGCCTGCGTTCCCTGAATACACAATGCCTGAGAAGAGGAGAAGAAGAGGGATTCCAAAATCACAGCAGAAAGCCGGTATGAAGCCAAATCATGGCAACGCAGACAATTCACCTATGGATCACAGAGTCTTCCATGTATTTGCCATGTGCAAAATACCCATGTGCAATAAAAGCAAAACTATGCAATGTTTGTGAGGTGGAGTTAGGAGGCGAGATGACAGCGATGTCTCACCTACTTCCTTTTTCCTTTCCCCATAATGGATTCTTTAAAGATGTGTCACCAATGATTAGTACCAGGACTAACTGTTGTGAGTTTGAGGAATTCCTTTCTTCTCCAAAGAAAGTAACAAGTGCACAACGAGAAATTATATGTTAAAAATGTATACCATTGCTCTTAGGTCCCATGGAAAGCAGATTGGCAATGACACTGTCTATTCTGACAATGACAAAAGCCCTTGGTAGGTAAATCCATAGAAAGATAAATATAGACGCACAGAACTAAGGCTGATATCAGCCAGCCTCTGATGAACATGGCCTACCTGGGAGCTCCTTGAATGGTGAAGGCCTTGTCAGCGTGCTGGTCGCCCAGTTTCGTCATCACTTCATACAATTTGTGGCAAAGCTAATGGGACAGGGGCAACTTGTCTATTAGCTGCAAGTCATTCTGATGCATATTCAGGCTATTGCCCCCCACCCCCAAGGAATTATTTATTGAAAAGCTAAGAATCTTATAATAGCATGGATGGTCTCTGCATATGGTCCAATTTAAATTTCATGTCAAAACTGAAAAGCCACAAACACAAATAAAGTAAAAAATTTACTAACCATTTACTAACCAGAGTACAGAGCAGAAAACAAAAAACTACTGTTTACATTGACTCTACGAGAGATAAAGTCATCCACCACCCTGCTAAACTAAGAAAATACCATAGAGCTGTACTGACAGCAGAGCTGCTAATTATCTGAATATTTGGAGACCAATTTTTCCTCAACATAAAGTGCCACTTGAAATTTTTCCTCAACATAAAGTGCCACTTTAAAAACCGACTGGGGAAAAAACAAACAAACAAAAAAACTGTGAAACTGTGACAATGAAAAAAATAATAATTTCAGAAGAAAAATAAAAGTAGCCAATGTTTCATGACAGTATTTTTGTAAACCTAAAAACTAAAATCTTTGCAAGATATCGAGAACTATGTGGTCACAAAAAAATGTAGAAATATTACTGAGAGTAATAATACACTATTAAAAAAATGTGGAAGTGAGCGAATTCTTTGCATAAGGCTACACATTTCATATGCTTCCAGAATAGATGTTTATTCACTTTATATTCCTTAAGTAAAAATAATCATCATTACTCACCACCGCAATTTCCTTATGAAACTTGGCCTCAAGGCTAGAGACATTTTTGAAAGTATTGACATAAAATCCAACTCGTCTGCCATGTGGCGATACAAAGAGGAAAGAATAGAAGTCCAGTTAGCAAAACTGTATGTTAAATGGCAATGAAATATATTAAAAATATATTTTGAGGAAAATTACATAATCGATCCAGGGATGAAAGAATAGTTGAGTGATAAATTCATATCACCGATAAGACTTGCTTTTTCTATGGTTTAATGTGTACCTTAAATTTCTACCATGTTCCACTCAATCTTCTTCTTTTTTTTAACTTTATAAGATTAGTTTATTCAGATTTCCTTCATTTTTTTTCAGCTTTATTGAGGTATATTTGACAAATAAAATCACTCAGATATTTAAAGTGTACATCATGGTGACTTGATATACATATACATTGTGAAAGGATTCCCTCATCTGGTTAATTAACACCTCCATCATCTCACATTTATTATTACTATTATTATTATTATGAAAACCTTTAAGTTCTAGATTCTTAGCAAATTTCAATTACATAATACAGTATTATCAACTATGGTTATCCCCTTTTACATTAGATCCTCAAACCTGATTCATCTTATAGCTGAAAGTTTGTGCCCTTTTACTCACCTCTCCCTGTTTCCCCCACCCCCCAGCCCCTGGCAATCACTTTTCTACTTTCTGTTTCCATGAGTTTGCCTTTTATTTTATTTGAGGTTTCACATATAAGTGGTACCACACAATATCACCCCACACCTGTCAGAATGGTTATCATCAAAAAGACAAGAAATAATAAGTGTGAGCGAGGATGTGGAACTTCCGTGAACTGTTGGTGGGATTGTAAATTGGAGCAGCCACTATGGAAAAGAGTGTGGACGATCCTCAAAAAAATTAAAAATAGAACTACCTTATGACCCAGCAATCCAGGATCTTGAAGAGATATACACACTCCTATGTTCATTGCAGCATTATTCACAATAGTCAAGTTATGGAAAGAACACATGTGTTCATCTCCACCAAAGAATGAATAAAGATGTGACAGACAGACAGACAGATAGGTAGACAGTGTATGTGTGTGTGTGTGTGTGTGTGTGTGTGTGTGTGTGTGTACAGGTTATTCATACATGAGAAAAAAGGAAACCCTGCCATTTGCAACAGGATGGATGGATCTTGAGGGCATTATGCTAAATGAGATAAACCAGAGAAAGACAAATGTTTCACTTAACGTTCTATATTTACAGTGATCACGTGTCCCTCATTCCACATATTTTTTTCTTTCAATTGATTTAGATTATATACATAATCATCTATATGTTTGTGTTTTTTGTGAATATATATGTGTGTGTGTGTGTGTATATATATATATATATATATATATATATATATATATATTCATAAAGAAACTCCTGGCACAGTATGTTTGGGAAATAGTAAGTACTGGAGAGGGTCAGGCCAGAAGCCTGGAAGATGAGAACCTGGTGATGAGAACCTGTGCTCTGGGACAGACAACGAAGCACAGTGTTTATTTGCAGCCCCGCCATGTATGAAATAGGAGAAAGGAGAGGGTCTGGACCTGCATTTGAGGGAACTAAGGCAGCAGCTGGACAGGAGAGGCTGCAGATGCCCAGGCAACCCGGCACAGAGGCACCAGACTCATCATATTGTTTGCAGAGAAGTTTCCTAGGTACTTAAAAGTGGCAACCCAAGACCCCTTTTCTAGGACCCCAATCAACTGGACAGTAGCTGCTCATAACTTTCCTCATTTATTTTACTCAACAAAGGGCCTATCCAACTCTGGGTGCATGCCTAGTGGTGGGCTAAGGTGGCTCCAGGAATGAACAATCCCGTTAATGGAGGCTGATTAGTTCCATTCACACTGGTTAAGAGAAAGAAGCCGATTTCAAGATAGCATGTAAATGTTAAAGTTATCATACAAGGCCACACATGACTAAATATCCAAAATGAATAGATCTGACAGAAAGAGCTAAAGGAACTGAGAGCTCAGGGGAGTAACCAGCTCTGTGCCAGCTGCAAACATCTATTTGAGAAGACAAACAGGCTGCCCTGAAGAACAGGTCAGATTTAAACAGAAGGCGAGTACAGATGTGGGGGAGGGTAGTTGAACTTGATTGGTGAGTATTGTTTTATTTTCATTGATTTTCCCTATGATAACCAAACCCTAAAGAAGATCTAGGAATGAAAACTGTGCACAGCTTTATTATTAAAATAACTTTCTCAAGTGTAAATGCTGCATGAAAGGCACACCCAGCAGAAGGCTTTGACGTGCATGGCCAAATTGCTCCCTCCAGGGCTGGGCCTTCTTGTGCACTGCCTCCACTTTGAACATGACTGCATACCAAACCATTGTAAATCTGATAGACAAGAGTCAGCATCTTTCTTTTAACAAAAGTCAACACTTGTTTGTTCATTTATTTATTGCCCATTTGTATTTCTCATTTTATGAGTAATCTATCTTCTTCTTTTTTTTTTTGCTTATTTCTTAGTGCTTATTTCATTCTTACTTGTAAGGGATTTTATATTAAACATATTGAACCTTGGATACATTTAGCAAAAACAAGAACTTCCATTCTTTTATCTTTAAATTTTGTTTGCCGATATACAGCATATATATCAACTTGTTTATATCAGTTATTATTTAGAGAAATAAGTGGGGCAGTACTTGAAAGAAATGCCTTATTTAGAATGACTGAACAAACATCTATAATTTTCTAAAATTTTTATGTTTTCTTTTTAGAATTTAGAAATTAAATCAACTAGGATTATTTAATTTAGAAAAAAAAGTGTTCAATATTTTTAATGCAACTTATCATTCAGTGATTTACTTCAATTTATGAAATGAGAGACTCCTTCCAAAAGGGGACTGCCTCACTATTATAGGCTCAGCACTTACTACAGCAGCTGGTACAGAGCAGGCATGCAGTAATATTCCATGAATGAATCAATGAATGAATGAACGAACGAACAAATGAACAAATGCGGCACCCACTGCACTAGAAGGGCATGTTCTGACTGTAACCTTAGCCTGTGAAAAACTAGTGTCACCAGCAGTGAAATACACATCCACAAAGAGTGCCAGGCTCCGAATTCTGATATTATCTGCTTGGGAGGTTTCATTTCACAAGTTCTTCATAAACATTCTTCATAAAGTCTAGAGACTTTACCATCTCCCTAAAGGACTTCTTTGAGGCATCCTCATACCCCTTCTGGTTGGCTGTCAAGACCAACTAAATTTCTTTTTTTTTTTTTTAAAGATTTTATTGGGGAATTGGGGGAGGGGAACAGTGCTGGGGAATCGGGGAAAGGGGTACCGACAAGTTGCTGTCATTTTGCTCTTCAGTCTAGTTGTGGAGGGCGTCGCTTCACTGGCCCATGTTGGTATTATCATTGCGCTCTTCCCAGATGAGGCAGATGGGTCGCCAGCCTCTGGACGGCCACTCACAGCAGCTCTTGGCAGCTCACGCTGGTTGCTGGCCACACACGGTAGCCCATGGCAACCCACTGCAGCAGGGGCTGCAGCCTACACCTTCATGGGCGACTCACAGCAGCCCAGCTCCAGGTCGAGCTGCTGCTCACCATCTTAGCTGTAGAGGGCAGAGTCACTGACCCTCATGTGGGGTCCAAACCGGGGCCCTGCTGCTCAGAGCTGGCGTCCCAAGCCAGCTCTTAACCACCACGCCACTCGGCAGGCCCCCAACTAAATTTCTTTATTAAGACGTTTCTTTGTTCTTGGAAACAGTACAAAGGATTAATAGCTGAGCTTAACACAACCACAGCTCTCAGGCCAGGACACCCTCCCTCTGCACGGCCATAAAAAAACCTGCCTCCCCTTGGGGGTGTTCAATGCTTTTCCCTGGGCCCCCTATAGGGGAGGAAGCATCCTGGCCATCCCTCACTCACCATGGGGGTAAAGTGGGAGAAAGAAGAGTTTTCTTCCATTTTTTCCCCCTGATCCTCTGAGCTCATTTGTACTCCTCTGAGATTTATGCATTCATATTCAACCTCTTCACAGCTCATCTATCATCAACCTCCCAGCCACCCCCCACCCCTCCTCCTCACTCAACCCCATTCACTATCTACAATGGCACGTGCCCCATGGTTTCCCTCTCTCTCCTTCACCAAATCTTAACACTAATACAGGCATTCATTTGACTATGCACCCAAATAACAAACTCCCAACTCCCTGACCTCCCTGAGCCCAGTGTCCCTATTATACACATTCTGCAGTGACTTACCACTGCATATCCTGGATCTTGTCATCAATCACAATTGCCCACCTTTGAAATGAGATAACTCAGCAGCCCACCCACTAACCTAGTTTTTTAAGCCTGGAGATCCTTCATTCATTATTCATTGATTTCATTCCAGCTGCTGACTTTTGGGGGCGGGGGAGGGTTGTGGGGGTTAATATATTTGCATTGGAACATGCCCAGCACTGTGGCTGATGCTACTGTATTAGAACCTAATACTAAGCACATGAACCTTCTCATCAGATTTTCTGTAATGCTGGTAGCTTAGGAATAGTTTTATTTTTTTATAAAGAATATATTTGGGGGGAAATGAGAAAGTAGTTTTATTTTACTAATATTTAATATGTGGGTTGGTACTTGCTCCGTATGTCAGAAGGACCCTGGTTTTTTGGGAAAGGAGAGTGGAATTCATGCTACTTGTTTGCTTTTTAAAAATTATTTCATTTTTATTTTGGGGGGGAGTTTCATATCTAATCATCCCACCTCAGTCCCCCACTCTGAGTGCTTTTTAAATAGTAGAGAATCCAACTTTTTAAAAATCCCTCTGAGATAACTGCCCCTTTTCTCCCAGGCTGTTGTCTCCTCAGGCTCAAACTTTTGCTCTACCAAGCCCCGTGGGACACCCCTCAAAATGTCTGTCAATGCCCTCACCCCTTACTTACCCCACATACTCAGTCCTAAATCATCCCACCTCCACCACAGCCATCTTCTCAAAATGACAAAGGTTATTTTAAAAGGCTTCCGTTGCCTCATCATCCCCCTATATCTGCTACAATTCCTCATGCCCATCATAGTATATCCTCAAAATAACAGACGATACCCACTGTTTCTGCTTCCTCACCTTCCACTGAGTCTCCAATGTCAGTAATCAGGCTCTGACCCCACTAACCCCCCTATCAACTGAACTCCTCTGGAAGTTCACCAAAGGCAATGCATCTTTAGCCCTTGTCTACTTGATTTCTCTATTGTAAATAATACTCCTGGCACTATTTCACTTTTAAATTTCTCTCCATTCTTGGCTTTTTGAGATACAGCTCTTACAGGTCCCTTCCACGTCTCCTTCTACATCTCTGATTATTTCTTCTCAGGCATTTCCACAGGCTCCTCTTCTTTGCATTAGTCCTTAAATATTGGTTCTCATGAACGTTTTGTCTTTGGTCCTCCTCTGGCCATCTGATCTCTCATTACCTACACCTCATCAACTCTCAACCACCACCCATATAATAATGACTCCCAAACCTCTTTCTGAGCTCCAGACCTGGTTAGCCCAATAGACATATCCTTTTGGATTTCCAATGATTCTGCAAACTCAACATATACAAAATGGAGCTCAGTATTTTCCCCAAACTTTCTTTTCCTCATATATTGTCTATCGCCCTGAGAGAACCCTTCCCTCACTGGCCAGTCTATAATAGCTATCCCATCCCATGTCACTCTTCATTAAATTATCTTGTTTTTGTTTTCTGCACTGAACTTTTGGTTTAAGACTTTATTTCTCATTTCTTTTCTTGATAATTGTCATTCCCTACACTTCAATGTAAGATCCAAGAAATCAAAATCTTCAGTACTTAAAAAGAGTACTCGGTACATAGTGGGTGGTCAATTGATATTTCCTGAATGAATTATAAATGAATCTGACCACTACCTATCTCCTGTTTTATCATCACAACTCTCCTTTTGGACACTTTCACTCTGACTTCCAGCTACAATAAACTAAATAAAGTTCTATGAACCTACATATCTACTTCAATCTCCATGCCTTTATTCATGCTTTACCTCAGCTTATAAAATTCTTTTCACTAAATTGTGACAACAATCATTTTAAAAGATTTAGCTCAAACATTCTCTTTGGAACCCTTCCTTCCTTGTGATATTTCTCTATCATCCCTTATGAATTAGAAGCTCCTTTAGAACAAACATACCCTTGTATTTCCTCATTTGAACTTACATCCTCCTTTAGATAGCACATCATTTCTCTTCTCCTTTATGCATCCAAAATTTTGAAACAATTTTCTACACATGACAATAATGGAAGACTACAGGAACAAAAGAACATAAGACATGCCGAAAAAAATTAGCAAAATGATAGACATACACCCTACTTTATCAGTAATTAAACTAATGAACTAAGCACGCAAATCAAAAGACAGAGGTTGGCAGAATAGACAAAACACACACATACCCACAATCCAGCTATATGCGGTCTATAAGAGTCACATTTTAGATTCAAACACTCAAACAAATTGAAAGTAAAAGAGATTCATTCATGCAAGGAGTAACCAAAAGAGAACTGGAGTGGCTATAGTAATACCAGACAAAATAAACAAAATTTGTTACTAGGGACAAAGAAGGACATTTTATAAAGATAAAATGGTGACTCCATCAAGGAGATACATCAATTATAAACATAAACACATAACAATAGAGTCCCAAAATACATGAAGCAAAAGCTGACAGAATTGAAGAAATATAGACAATTCACCAATAAAAGCTGATGACTTCAGTATCTCACTTTCAATAATGAATAGAACAACTAGGCAGAAAGTCAATAAGGAAACACTTGGCGATCACTGTAGACCCAATGGATATGACATATAAAGAACACTTCACCCAACATTATGAATGGATATGAATAGTTTGATGCAGGATTTCATGCATAAACCCATTAATAAATACTCATAAATACATGTACAATATTATAAATTTCACCACAGGCGTCACTGAAGATACAAAGTACTAACTTTAATTGCAAGGTGGAGCAATATGGCTGGGAGGAAAACATATGTATTTATGAAATAACTCTATGAAATAAATCTTATTTATGAAAGACTGAATGCAATCTCATTTTAGATAAAGGGAGGCCCTAAATTCAGACAGCAAAATTTATAGGAAAAACCACAGAAGTGCTTTTAAGTCAGTTTGTAAGTCAGGATTTACAAACTTCAGGCCTTAGGCCAGCTTTAGGATTTACAAACTTTACAATCTTAGGCAGGGTGTCTAAGTGACATGATCCTTAGCTTCCTTGTCTGTAAAATGAAAATATCTGTGTGAAGATTAGAGATTATGTGTGCAAAGTATACAAAATGATACCTGGCAAATATTCAATAAATGATTTCTCTTTATTTTTTAAATAAAATAGACATACGCACACAATTCACACCATTATTGTGGGTGAGTAATCTGGGTTTAGTCAAGGAACACACTATACATAAAGAAAGGCCTAAGCTTGATTTTGATCAAAGGGCAGGATTTGATGAACATAAAAAGAACCTTAAGCGCCATAATGAGAAATTAGACTGAATTAAAAAGCATTGAAGCATTTATTCTGTATTTGATCAGATAAGGGGAAAGGTTTCTCTCCTAAATTTGTCCCTTAAATTTTCCCATTGTACTTAAGTCCCTACAGTCTTTCAAATTCAGGATACTTTGACAATTATTTTATTTTCAATAAACAAATACTACTTGGGGAGGGAACATAGGCAGAAAGTACACCAGTCAATGCTAGTTTTAGATACTTAGAGATAGAACTAAAAAAACAAAGAAACTGTTACATAGCCAATGCATATAAAGCAAACAATATGTATTTTCCTTTTGGCAATTTTCCCAGGAGTATTGTCTCATAATTGGAAATACTGAACATTGTGGTACCCAAGCCTTTCAAAAGACCAGTTTAAAAAGCAATGGAGGGGCCGGCTGAGTGGCGAGTTGGTTAAGAGTTGGCTTGGGATGCCAGCTCTGAGCAGCAGGGCCCCGGTTCGGATCCCACATGAGCGCCCTCTACAGCTAAGATGGTGAACAACAGCTCAACTTGGAGCTAGGCTGCAGTGAGTCGCCAGCGAAGCGTAGGCTGCAGTGGAGCTGCAGTGAGCTGCTGTGAGCTACCGTGAGTGGCTGGCAGACAGCGTGAGTGGTCAGCAGATGGTGCCAGCTGCCAAGAGCCGCAGTGAGCAGCTGTCCTGTGGCTGGTGACCGATCTGTCTCACCCAGGGAAGAGCATAATGATAATACCAACTTGGGCCAGTGAAGCAACATCCTCCACAACTAGAGTGAAGAACAAAAGGACAGCAACTTGTCTGTTCCCCTTCCCCCAATTCCCCAACACTGTTCCCATCCCTCAATTCTCCAATAAAAATCTTTAAAAAAAAAAAAAAAAGATTTTGAATACAAGTATTTCTGAAAATACAAGCATGCAAAAAAATTATATTTATTTAAAAACACAATTTCATATATTTTTTATTTTAATTAGGCATAAATGTCTAAATTAAAATTATAAATAGATGCTTGTCTCATCTATTGGGGTGTCAGAAAAGTCATGACACATTTTTTGCAAAGAATAACAGAAAAAATATGTCATGACTTTTCTGACAAGCCAATATATCCCTATAAGCTTAAATATTCAAGCTTTTCAAAACCTCATTTGGTGAGAATCAAGGTCCTTCTTGGGCAAGTACAGAAAGTTCCTAAGCAGGTCAGAAAGATGCCACAGTACAGCTTGTGAATGAAGAGGTGAGAGGGAAGAGTTCAAAGACAGAAATGTGAGGGTGAGCCTACCATCATTATCCACAAAAACAATGAGGAGGGTTAGGGTGGCGGCAGTGAGAATAGAGAGGGGGCAATAAATCCAGAAAACCACACAGGAAAATGATGGATTGTTTTCTTTGGTTTCCCATAGTTAATGACTCCAAAGTTTTGAGGCTGGGAGTCCAGGAATGACAATATCCAAAAAGAGAAATGCAGATGTTGAAAAAATGAGTAAATTCATATAAGCACTGAGTTAATTTCACACACGTTGAATTTTGGGTATGGCTAGACATTGAATTTGGCATGTCCTAGAGGCTAGTTTTATAATGAACTAGCCAAGATTTCCTCTAGTATTTCAGTAGTTAAAAAAAAAAAACTGAGTGCCTACTGTTGACAAAAAAATCAACAGCATTAGGAATAAACACAGGAATGGACAAACTCTAGTCTAGATCCTCAAAATGTTTGGAATTTTGGAGGGTAAGTAGAAGCTCTAGAATTTCAATATGGGAAGGCTTTGGGGCAACAATCTGGTTGGAAATTGGGTCAGAGGATTTGAGTTAAAGCAATGTTGCACGGCAAGCACAATTCTGTTTATTTAGGGTGGTAGCATGGGGGTGTTGATGGAACTTGAGAGAGACATAACGCCCTACTTCACTCAACAGCTTCTTGGTTCTACCATTGAGTAGGAAAACTGCACTTAATACCATGAGAAATGCAGAATGCCTATAAATAAGAAGCACTTAATGCCATGAGAAAGGGAAAATGCACATTAATACCTTGAGAAATGCAGAGTACCTGTAAATAAGAATATTTAGTGTCTACAATAGGACTGAAGTTCAGGTTAATAGGTCAGGGCTAAAAGTAGTAGCTTGGCATCAAAGCCAGAAGCCAAGATAAGCTCTTGAAATAACGGAAGTTCTGCCAAGAACCAAAAGGGTCTCCTTGTAAATGTCAAGGTTAAGGGTCATTCTCCTTGTACCTCTAATTGAGATTTGGGTCTACACTTGATAACTATATCAAGGTCTACAACTGTGCCATCCAATATGGTAACTGTTAGCTACATAAGGTTATTTAAATTGAAATGTATTAAAACAAAACAAATTAAATTTATAATTCAGCTATATTCCAAGTGCTCAAAAGCCAGCCACATGTGGCAAGTAGCTACCATATTGGGAAGCACAGATTATATTATAATAGAACACTTCCACTGAACAGTGCTGAACCATCACAGGCAACAAAGACAAGATAAGGGATATTCACTGTTCTTGAACTTCTAAAAGGAACACGTATAACCTGTACAAAAACATCTTTACCTTGACCATAACGATGGTAACTCTTCTTGTAAGTCAACGTTAAACTCTTCAAATACTTTCTGTGCTTTCTGAAACTCCTCTTCTGCCTAGAAATGACATATAATGTGTTTACACTAAAAAATATCACATAAACACAAGCCATTTCTATACACAACAAAAATCATTTAATATAAAACAGGAATAGCTTTACAGCATTCTAGAAACATTTGGGGAAGAAGAAAAATTAATTTGCTCAATATCTACATGATTTTTTTTCAATACAAGTGAAATATTAAGTCTTATTGAAACAAGAAAACTGAATTGATTACAATAGTTGCTCTTACAGTCTCTGGCAGATTCATTCATTCTACAAAAACATGTTAACTGCCTGTCACACACTGCTTGCTGTGCTCTGGATACTGAATACAGATGCTTCCCCAAGAATTTCCCAGTTTAGTACGAAGTCTAAATAATGACATTGCAAGATAGGACCTATAATCTACTATGGAGCGTGTATTGGGAAAGGTGAAGAGAACAGAAAGGTTCCATAGAGAAGATGATATTTTAACTGAATCTTGAAGAATTGGCAAATGTTTGCTGAAGAAGTGTGTGGGTAAGGCACTGCATACATTAAGGTGGAGTTCCCTGGGTTACACTTTTAATTTACTAACCTTGTGAACTTGTCAGATTGTTTTTTCCTTCTGATACCTCATCCATAACATGAGACAGTAATGTCCACCTGACAGGTGCTGTGAGTATTAAGGAAGGGTGATGTGGGTGAAGTGTTGAGCATGGTGTCTGGCATCTATGATGCCTCACATCCTGAAGAGCAGCTGTTATTGTGGCTGCTCAGGAACTGATGTGTAGGTCATGGAGGCTTGAGCTTAGGATGTGTGTATGGAAGAAAGAGAGGAGCAGAAAGAAGACCGAATGTTGATAAGGACAAATAGGTGAGTCAAAAGGTCGCATACGCTGTGCTAAGGAATTTAGAATTTTTCTACAGGCAGTGGGAGCCATTAAAAGGCTTAGCAGTGGAGAAACATATCTAGATCTATGTTACAGAAAGAGCATTCGGGCAGATGCATGTAAGCAGATAGGAGGAAGCAAGACTGCAAGCAAAGGGAGTAGTTAGCAGGTGTCATTGATTAGTCGGCATCTGTAAATGGACTGACATGGTAAAAGCTACTGAAGTGGCTTTCTAAAAGAAAATGAATGTTATGCAAATCTAGCACATGTCCATACTCTCAAACAATCACGTTGTGCCTGAGATTTCAAACTTGGTTCCCTATCTTAATCTGCATTTTAGCATCAAGTATGGGCCACACCCACAGAGAGAAATACAGGAACACTCATTACTTTCTTTGAGTCTACAGTATTGTTGAGAGTCAAAGTTTATTCTGATCAAAATGTATGAGTCGGTGTCACCCATGTGAATTCTACAGTATGAAAAACCTTATTTTTAATGAAAAATTATGGAAAGCGGCCCACAAGCACCAGGTTTCAGTTCAAATTCTGTCCTGATTCCAATCTCCTTTACAAAGTAAACATTTCATTTTAAAAGCAAAGGTGCTAGGTCACAGAATCTGGAGTGGTGACATCAATCCCCACCTTAGAGATCCGACTCTCATCCTTCCTCTTGGAGCTCTGTAAGGCCTCCAGGTGGTGGCGGGCACTGTCGTAGTCAACCAGCTTCCTGCTGCGCTTCGCAATGCGGTTCTGCCCATGGAAAACACGCGCATTAAGAAAGAGTCACGGCCATAGAGTGTTCTGAATGCTAAAATGCTGTTCTTGTCCAGAGTACCTGAGGACCTTGACTGCAGATCAAGGGGAACTTCAGTAGATAAATGATCCCTGGAAATCAGACTACAATCTCCAATTCTTTGTGTGAAAACCGTTAGGTAAACAGCTGCCCTTCTGATAATAATTAGACCAAGTCATAAGGATTTGAAAGCATGATTTGTAGTCAGAGGTGAGAAAAATTCCAGAACGGGTTGAGGGAAGCAGGTAAACCTATACCCTCCATTGGCATTTATTCTAAAAGTTTAAATGTTCTATTTTCAAGATAGTGGAAGACTATATTAGGATTGGCTTTATTCTAATAACACAATAACAGCAGTTCTATAAAGCAGATTTATAAAACAGTTCTATATTTATAAAGCAGGTCTATAAAGTAGATTCTTAAGAATAAAAATCAGTTTTCCTAGAAATGTTCCTCAATCCTTTTGTTTCATTCGAACCATCCGAGGAGCTTAAAAATATATTGATTTATACAGAATTCCATTTTCACTTAGGATATAGAGAGCTGCAAAGAATTTCATTCCCACACTAACAAAAAAAAAGTGGATAAATATAAAAAACAAAATTCTTCTTGATGTATCAGAGATCTGAAGTCACAAAGCAATAAAGTAATCTGAATTCTAAAGAGGGACAAGTGGCTCCAACCAGAGACAAGACATGCAAACCATTTACCTTTGGCAGGGTACGGGTAAAAGTTGTGGACTGCATACAAGTGGGTAAGAAGAGATCAGCTAAAACTTTAACAAACTGCCAGAGGCCTAGTGTGGGCAGCATGTAGTTTGGAATAGCTGGGTGTCCAGGACACAAGGGGAAATTGCATTTATGGGCAAACTCCTTGGACCTCCATTGGATGCTATCAGAAAGTCTGAGGACGAGACACTCCCCCTTGTAGTGCCGATGAGAATGAGGTGAACTGTGACTGCTAGGGAGTGGGCACAAACCCCTGCCCAATTCCATGGACCTTTTCCTCTTACAAAGCAAAAGCTTTAAGCTGCTTGAGGAGAGAGCACCAAATCCTCCCACACACAGAGGCCAGGAAAAGATCCACTGCTTCTGGAGGAGAAGAAGCAAAACCAACCTAGCTCTGGGGGAGGGTCAGGAACCCCTAGGATATATGCAGAGATCATTGCTACATAGAAGGGCAGATTGCTACTACTGGGGAGTGACATAACACCTTCTTGTGTCCAAGATATGATCCCACTAGGGCAAGGGCAGAAAACTGTTCAAGACCAACCCCAGATATGAAGTAAACTTTGTCTAACACAAAACCAGGAAAATATAACAGAAAACAGCCCCGCACCCACTGCAAGTCTAGTGCTGAATAACAAGCCTACCACTGGAGGATGAACAAGTTCTGAGAGACAGAACCTCCTCTACAATACAGGCCTACAAGGACAAGTGATATGTGACGAGGAACAGGAACACTGAGAAAAACACTCTGGCATCCAAAGGCCCATCCTATGTGGGTCAAAGAAGCAAAAAACAGACTTCAAGCTAAGAGTCTGAAAACATTATAGATGATATATAAGTACAAGGCATTAGCAGCCCAGTTCTGAAGGATTTTCAAAGCCATAGTGCACTGAAAGTAATAGAGACAGCAAAACACAAATCCAGCTCAAGTTGCGATTACATTGATTTAAACTCCCATTCCAATGGTCTGACAAAAAGGCATGCCCATTCATAGGCATAAATATTACTTCAGTCTTCAATTTCTATACATGATGTGAAGTTTTCAATAAAAAGTTATTAAATATGAACCATGAGAAATTAATAATGACTCATGAGAGAAGATAAAGAAATCAAGAGAACCAGAAGCAGACATGACCCAGATGTTGGAAGTAATGAGCAAGAATATTTTAATAACTCTGACTAATATATTGTTCAGTTGGAAAAGGTAGACAACATACATAAACAGATGGGGAATTTCAGCAGAGATATGGAAACTTTAACAGTCAAATGAAAATTCTAGAAATAAAAAAAATATATGATATCTGAGAGAAAAAATTTCTTTGATGGGCCAATCACTAGCCTTAAAACAGCTGAGGAAAGAAACAGTGCATTTGAAGTAGATCAAGGGAAATTATTCCCATTAAAATCCAAAGAGAAAAAAAAGTTGAAAAAAAATAAGAATTAAGTAATACAATATCAAATGGTCTACCATGGTGTATGTAATTGGGGTCTCAAAAATAGATGAAAGGTAGAGTCAATATTTGAAGAGATAATGGCTGAGAATTTTTTATAATAATGATGACATCAAAGTACAAATTCAAGACATTCACAGAACCCTAAGTATAAATACCAAACAATACACATCCAGATACATGATAGTCAAACTGCTGAAAGTAAAAAAAAAAAAAAAAGGAAAACATGGAGCACAAAGGTCAGCATTACAGAAAACCAATCTTCAGAACCTATGCAAGCTAGAATACAATCAAGTGGTATCTTTAAAGTATTGAAAAATAAAACATAAAAAGAAACCTACCAACTCACAATTCTACCCCCCAGTGAAAACACCTTACAAGAGTGAAGGTGAAATAAAGTTCTATTTTTTCTCAGACCAACAAAAGTTGAGCAAATTCACTGATAGATAGCATAAGGATTTTAACACTAATTAGGTATAAAAATAAATGAATACCAGAAATTATGAAAATCAAAGTAAATATACAAAGATTTTATTTTCCTACTTTTAATTGATTGGAAAGGTAATTGACAATCTAGAGTAAACAAAAGAGACACAGTATTGTGGGGTTTATAACATCTGCAAAGGAAAAGTCTGTGACAATAAAAGCACAAGGAAAAAAGGGAGGGAAGAACTGAAAGTATACTGCTGTAAGGTTCTTAATACTATCCATAAAGTGCTATAAAATTATGAAGTTACATGTGGTAAGTTAAAGATGTACCTTATGAATTGTAGGGCAACCACTGAAAATTCAAGTTAAATAAAGAGGCACAACTAATAATTAAACAGTACAAAATATACTGATTCCTGAGAACGGATTAAGAGATACTGATGTAGTTAGTCTGAAGCAAGGCCCAGGCATCTGTCCTTTTTAAAAAGATCCCCAGCAGTCTAGCTCTGCCCAGCTACTCTAATAATGAGAACTACTGCAGAAGAAGACCCTTAATTTTTTTTAATTTGATATGGTAGGAAGAAGAAAAATAATAATATAAATGTATATGGCTTACAAAACATGGTCACATCCCATGGATTCTCATAGCAACTTACAGTACGGGTAGAGTATGACCATTCCCCTTTTACATGTAGGGAATTTGAAGTTGCATGAGATTAACCACTAATTTGTCCAGAATTGCTTAGAAAGTCTGTGGCAAAAGATGAATTAGGTATCAGCCTCCTAACCAGTGCCTACAGTAGGGTGAGGCATGTAAGGCACCCAGAGCAGAAATTTTAGGAAGGCCCGCCCTCTAAGGCTCATGTAAGTACAGGACAGGCCACCAACGGTAGGTGCTTCCTAATATATTTTGAATCCTAAGGGCCTCACTTGCCTCACTCAGTCCCAGCCCTGCTCCTGTCTCTTGGTTAGCATTTCTTCTAACAGGTACCATGTTTCTTGGCAGACTATCATTCAACCATCATCTATCTGTCAGTCGTGATATTTCTCTACACCCCCTTCAGGACTAGTGATAGGTGGGTTAGGACAGTTTCTTACTCTCATTTAGCTGCTTTCACTTTCTTTCACTTTCTCTTCTGCACCTACCACTTCCAACTGGTGTTAGTAGTGGAAAATATGGTTGACACACCACATTCATTTAAAGATACGTGAATTAGCCCAGGTAGGAGAGAGAGAAGCCCTTTAATAAAGTATAGTAGATACAGTGTGCCTATGAGCTGACAAAGCTAATTACATTAGCAAATATATAACCATTGCTTCCAAAGGAACACTGTCCCTTAAGAGTGGTCTTCTGTGACTACATGCAAACTCAGGAAGCTCTGCTTTGTGGACCTGTGGGGGTGACTCTCTTTTAATATCTTCCAAGAAGGAAATCTTGATTCTTTGCAGATGGCTATGGTTTTTGAAAACAGCCAAAACTCAATTACTTCCAAGTCTGAATAACATGGAAGACTGCACTGGGTCATCTTATTTTTTGTTGTTTAAAAATAAGAAGTTAAGTAAATAATGTGACTTAATTTCTTGTGTAACTGACAAGTCAGTCACAGAGTATAGCTTATCATGTAGAAATGACCATTTTGAAGGTCATTACTCATTTTGATGCAGACATTTTTGCACTAGAAAAACAAATCAATCTCATTGCCTTACCTATCTGATATTTGGGAATCTTAAAAAAACAACCAAATCTCCTGAGCAAGGGTAGAATTAATACACTTTAGCTCTTATATAGAAAATGATACAATTCTTATTTCACCATCCAATCAAGTAAATTTAATTAAATAAATTTACTAGTTTAATAGTAAATCGCTTAAGTTTTTAATTAAAATTTCTTCATATTTCCACTGTGCACTGACCCTGTGCAGTAAAGAAAATAATTTATTGTATTTTTAAAATTTTCTATAATAACTTCAATTTGGAATTCAATTTGGCACATTGCTGTAAATATATGCTTAGTTGCCCATGAGTGGCCGCCAAGATAGAATCTAAACTACATTTTACAATCACTGCTCACAGCTGTAAGCCTGTCTGTGTTAGTGACAAACTGGCATTGATTTCAGACATTAGTGCTGTATAATAAGAACCACAACACCGTGTGCCCTGCCAATCACAGCTGGAAAAGTCAAACATCACTGTTCATGAATGGTATTCCATAACCTCTCTGATGGGCTGCCATAAATATTTGGAAATTTGCCTGAGGTTTTAACTACACATAGCCTGCTGATTTTAATAGTAGCAAAAGAATTCAATTGTGTGCTATGCTTTGAAAATTCTCCACTCAGTATTTTTAATCATAATCCTCCTTTCCACCAATAACCCATTCATTATGTAATCTCTCAACACTAACTTTATGTAGTCATTGAGTCTATATCAACTTCTAACTTCCATCCACCAAGTAAAGGCACACAGAATACCTTAAGTGCATTCTCACAGAAGAAAAGTCTTTCAAATATTAGAAACAGCTATCCCCCCAGTGTTCAATTCCAAATTGTTTCCTTTCCAAGTTAAACACTGCTATTTCCTCAACTATTCATCATATGAAACAGCTTCACAATTCTCTGTTTTGGTTGAAACTTTTTGTGTATGCTATGACATTCTAAATGTGACTTCAGAGAAAGAGAAATCGTTTCAGCCTCTTTCCATGATGCAGGCAAAACCATGATATGTGTTTCATTTATATTCAGGGCATCCAACTAGATATTATTCCCAAATCTCTAGTGTAAAGATGGTTCAGTAACTAGAGAATAATTTTTGTGCATGACTTCAACCACAGACCTCAAGAAAAGAACTGCTGAAATAAAAGTTCTGCTGAGTTCTTCATGTTTCTGACATGGAACTAACTGAAAAGACTAGCCGATATAATCCATCATGACTTTATTTTAATCTCTCTATGTTTCAATGCAGGTACTTGTGTATGTAGTGGTCTTCTGAAATTATATGCTCCTCGAGAGTATGGCCAATTTCCGAATAACCGGCTCTAGGCAATACCACGACAACTAAGAGACTTCACATTTTTTTGATGATACTAAGTTTTTGTTCCTGAAACACAATAACTTTTCAAATGTGTTTGTTCTCTTGTCATTCACTGCCTTCATTGGTTTAACTAAGTCAAACTATGAATATGTATTATATGACTAATTTAGACAAGTCACAAGCTGCTTTGAAATTTTCAAGTAGGAGGACAAAATTTTCCCTTATTGTGATTTATTGGGAATTGACTTTTTATAAAGATTAAATTGTCAATGCAGTAAATGATATTCTGAAGTGTGATGATGATTCTGAGACTGCTCCACAAATGCCACAGATTCTAAGATAAAATCTGAATGTCTATAAAGTAATTTGAATATAACCCAAAACACATTCCCTGTAGGCTAGTACATGCAGTCTTACAGAATTTAAAATGTTTTGTAATTTTTCAGTTTCTTAGAAAATTGAAAAAAAAACTGACTTATGAATGGACTTCCAGTAAGATGGCGGAATACAGACACTGTGCCAACTGCCTCCCAGGATCACACCAAAATTACAAATAATTTATAAAATATTCAACCTTGAAGTCCCCTGAACACTAGATGAACAGAACCTCACAACGAAGAACTTAATGAGGAGGCCATGTCAAGTCTGGTAGGAGGGGCGGACGAGAGAAGGCGAACCCCATGAGGGACACCTCAGCGGTAGTGTGGCAGTGGGCCCCAGACAAAGGCCTTCCCAGACCATGTGGTCACTAAGGATTTCGCGCGGGCTTCAGACAAAGACATTCCTGGACCGTACGGTTATCAAGACTTCCGCGTTTAATATTTCCAAATTCCTACCTCACCCAGGAGCCAGTCAGGAACTGGCACAATGACCACATGTTCTAATAATAGATCTTAGCTGCCAACCTGGAAACTTCAAGGTATATAGCCCCAAGTCCCACCCGGGTCGGGGCTCAGCCTCTGGATGTGAATCTGCTGAACCAGTGCCGGCATTAATAAAAGTTGCTTCCCAAGCCTTGGTGTCCTGTCTCTTTGTCTGGGTTCCCCGCAACAGTAGGGAGGCTTCTCCAGTTGGGGGAGAGACCCTCTGGCCCCACACCAAGCTCACCAACCCAGAGTTACTTTGCCAGGAAGAGGAGTCCTACGATGGTTGGCAGTAGAAATTAGTGAGGACTCACTTTGGTCCACTCAGTGAGGCTGATGGTGGCTAGAGAACCAGTGGAGCCGGCATATGGATTCGCTCGCTGGTGAGCACTCACCCGGATCCCTGGTGGAGGGAGTAGCTTTGTGAGCAGGGCGCAGGAGCCTGCGGGAAGGACTGAACTGAGCGCATTTGGCACATGAGCTGGAGGTTTTGAGACCATTGTTCCCCTGGTGTGGAGCTTGCACACAAGTAGTGCACAGGAGGGCGTCATTTTCTCAGGGTTGGGCCCTCCCACAGAGGATCAGGTCTAGTATGGCATTGGTCTGGTGGAATCTGCGCAGGAATGTGTGTGTGCGTGGGTGCGTGCATGTGCACGCGCACATGCGGCCTTGGATCCCCACCCTCCACACTGCTTGTGCTGCATTGCGAGGGAAATACCTGGCAGGCGTACTCCGGCTCCAACAGGCTGTTCATTAAAACGCAAGAGTGCGCGAGTTGCCTTGGGTCCCCGCTCTCAGCACTGAGCATGCAGAGTTGCCAGGATGGCAACTGGCTGTTGGGCTACTCGGCCTGATCTGCGACTGACTGATTGGGACAGGCTGAGACTGGGAGTTTTCCTGGGCGTGTGGGGCCGTGAGCTGTGCACCTGCATGATCGGACCTGGGCTTTCCTGGAGAAGTTTCTGCAGGCTGGTTGCTCATGCAAGAGTGCATGCTGCTCTGACTTGGTGGGGGACACTGATCACACCCTGTGGTGCATTGGGGGCCTGCCCCACCCACCTAGAGCTGTGATGCCAGGGGAACCCAGAGCCCCTGATGCCTGGCCCCCACCAGCAGGCCACAGAGGGCGTTTTGCAGCAGCAGACAGCCCACAACAACCTGTCCAGATTTTTGGTGGTGAGCACGGTTCCAGAGCACACAGCAGCTAATTGTAGGAAGCTCACTGCAAGCCTGAGAGGGAGGACGGCGCATGACGCACTGAGCCCTTCCCCCCAACAGCTGGTGCTGAGTCGTCCAGAGTCTCTATATTGCTGAGCATGTGGTCTGCAGATTAAAGCGGGCAGAGAGCCCCCCGCTTTTTTTTTCTTTTTTTTTCCCTAGGTGATCTATCTAGTACATAGATGCAATCACAAAGCAACAGCCAGAATGAAGAAACAAATAAATATGTCCCACATGAAAGATCAGAAGAATCCTCTAGAAATGAAACTAAGTGAAACAGAGGTATCCAACATTTCAGAGACAGAGCTTAGAACACTGATGATAAGAATGCTTAAGAAACTTAGTGAGGACATAAAGAAGGATAAAGAAATCATAAAAAATAACCAGTTAGAACTAAAGAATACAATAACTGAAATGAAGAACACACTTGAAGGAATCACCAGTAGATTAGATGAAGCAGAGGATCGGATCAGTGATTTAGAAGACAAAATAGGAGAAATCATCCAGTTGGAACAACAAAATGAAAAAAGAATAAAAAACAATGAAAATAGTTTCAGAGACCTGTGGGACAACATCAAACGCAGCAACATTCGCATCATAGGAATTCCAGAAGGGGAAGAGGAGAACCAAGGGATCGAGAATGTATATGAAGAAATAATGACAGAAAGCTTCCCTACCCAGGTGAAGGAAATCAACATACAAGCCCAGGAAGTGCAGAGAGTTCCAAACAAGCTGAACCCAAACAGGTCCACACCAAGACACATCATAGTAAAAATGGTAAAGATTAAAGACAAAGACAGAATCCTAAAAGCAGCAAGAGAAAGACAGCAAGTTACATACAAAGGAACTCCTATAAGACTAACAGCTGACTTTTCTACAGAAACTCTGCAGGCCAGAAGGGGGTGGCAGGAAATATTCAAAGTGATGCAAAATAAAGGCCTACAACCAAGATTGCTACCCAGCAAGGCTAGCACTTAAAATTGAAGGAGAGATAAAGAGCTTCTCAGAAAAGAATAAGCTTAAGGAATTCATTACCACCAAGCAAACATTGCAGGAAATGTTAAAAGGGCTTTTTTAAACAGAAGAAAGGGGAAAACAAGCTAACCCACGAAGATCAGAAATACAAATAACAAAATGGCAATAAAAATGGACCTATCAATAGTCACTTTAAATGTGAATGGATTAAATGCTCCAATCAAAAGACATAGAGTGGCTGAGTGGATAAGAAAACAGGACCCATGCATATGTTGTTTACAAGAGACTCATCTCAAATCAAAAGACACACATAGACTGAAAGTAAAGGGATGAAATAAGATATTTCAAGCAAATGGAAATGAGAAAAAATCTGGAGTAGCAATACTTATTTCAGACAAAATAGACTTTAAAATGAAGACTACAATAAAATACAAAGAAGGACACTACATAATAACAAAAGGATCGATTCAACAAGAGGACATAACCCTAGTAAACAACTATGCACCCAACATAGGAGCTTCTAAATATATAAAAAATATTTTCATAGACATAAAGGCAGAGCAACAGTAACAGTATCGTAGTAGAGGACTTTAACACCCCATTGTCACCAATGGACAGATCCTCCAGACAGAAAATCGACACTGAAACAGTGGCCTTAAATGACATTTTAGACCAGCTGTATTTAATTCATATTTTTAAAGCATTTCATGCCAAAGCAACAGAATATACATTCTTCTCAAGTGCACATGGAACATTTTCTAAGATAGACCACATGTTAGGACACAAAACAAGTCTCAGTAAATTTAAGAAGATTGCAATCATATCAAGTGTCTTCTAGGACCACAATGCTATGAAACTAGAAATCAATTATAAAAAGAAACCCGGAAAGCACACAAATACATGGAGGCTGAATAACATGCTACTAAATAGCGACTGGGTCAAAACTGAGATCAAGGAAGAAATCAAAAGCTTTCTCAAGACAAATGAAAATGAAAACACAACAATCCAAAATCTCTGAGATGCAGCGAAAGCAGTCCTATGAGGAAAATTCATAGCAATGCAGGCCTATCTAAAGAAACAAGAACAATCTCATATCAATAGACTATCTTTACACCTAAGGGAACTGGATAAAGAACAGCAAAACAAGCCCAAAGGGAGTACAAGGAAGGAAATAATAAAGACCAGAGCAGAAATAAATGAAATAAAGACCAAAAAAAAATACAAAAGATCAATGAAACCAAGAGCTAGTTTTTTGAAAAGATAAACAAAATCGACAAGCCCTTAGCCAGACTCACCAAGAAAAACAGAGGACCCAAATTAATAAAATCAGAAATGAAAGAGAAGTGACAACATATATCACAGAAATACAGAAAATTGTAAGAAATAACTATGATCAACTATATGCCAATAAATTTGACAATCTGGAAGAAATGGATAAATTTCTAGAAGCATACAATCTATCAAGTCTGAACCAAGAAGAAACAGAAACTCTGAACAGACTGATAACTACCAAAGAAATTGAATCAGTAATCAACAAGCTTCCAACAAACAAAATTCCTGGACCAGATGGCTTCACAGGTGAATTTTACAAAACATTCAAAAAAGAATCATCACCTATTTTACTCAAACTATTCCAAAAAATACAGAAGGAGGGAAGGCTCCCAAGCACATTTTATTGCTCTGGTCCCAAAATCAGAAAGATATTACAAAAAAAGAAACTTACAGGCCGATATCCCTAATGAACATAGATGCAAAAATCCTCAAAAAAATACTAGCAAACCGAATTCAGCGTCACATTAAAAAGATCATACACCACGATCAAGTGGGATTCATTTCAGTTATGCAAGGTTGGTTCAATATCCGCAAATCAATTAACGTAATACATCACATTAACAAAATGAAAAATAAAAATCATATGAACATATCAATAGATGCAGAAAATCATTTGACAAAATTCAGCAGCCATTTATGATAAAAACTCTTAGCAAAGTGGGAATAGTGGGATCATATCTCAACATAATAAAGGCCATATATGATAAGCCCACAGCAAACACTGTACTCAATGGGGAAAGGCTAAAAGCTTTCCCCTTAAAATCAGGAACAAGACAAGGCTGCCTACTTTCACCACTTCTATTCAATATAGTTCTGGAAGTTCTGGCCACAGCAATCAGACAAGAAAATCAAATAAAAGGCATCCAAATTGGAGAGGAAGTAAAATTGTCATTATATGCAGATGACAAGATAATATATAGAGAGAATCCCAAAGACTCCACCAAAAAACTGTTGGAACTGGTAAATGAATTTAGTAAGGTAGTAGGATATAAAATAAACATTCAGAAATCAGTTGCATTTGTATACACCAATAATAAACTATCAGAAGAAGAAATCAGGAAATCAATCCCATTTACAATTACCTCAAAAACAATAAAACACCTAGGAATAAATTTAACCAAAGAAGTAAAAGACCTGTACTCAGAAAATTATAAGACATTGAAGAGAGATATCCAAGAAGATACAAATAAATGGAAATACATACCATGTTAATGGATAGGAAGAATTAATATAGTTAAAATGTCAATACTACCTAAGGGAATATATAGATTCAACGGATTTCCTATTAAACTAATAAGGACATTTTTCTCAGAAACAGAACATATAAATCCTAAAATTTATATGGAACCATAAAAGACCCCGAATAGCCACGGCAACCTTGAGAAATAAGAACAAAGTGGGAGGTATCACGTGACCCAACATCAAATCATACTACAAGGCTACAGTAATCAAAACAGTATGGTACTGGCATAAAAACAGACACATAGACCAATGGAACAGAAAAGAGAGCCCAAAAATAAACCCATCCATATACGGTCATTTAATCTATGACAATGGAAGCAAGAATTTACATTGGGGTAAAGATAGTCTATTCAATAAATGGTGCTCGGAAAATTGGAATAACGTGCAAAAGAGTGAAAATGGACCACCTACTTATACCATATATGAGAACAAATTCAAAATGGAATAAAGACGTAAATGTAAGACCTGAAACCATAAAACTCCTAGAAGAAAACATAGGGAGTAAATTTGCAGGCAACAGGGAGTAAAAATATTACCCTCAGTAATATTTTTCTGAGATATCCCCTCGGGCAAGAGAAATAAAAGAAAAAATAAACATATGGGATTACATCAAACTTAAAAGTTTTTTCACAGCTAAGGAAATCATCAATAAAACAAAAAGGCAGCCTACTGAATGGGAAAAGATATTTTCCAATGATATATCTGATAAGGAGTTAATATTCAAAATGTATAAAATACTCATTCAACTCAACACCAAAAAAACAAACAACCCAATTAAAAAATGGGCAGAGACTATAAAGAGGGATTTCTCTAAAGAGACATACAGATGGCCAACAGGCATATGAAAAATGTTCAACCTCACTAATCATTAGAGAAATGCAAATAAAACCTACAATGAGATGCCACTTCACTCCAGTCAGAATGACTATCATCAATAAATCAACAAACAACAAGTGCTGGCAAGGTTGTGAAGAAAAGGGATCCCTGGTGCACTATTGGTGGGACTGCAGATTGGTGCAGCCATTATGGAAATCAGTATGGAGGTATCTCAAAAAACTGGAAATGGAACTATGACCCAGCAATTCCACTCCTGGGTATCTATCCAGGGAAACCCAAGATGCTAATTCAAAATAATACATGCACCCCTATGTTTATTGCAGTGCTATTTACAATAGCTAAGACTTGGAAACAACCGAAATGCCCATCGGTAGTAAACTGGATTAAGAAACTGTAGTACATTTATACAATGGAGTATTACTCCGCTATAAAGAAGGAAATTGTACCATTTGCAATGATATGGATGGTCTTAGAGACTATTATGTCAAGTGAAATAAGTCAGTGAAAGAAAGACAAATACCATATGATCTCACTGATTTGTGGAATCTAAAAAAAGTGAATGAACGAGCAAAGTAAACAGATACAGTGTTAGAGACATAGAGGAACAACTGATGGTTGCTAGTTGGGAGGGAGTGGGGAAGAGGGAGAAAGGGAAGGGATTAGACAGCATAAATACATAACTACAATATTGCCACAGGGACAGGAAAGACAGTTTGAGGAATATAATTAATAATGTTGTAAATATTTTGTAGGGTGTCAGATGGTCACATGTCTTGTTAGGGAGACCGCTTCATGGATGGGGTAGAGGCTTGATCACTGCACTGTACACCTGAAGCTGATGTCGTATAATATTGTATGTCAACTATAACTAAATATATATATATTTAGTTATATTTATATATATTTATATATACAATTCCCTTGACTTCATTCCCACACTATATTCCACGTCCCATGACAAGATATCTTGTCATGGGACGTGGAATATAGTGTGGGAATGAAGTCAAGGGAATTGTAAGATATGTATGATATGGGGGGAAATAGGGTGGCAGATTGCGGGAGGGGGGTTGTCACTTTGAGGGGTAAGAAGTATAACTATTGCACTGTGTTGTACAGCTGAAACCAATTTATTTTTAAATGTTTTTCATAATAATAAATTTTAAAATAAATTAATTAATTAAAAAAAACTGACTTATACCTTTTAATTAGGATGTATTTATGGAATGGCTCAGTACAGCCTTCTGCTGCCTATTATGACCACATCATGAGAATTTGGATACGTTCTCTGTGCCATTTTGCCAACAAGGGTAATGTATCTAATCTGATCTACTTAGGTTCTTGTCTGGTGGCCCTGGTGGCCCAAAACACACTTTCAATGTTGGCCAACTAGCATTAGGCATTCTGTGTGGGCCTAAGTAAACTAATTTATTGATATGAATGAATTTTTGGCCAAGACTGCACTATGTTTTATGGCCAAGGCCAGTGCACATCACTACAGCTAGTCCCCTGGTATTTGACAGTGGCTACAAAGAAGGCCACGTAAATATGGACCCGCCCATCAGAAGTCACCTGGCAAAATGCTGCAGATGCCCACAGATGCCGGTTCATGGCCTTCTCAGCCTACAGAAGAAACAGTCCAAGGATATCATACCTGGCACCCCTCCTTGAGTGGGGAAAACAATGGGGATCGTGGGACAGCTCTGTTAATGCTACCATTTGCTATATACAGCCCAGATGATTTAAAAACCATCTTACCTCCAGAGTCAATTCCAAATCTACAATATTCAAACCTTCACTTGTATATTTCCCTTTCAATGTATCCAGGTATCACATAGGACAAATGTTTTAGAGCAGATACTTGAGATCCAGATGCAAATGTATTTGAAATGCTTATACCTTAATATAGTTGACTCTTTAAGAATACGGGTTTGAAATGCATGGATCTATTTACTTAACGGAGAATTTTATTCAATAAATATACAGTTGGCTATCTGTACCCTCCAGGTTCACATTTGCAGATTCAACCAACCACGGATGGAAAACAGTATTTTTGACCTGTGGTCGGGAATGCGCGGATGCTGAGGGTCAGCTATACACAGTGCTCTGCGCCATTTTATATCAGGGACTTGAGCATCCACGGATTTTGGTATTTGTGGGGGTCCTGGAACCAATCCCCTGTGGATACTGAAGGACAACTGCAGTTAAGTTTATGGGATGTCAAAAGTTATACATGGATTTTCGACTGAGCAGGGGTTGGCACCCCTAACCTCCATGTGGTTCAAGGGTCAATGGCAGTTCAATTTTAACCTGAAAATTTCAAGGAGAGAAAAAAATATTTAGGTACGCTATGAACATACGGAAATAAACAGTACACAAGGAAATATCAGATTTTGCTCTGATATTTGCAATGAAGTTTCTCCTTTCCTTTTTACCACTGTTTATTCTAATGGAAATTCTGTCAAATGATACATAATAAAAAGGTTTAAGCATAAAGAAGATTGGAATTTTTTTTGGTATCTCTGATTTCCAATTTTACATCTACCAAATTAAAAAGACTTTTGTAGAGAAATAAAAGCTGAAGCAGTTAATTAAAGGGGAAAAAGTGATTTCTGTAATGACATTTCATTTCAAACTGATAGGAACAAGATAAAAATCCCATACTTAAATAAATGAAAAGTTACCAACTGTCTTTGACTTTTGATTCCTCTTGCCTGTGTTTCAGTAAGTACATGGGACCACTCAATTCTTCCTTTTATAGACACAGAGTAAAATACCTTTATGTCAGGAAATTGGCCCAGATAGGTATCCAGTGTCAGCAGGGACCCATCCACTAGTTTTTGATGGAAGTCTTCCCACAGCACATCACATTTCTAAAAGAAAAAGAGAAATGAAGAGATAACTGCTGAATCAATTTAATTGGATACCTTTCAACAAACTTCTAAAAATTTCTAAAACTAAACAAATTTGATAAGCAATATTTCCCCAGATAGAAGATGCCAGAAAGAATTTTTAAATTGTGGATTTTTAAATTATACAATAAGATTTCTAGGCCATGTATCTACAAGTTCTAATTTACAGTACAGGCTACCTAAGGCTCAGCTCATTAAAAAATGTATTTCTGATTCTGCATTAATAAAGCATGTCCAAGCTTCAAAAGGTGACAAGATCCATAGAGATGGTCTTTGAGGCCTAAGAGACTGTGAAGAATTCCACGTGGATTCCTTCTAAAGCCACCCATGAAACTAGAAACCACTTCAAATAAACAATAAACCTTTGCTGCAGCTTCCACAGAGAGAGCAGAAAATTTAATCCTGTTGGGAAAGGCTCTGCCATTGTGAACATCAATTATGATAAACACACAATGAATATTAGGTATTAGTATTACTGCTGCTACTTCTAACTGTCTAGGCATTCGGTTAAACACTTGACGTGTACGTGCATGCGCGATCATTTAATTCTCCCAAAAGCTTTACGAGGAAAGCCTTCTTGTTGCTACTACACAGAAGAGAACACTGAAGCCTGAGTTGTTACATAACTTGGCCATGGTCATGCAGTTGATAAATGACACACTTTGGTTTCAACCCAGGTCTGTGTCTCTGAATTCAGAGCTCATGATCTGTCTATTACTCAGGCTGCCTCGCCAGAACAGAGCTTATATTCCATCTGTGTGACTGTGGAAACTAGAATCTTCCCGAGTTTCAATTTCCCCAATTAAGTTAGCTGACAGTGCAAAGGGCTTCACAGAATCCCAGTCACAAAGCAGGTGTGCAAGACCATAATCTCCACATTTCTCCTTGTATTAAAATATTCAGGGTCTCCAGACAGGATCTGCTGCTTGTTCCACAGTATCTATCCTTTCCTTCTTAGTAATGGAACCTCCAGTTTTAGCTGGCACATGGCTTCCTGGGACACAGACTACACTTCCCAGCCTCCACTGCAGCTAAGTGCAGCCCTGAGACTAAGTTCTGAGAGTGTCCCTAAAAGGAGCCTTTTATCTTCCCTGCACCCTCCTTCTTGCCGACAAGAACGCAGAAACAAGAGCTGACGCCCAGGGCTCAGAGTCATCTCGAACCTGGAGGAGGCAGCAAGGATGGCATCCACGGGCCCCGGGTGCCTGTAGGCTCACCACACCATCCAGGGCCCCCACCTCCAAAGTCTCCTTTATGGGAGGGATGTAAGTATCTATCCTGTTCAAAACAATTTTGGGGAGGTTTATTTCCTTTTGTTTCCTTTTCACACTTCAAATACTAATTCTATTTATTACAGATCCCAAATCAATCATTTTATTCAAACAAAAAATAGTAAGTCCTCTATATAAAAAGCCTCCTCTTCTAATGTGAGTAGACCCTCTGAACATGCAGTGTTCGGTTCCTTTACCATCAGGACCCATATTTGGCTCTGCAGCTGAAGATTCCAAAACCCTGGCAGCCACGGGGACCAAGGTAGGAGAGCAGCTGGTTCCTTCAGAATAAATGTCAACAGTGGCATCTGCCACACCAAGAACATAGTACAGTGTTCTGAAAAGCCAATAACATGAGTGTCTATTATTCCCTTAAAAACTCTGTATTTCATGACAATTTTTAAATTATACATGATTAGTCAGAAATTTACAATATGAGTTAAGCTTTTAATATGATGTTAGAACACTGTGTTTTTGTTATTGAAGAAATGTGAGAAGATGTAATTACTTAATAACTGCATTGGAAAATAGTGTGTGGAGGTTAGTTTTGCCATATTCATATCCTGAACATTTTCAAGAGGTAAGAGAGCCAAGAAGAGCTTTCCTCATAAATAAATCTCCGTTTTGTTTTGTTTTTTTCTTCTCAGTCATCACGAGATTATAAAGATCAAAGTGGGGATATTGGAATTCTCATGAAGCTGCCTGGGACTGCACTGTGAACCCATCTTTCCATAGGCTGCATAGACGGTCAGCTCATCATGTATCAGACCTTCCCCTGAGCTGTGGTGGCTGTGCCTTCTGTGCCTAAATAAGCAGCAATGAGCTCTCATGAAGTGGGGTGTGACAAACTACTGTTCTTTGTTTTAAGAAGAACTTGAACATGAGAGAACTTGTCCGGTAGCTTTCTAATATCAGTAATAATCACATGTTCTGGGCACTATGTCAGTGACATAAGTACAAAGGCTTCAAATGTGTTATTAGTCAGTACGATTACTATTCTCATTTTACAGAGAAGGAAATCAAAGCCCGAGAAGGGTAAAGGACTTCGCCAACATCCTGCAGAGCTGCACCTGGTCTCCACCCCATTCCACCATCCTCAAAGGAGCGACACCCATGTGATCACTTCCAGATGGCCCTCAGCTAGAAGTTGAATTTCAGGTGTTAAGACGTGTCTAGGGACTAAGCCTTGCAGAAATTACGCCCCTTTTAGCAGGCCAGCTGCATCTGCACTCGGGCTCTGCAGCCCAGGAAAGGACTAGCTGGTGTGTAAGTGAAATATCAATAGATGCTCTTCCCAGCTCCTGCCCATGCTTTCCAAGAGGGTGGGGGAGCAGCATGCAGAGGTGAGGGCAGTACACAGATCATCATATTGCGCACCCATTCTGCTGCTATTCTGATGTGCAGTAAGGGACAGAAAAATGTTATTCTTATTTTGAGGAAAAATAATCTTTAACCCACAGATTTCTACCCATGTGGTCTAATGATCAGTTCACTAATAACTGAATTTGAGATGATCTGGGTAAAGGAATTGTATGTTGCCTTCTGGGTATATGCTGTCCTGTCATGATTAAGGCTGAGAAGTGTGGGGATTGGGGAAGGGGTGGACCAGGGGACAGGCTGAGTGAGGACTTGGTGGGAGCCTTGCAGAAGCCACCCCCCGCCTCAGGCCTCCTGTGTGCTGCCATCCTGGCTCTTACCTCACCAACCATCTTCACGTCTTCCCGCCCATACCAGTCAGGCTCATAGACTTCATGCAGTGACTCGGTGAGCTTCATTGAGGCTTCTTGCATGCCTGGCATCAGAGAAAAACAACTCCTATTAGGTAGAAATAGGGGAGGAGTCGCCGGCGACTCGCGGCAGCCCAGCTCCAGGTTGAGCTGTTGTTCAGCATCTTAGCTGTAGAGGGCGTAGCATCACTGGCCCACATGTGGGATCCGAACTGGGGCCCTCTGGCATCCCAAGCCAGCTCTTAACCAACGTGCCACTCGGCCGGCGCTGTACACAGTTTTAAATCAGGACTCTCAAAAAGCTTAGCATTCTTAAGTCTATGGGTCAGAATTTTTATTTGAAGTACATTTGGTGTGTTGTAAAACATTCAGTTATTAATAAAAGGATATAAAGTTTCTGAGTGCAACATGGTGATACAAGATATAACCAAGTCTTTCCCAGTCTGCCCTCAGCCCCTCTTCCAAAACATGGTAGTTTCATTTCCTTTAGCCTGAATTCCACACAACCACAGGTATTTTTCTAAAATGATAATCTGATCATGTGACTCCTCCCCTTCTCTATAATAATGTAAGGACACTCTTCCCCAGTGACAGAATAAACTCCCATTGTGATATGACACATAAGCATGTCTTTATACAAACGCTGCCTACCTTTCCACGTTTTAGCCAGCTCAGTTTCCTACTTGATCTACTTGTTCCCTAAAGAGCCCACGCCACCTCCTGCCTCCTGAGCCTTTGTACATGTTGCTTCTTCTACTTGGCAAGTCCTTCCAACATCAGCCTCTTTCTCTGGCATATCTTACAACCTGATGACCAAGTATGCTCCCTTCCTGGGTCCACTGAAGTGTAAGTTCGTAAGAAAGGCTGTTCCTGACCTGGTATCCCGTCCCTTAGGTAGAGTGGGGTTCTGTCGTCTATTGTGGCCACACATGTATGGACAGAGCTGACTCTATTTTGAAAAGCTGACTCCATCTTGAAGCTAACCTGCCACCTTAACTTCTAAGTGAATGAACCCAATCCTTTGACCTCTGGGTGGGCTCTGGAATGTGTACAGAGGTTTGGGGCTAGTAACAGAATTCCCATTACTTCCTCTGGGGCAAGAAGCCCTAGATGTTTTCTATCCCTTAGCTGACCCTGTTGCCAGGGCCTGCAGGTATCTGGACTTTTGGTCTCCACTCACCCCCCCACACCCCGACTATCCATATACTGCTTTTCTAGCACATAGGCCCATCTGTAAGGTGGAAAAAAGAAGGTGGTCTAGAAGGTGAAAGATGTCGCGATCTGAACATCCTGCAGCTGCCCAGGACCCATTTCTGCACGTAAGTTCCCTATTAAATTCTCTAAACCAACAACCTGGACTTGTCTGTCTCGTTTTTTGGTCTCTGGGCTCCTTCGGCTTTTGGGGACCACTTTGCATACACAGCCTTTTCACAGAACAGCACACAATGTAAATTTCTGTTAAAACACATATTACTGGGCCAGCCAAGTGGCACATTGGTTAAGAGCTGGCTTGGAACACCAGAGGGCCCCGGTTCGGATCCCACATATGAGGGCCAGTGACACTGCCCTCCACAGCTAAGATGCTGAACAACAGCTCAAC
>NW_017732326.1:389639-447655 GCF_001890085.2 Hipposideros armiger | reverse complement strand
AAAAAAAAAAAAAAGTAATAGCAGTTAGTTGTCATTATTCCATTGTATAAATAAACTCTTAAGTTGTGAACCCACAACCCTACCAATGGCCATATAGTTCCAGGGCAGTGTGAGAGAGTGGGTAAAAGCACGGCCTTAGAAGACACACAGATCAGAGTACGTATCCTGGCACTTTATTTACCAGGCACATGACTTTGGACAAGCTATCTAACCTGTGTCTTGCTTTTCTTATCTATAAAATAAAGATAATAAAAGTACCTGCCTCATAGAATTGTCATGAGGGTTAAAATGATATGACTTGCAATATAAAACTTAAATGCATTTTAGTTTAAAAATCATTTTCACTAAATTTTTTATTAGTATGAATAATTTTTATTAAGATTTTCATTATTTTATTATTTATCACTCTCTCTGTAATCAATTTCACACATCCACATTGAAACTCTTAGAATAAATTCTTAGAAATGGAACTGTTTTATCAAAAGGTATGCCAAACAAATAAACAACGCATTCAAAGACTTTTGCCAAATTGTCTTCCAGGAAAGCTATGCTACAAGCAGTGTATGAAAAGGGGTCTACTCCCCAAACCTTTGCAAATGCTAGGTACATGTTTTTGTTTTTTAATTTTAATTTTAATGTTTTGAACATTTGGAAGAAAAACGACAGCATGTCCCTGTTGATTTTATTTAATATTCTTTGATTATTTGTGAGGATAAGCATTTTTCACATTTGTTACCCATCTATAAATCTTCATTAGCAAATTTTCTCTTCATATGTCTACCCATTCTTTCTTTGAATCAACTGATCTTCATTTAGTTTACTTACTGAGCCTTCTATATCTTGTTTCATTTTCATTAAGTGTGCTGTCAAAATCATGTTTTTTAAACATATGTATACACAACTTGTATATTTATAAGTCAAATCTCTTAATCTTTCCCTTTATGCTTTCTGTCTTTGCGTTATGCTTTGCATTACCCTGGTAAAGAACTTGTCACCCAAGACTAAAGACTAAGTCTATTGTAGTTTATCCTAATATTCTAAAACATCTTTTTGTACACATATTTACATTTTTACTGTATCTGGAACTGAGAAAGAGGGACTAGAAATGTGAGGTTGGGAATCTCACTTTTTTCTGACTGTTTGGCCAGTTTACCCAAGATCCTTTGTCAGACAATTCACTCTCCCCACTGATCTCAAAATCTGCCTTGTGACCCATCACACCCATGAGTACTCTTCGATCTGACTCCACGCAGAGAGATGAAATCATGTACAGCAGAAAGAATGCAGCCCACCTCCCTACAGCTCTCTCCTTCCTCCACCACTGGCCTCATTTCTTTGCCTCGTATGGCTGAGGCCAGAAACCAACGCCAGGGCCTCTATGTCCCCCTACAGAGGCAGGGCTACAGGTGCGCTGGCCCCACAAATCACAGGTAGTACAGGGCTGTGATTCCTGATACTTCCACACCTGCCTCTGCCCCATCCCTTGCCCCTTCCAGCTAAAGGGCTTGAGTGTAAATCTGAGTGTTCTCCTGTTGCCACGCAGCTGCCCAGCTGTCTGTTCCCGCACGCCGATTCCTAAAAGAGAGGCGCTGTCTCAAACCCCATGAGACTGGGAGGAATGATTCCTGTAAAGCGTCCTCAGGGGGCGTCCTGGAAAGCTGAGACCTGATGGAACGATATATTGGTTGACTCCCAATCCCCTTATCAGTAAGTTTACAGATAAATCCTTATTAGTGAGGTTTTAGCATAAATTTATCTTCTGGGGTCGTGCATGTGTGTGCATGAGAAGGCATAGCATTTGTTGGAACACAATGGGACTTTCAGTAATGGCAGCCTACAGGCATGGGAATCCGGCTTAAGCAAATTCTCAGGCATGAGAGTCACAGACTGTGGAAAAAACAATCCCACTTCCTGATTGAGGTATGGATAAAAGCTACGCGTTGGCCCGATTCGGGGCTCAGTCCTAGAGAGACTTGAGTCCCCTGGCCCGCTTGCATGTAACTCTTGGCTACTGCCTCTTTCTTAACCCTTTGCCGCCCCTTCTCATTTTCCACTGCTCTTGTCGTGAGGGACGCGACATTCTCCTCTTGGGATGCGCTCTCCCTCGGGTGTAAAACAGCTGCAGCTTTGCATAAACAGGTCTCAAGCTCACTCTATCTAACAACTTTTCCTAGAAATCTCTGGCATGTGGGTGGCACTTATTCCTAATTTCCAGCATAAGGGTAGATAACTTTTTTCCTTGCATATTCTGATTATCACTTCAGTGGGAATTTGGGAGGGGGTGGAATGAAATCACCAATGCTCAAGTACCATCTGCCAAAAAGCCAAATGGCTTTGTAATCAACACTCAGTCCTGTCACTCATGAATTCCAAGAACAACTCATGCTTGGTAACATGCAGTAAACAAGTCACACACATTACCTTTGATAGCTGCTAAATATCCTCGGAGTTCTCGCTGAAGTCTGGTACCCTCTGCCTGAAAAACACACAAAGCAGAGATGCTAAGCATTTTTCTATATTTTGCCTACAAACATGTACGAAGCAGTAAGTCTCAGAGTCATTATTGCCAGAGGCTCATTCTTAAAACAACATAAATATGTGGAAACAGGCTAAATAAGGTGCCTATGAGGCTAAATATTTACAGATTTTATTCAGCTTAAAAGGACAAGGCAAGTACAGCTTTGCTAAGAATAGAAACTGTGACCCATCATACAGCCTCCAGTATATTCAATAAATAGCAAGTCTCTAAGTTTTTACATATGGATTACAACAGTAGGGAACTGGTCACCACTGTCCAGTATGGTAGCCACTAGCCACACATGGCTTTTGAGTGCTTGCACCATGAATAATCTGAATGGAGATGTATTATAAGTGTAAAATACACACAAGATTTCAGAGACTTGTACAAAAAATGTTCATTAACATGTTTTGTATCAATTGCATGTTAAAAATGATAATATTTTAAGAGGAATACCAAGATGGTGCAGTAGGTAAATGTTGTGCTTACCTTCTCTCACAACCACATCTAAATTACAACTATACTACAAAACAATCATCATTGAGAATCTCCTAAAATCTTGCTCAACCAAAGCCCTACAAGTAAGGATGCACAGAGAGGCCACCTCCAGACTGGTAGGAGGGGCAGAGACACAGAACGGGCTGGTCCCACACCCGTGTGTGACCATTTAAGATTGGGAGGGATATTTCAGTTGTGGAGATCCCCCCAACCCTCCAGAGGAGCGAGAGGCTTCCAGTACCAGAGAGAGAAGTTCCCATAATTTCTGGTTGTGAAAACCAGCAGAGATTGTGACTGAATGAGACAGGGAGGCTGCACTCACAGGAGTTCCTCTTAAAGGGACTGAGCGCAGACATACCCACCAATGGAATCACTTCCTCTGAGCTGCAGGGCTGGGGTAGCAGCTGTAAAGGAGGCAGGGGCATATGGTGGGGAGCTGAGTTGTCTGGCTTGAGACGGGAGCTGGAGAGGGGGCTTTCTCCTGGAGGGGGGAGCTGGTGGAGGCCACTGTTTCTTTGTTGAGCCCTCCCCCTAACCAGTGTGTGGACAGAGGCGGCCACCATATCTGAGTCTCCTCCATTCATTCGCCATGCCCTGGCAATTCGAGACCCCGCCCTGCCCAACTTTTGGGCACACCCAAGCCTCTTCCAGTAGCTTTTTTTTTTTTTACAAACCGCCTGCCTTCCCTCATGCTACAGACTTTCCTAGGGTTTCTCAAAGGGTCGCAGAACCCAGAAAAGCAGCATCTGGCTTGAACGTGTCCTATGGCACAGGCTGAGGTAGCCCTAAGCTCAGCACTAGCTGCAGCCAGCCTTGGTTCAAGGCTTGGTATTTCAAGGCACTTCCATGTACATCACAGGCGGCAGCCATCTACGGATTTTTTGTGGCTCTAGCCAGGTGGCCACAGTGGGGCACGGGCTGTGGCTGAACTTGATCTACAGTGGATCCCCTCCAAGGTGGTCTTGGGCCTGGCGCCCCCAATGGCCAGCTTCAAAGCAAGCTGGAGCATCAACCAGCTGCCTCCCAAGAACAACACACCTAAGGGGCAGGTTGGGCAGGCACCAGAGTCCTGCTGAGGCAGATCCTGCTCTGTAGGGTCAGCCCCCTGCACAACAACTCTTCCACTGTAGCCAAGGTCAGTGCTCACAACCAGTGAGCCCAAGGGTTATTCCCTCACACTGATGTGCAATTATCAACCAAGGCTCAACTACAAGAGGAGAACACACACAACCCACACAAGTGACACACCTGGAGTGCATGGCTCAGGTGACCAGAAAGACTGCACCACTGAGCCCCACAGCACACCTACTACATAAGGCCACTCTACTAAGACTGGAAGACATAGCAGCCCTACCTAATACATAGAAACATACACAGAGAGGCAGCCAAAATGGGGAGGTAAAGAAACATGTCCCAAATAAAAGAACAAAACAAAGCTTCAGGAAAAGAACTAAATAAAAAGGAGACAAGCAATCTATCAGACACAGAGTTCCACACACTGTATATAAGGATGCTCACTGATCTCAGGGGGAACTTCAACAGAGAGATAGGAAGCATAAAAATGAAGATGGAAACCATGAAAAAGAACCAAAAATAAAGGATACAATAACAGAAATTAAGATTATGAGGTTTGACAATTAAGTTTGTGAACTTGTTTCTAACCTTTTCTGATATCAGAAGGATTATTCATTATGAATTTGTACCAACTAGACAAACAGTTAACCAATTTTACTATTTGGAAGTGCTGAAAACACTACGTGAAAAAGTTAGACAACCTTAACTTTTCACCAACAATCCATGGCTCTTGCATCAAGACAATGCACCTGCTCACACTGTCTGTGACAAAGTTTTTAGTCAGTAAACAAATAACTGCATTGAAACACTCTCCTTACTCACCTGATCCCCAGAACCCCAGTGACTTCTTTCTTTACCCAAAGATAAAGGAAATATTAAAAGGAAGACATTTTGATGACATTCAGGACATCAAGGGTAAAACAATGACAGCTCTGATGGCCATTCCAGAGAAAGAGTTCCAAAATTGCTTTGAAGGGTGGACTAGGCACTGGCATCAGTGCATAGCTTCCCAAGGGGGAGTACTTTGAAGGTGACCATAGTGATATTCAGCAATGAAGTATGTAGCACTTCTTCTAGAATGAGTTCTCAAACTTAATTGTCAGACCTCGTATATTACAGGGAAGCAACAGTAGATTAGATGAAGCAGAGGATCAAACCAGCAATGTATAAGATAAGGTAGCAGAAAACACCCAACCAGCATAGCAAAAAGAAAACAAAGAATCCAAAAAACTGAGGAGCATTTAAGGGGCCTCTGGGACAACATTAAGCATACAAATGTTCTCATTATAGGGGTACCAGAAGGAGAAGAAAGAGAGCAAGGAATTGAAAACTTATTTGAAGAAATAATGACAAAAAGATTCCCAACCCTGGCGAAGGAAATAGATATGTAAGCCCAGGAAGCACAGAAAGTGCAAAACAAGATGGACCCAAAGAGGCCCACACCAAGACACATCATAATTAAATTGCCAAAGGTTAAATACAAAGAAAGAATCCTAAAGCAGCAAGAGAAAAGCAGCTAGTTACCTACAAGGGAGCTCCCATAAGACTGTCAGCTGATTTCTCAACAGAAACTTTGCAGGCCAGAAGGGATTGGCAGGAAATATTCAACATGATGAAAATCAAGGACCTAGTAATACAACCAAGATTATTCTAAGCAGCAAAGGTATCATTTAGAATTGAAGGATATATAAAGAGTTTCTCAGATAAGAAAAAGCTGAAGAAGTTCATCACCACCATACCAGTATTACAAGGAATCTTAGAGGAACTTCTTTAAGGTGTAGGGGGAGGGTTAGGGATGGGTGAAAAGAGGAAGGGATTAAGAAATACAAATTGGTTACTACACAGTAGTCATGGGAATGTAGGGTATTGGTTACTACACAGTAGTCATGGGAATGTAGGGTATAGCATAAGAAATATAGTCAATAATATTATAATAACTATGTATGGTGCCAGCTAGATATGAGATCTATCAGGGTGATAGAAGGGAATAGGGTTGGGGACAGGGTGAAAAAATGTGAAGGTATTAAGAAATACAAATTGGTAGTTACAAAATAGTCATGGGGATGTAAAGTATAGGGAATATAATCAATAATATGGTAATAACTATGTATAATGCCAGGTGGTACTAGTTAGGGTGATCACTTCCTAAATTATATAAATGTCTGACCACTATACTATACACTTGAAACTAATATAAAATAATATTGAATGTCAACTCTAATTGAAAATTGTAAAAAATGGGGGGAGGAAGATCAATAATACTATGATAGCATGGTACAGAGTCAGATGGTTGCTGGACTTATGGTGATCAACTGTTTAGCATAGGGAATAAAATCAATAATGTGGTAATAACACTGTATAGTGCTAGGTGGGTATGGCTGAATAGCTACGATATACACCTGAAACTAATATAATGTATGTTAGCTATATTTTAATTTAAAAATATCTTTTAAAAAATGTAATATTTTGGATATATTGAGCTAAATAACTATTATTATTAAAATTAATTTCACCTGTTTCTTTTCACTTTTTAAATGTGAACACTAGAACAATTTACATTACATGTGTTGTTTGCATTATGTTTCTATTGGACATTAACGAAATAGAGAAATTGTAAAAATGTAAACTTTGACATATGAATCCTAGTTTTGGTTTGGCCTACTCTTAGAAACTCTGAGACTAGGATTAAAATTCAAGAGTTTAATCTGAATTTAACCTAGAAAATGTCAATGGGGCATGGAGCAGTGAGGCAGGGAAGGGAAGAGAGCAATCGCAGGATGCATTATCAAGCAACTTACTAGTGTGGGCAACTGGCCTTAGTCCCACTGGGGAACTGTGGGAGACAGTGTCAAACACCCTACAGATATCCTAACAGAAAGGCAAGGGAGCTGGGGCATTTATCCACTAACTCAAGTCAGTCACTGGTTGAGGGCTGCTCCTGGGGGACATTAAGTCCCCCAGTATGTTCACACAGGTGCAGGGTGGTTTCCAGTAACCAGAAAAATTGCTCAGGCAAAAAGTGGCCCTTGCAACTAAGTCTAGTAGGCTCAGGAAGGGTAGGTGCTAGAGGCATATAGCTGGGCACACACAGCGTGCTATAACACTTCAACTGAAAATGTAAAAACATATGCACTTTAATTGAATAATTACTTTACAAAATTGCAGAAAGCTGGCATATTGAATGATTCCATCTTGATAAGTAATAGTATAGCATTTATATTATGACTCTAACTTGATAATAATACAGTTAACAATATAGCAACTATAATAGTCATATTTAAGTCAATAATCATTTGTTAGTATTTACCAAAAAGGGGAGAGGGTTAGGGGAAGAAAAACTACTCCCCTCAGTAAATTATAATTTAGTACGGGAACTAAAATATCTAAATAGAGAAGGGGGTCCAAGATGGCAGAGTAGCTAAAACTCTGCTTGCCTCCTCCCATGACCACATTAAAATTACAACTAAATTATACAACAATCAACCTGGAGAACCACCTGAAGACTAGCTGAACAAAAGTCCTATAACTAAGGATATAAAGGAGGCATGACAAGAATGGTAGAATGGATGAAGGTGCAAAATGGCCATGCCCACACCTGCCTGTTGTGGTTACCGAATGGGAGGGATATCTTGGCTGAAAAGGTCATTCCTGGAGGAGCAAGGGACCCCAGTCCCACACCAGGCTCCCTAGCCCAGAGGATCAGTGCCAGGAAGAGGAGCCCCCCCAACATCTGGCTGTGAAAAACATTGGAAATTCTGACTGCCCAGGTGAGATAGAAGGCTGCAGAAAATCCAGACATCCTCTTAAATATCCAACATACAGATTCACTCGCTCATAGGCACTTACCCTAGGCTCTGGCAGAGAGACAGTGACTCAGGAGATATCAGAGACACAAGGGGAGAGACTGAGTTGCGTGACTTCAGGGAAAGGACTAGAGGGACAGTTGCCATTTTCCCTGTGCAGAAACCTGCTCCCGCACAGCCAGCAGGTGGGTGCCATTTTTGCTTTATTGAGCCCTCCCCCACACAGTGAAATCTTATTTGTGTTACCTGGTGAACTCTGCTGGCTCCACCCTGGTGATTCCCTGGGACCTCGCCCCACCCAACCTGATCAATGTTGGAGGCACTTTGGCAGCCAGCAGCCAGAACTGCTCACACCGCACATTCTATTGAACAACTCTCAGGAGTCTGCGGGTCCCAGGCAGGCTGTGGCTGGCCTTGGTGTACTCTGTCCCTTTTTCTGAGTAGCTCCAGACTCAGCACTGACAACAAACCAACTCTACATTAACCTGGTGAACACCACTTGTCACACCCTGCTGACTTCCTGAGACCCCACCTTACCCAACTCACTTACTGCATGAGACTCTATCTGCAGCTGAACCTTATGGGAGCTGGCAGGCAGCAGCAGGCTTCAGTGTGCCCTGAGCTTTTTGAAGAGCTACCCCAGGCCTGATACTGGTGGCAGCCATCTTTGCTTCACAGCATGGCCTCCCCCACATGTCTCCAGGTCCAGCACAGGAAGTGACCAGCCATCAATCACTTTGTAGCTCCTACCAGGTAGTCTCCAGCCAGGCACAGGCAGTGACTGACCTAGGCTTGCACCAGAGCCCCTCATAAGAGGCCCCAGAATCATCATACCTAGACGTGGGCTTCAGACTGCAGCAGAGAACCACCCAATTAGCCCCACAAGCTGCACACTCAAAGGGCAGTCACAGATCCCACAGACAACAGATCCCACTGGGGCAAATCTTACTCCATGGGTTAAGCCCCGTATAAGGAGCTCATAAGCTATAGACAGAGCCAAACCCCACAGCCAATCACACTGAGGGTCAGTCCACCCATGGACATTCTAATAGCAATTAAGGTTCAACTACAATAGGAGGAAACACACAACCCACACAAAGGACACTCCTGGAGTATGTGGTACAGGTGACCAGGGAGACTACACCACTGGTCTCCACAGTGCACTTACCACATAAGGCCACCCAGCCAAGACTCGGAGATGTAGCAGATATACCTAATCCATAGAAACAAACACAGAGAGGCAGGCAAATTGAGGATATAAAAAAATATGTCCCAAATGAAAGAACAAAAAGAAAACTAAAGGAAAAGAACAAATTGAAATGGAGGCAAGCAACCTATGAGATATAGAGTTCAAAACAAGTATGTTCAAGAAACTTAAACAACTTTAACAAAGAGATATCGAGCATAAAAAAGGACATAGACATATAGTCACGGGACGTGGAGTAGAGAGTGGGAATGTAGTTAATGGAATTGTAATAGATAAGCATGATATCAGGGGTGGGAGGGCTTGTTACTTTGTGAGGGGTGAAAAGGATAACTATTGCATTGTTCTGTACACCTGAAACTAACAATAAAATTTTAAAAAAAGGACATAGAAACATAAAAAAGAACCAGTCTGAAATAAAAAATATAATAACTGAAATAAAGAATACCCTAGAAAGAATCACCAGCAGATTAGATGAAATAAAGGTCAAATTAGTAATTTGAAAGATAAGGTAACAGAAAGTACTCAATCTGAACCAAAGAAAAGAAAAGAAAAATGAGGATAGTTTAAGAGACCTCTTGAACAACATCAAGTGTAACATTATTTGCATCTTAAGTGTACCAAAATGAGAAGTGAGAGAGCAAGGGATTGAGAATCTACTTGAAGAAATAACAAGTGAAAACTTCCCTAACCTGATGAAGGAAATAGACATATAAGTCCAGGAAACACAGAGATTCCTAAACAAGATGAACCCAAACAGGCCCACACCAAGCCACTTTATAACTATCAATAAAATGGCAAATGTTAAAGACAAAGACAGAATCCTAAAGCAGCAAGAGAAAAGCAACTAGTTACCTACTAGGGAGCTCCGATAAGATTGTCAGCTGATGTCTCAGAAACTATGCAGGCCAGAAGGAGTTGGCATGAAGTACTCAAAGTGATAAAAAGCAAGGATCTACAACTAACACTACTGTACCTAGCAAGGCTATCTTTTAAAATTGAAAGAGAGATAAAGAACCTCCCAGAGAAGAAATGGCTAAAAGAGTTCATCATCACCAAACCACTATTATAAGAAATGTTAAAGGGACTTCTTTAAGGAGAAGAAAGGGGCTTGGGGGAGAACATAAATACAAATAATAAAATTGCAATAATTATGTATCTATCAATAATCACTTTAAATGTAAATGGTTAAATGCTCCAATTAAAAGACATAGGGTATCAATACTCAGAAATCAGTTGCATTTGTATATACCAATATAAATTATTAGAAGGAAAAATTAAGAAAGCAATTCCGTTTACAATCGCTTCAAGAACTATAAAATACTTAGAAATAAATTTAACCAAAGAAGTAAAAAACCTATACTCTGAAAACTATAAGACACTGAAGAAAGAAATAAAGAAGATACAAACAAATGGAAAAACATTCCATGCTCATGGATAGGAAGAATTATTAAAGTTAAAATGTCCATATTGCCTAAAGCAATATATAGATTCAATGAAATTCCTATCAAACTACCTAGGGCATTTTTCTCAGAAATAGAAAATACAATCCTAAAATTTATATGGAACCAAAAAAAGACCACAAATAGCCACGGCAATCTTGAGAAATAAGAACAAAGTTGGGGGGATCACGCTTCCAGACATTAGAACGTACTACAAGGCCACAGTAATCAAACCAATATGGTATTGGAATAAAAATAGGCATATAGATCAATGGAACAGAATAGAAAGCCCAGAAGTAAATCCAGGCATATATGGGCAGTTAGTCTGACAAGGGAAGCAAGAATTTACATTGGGGTAAAGATAGTCTATTTAATAAATGGTGCTGGGAAAATTGGACTGACACATGCAAAAAAATGAAATTGGATCACCTCCTTATGCCACTTACAAGAACAAACTCAAAATGGATTAAAGACTTAAATGTAAGACCTGAGACCATAAAACTCATAGAAGAAAATGTAGGGTCCAAATTTGCAGACATTACCCTGAGCAATATTTTTACTGATACATCCCTGTGGGCAAGGGAAGTAAAAGAAAAAATGAACATATGGGACTACATCAAACTTAAAAGTTTTTTCACAACAAAAGAAACCATCAATAAAACAAAAAGGAAGCCTACTGAATGGGAGAAGGTATTTGTTAATGATATATCTGATAAGAGATTAATACTCCAAATATATAAAATGCTCGTGCAACTCAACATCAAAAAAACAAACAACCCAATAAGAAAATGGGCAGAGGATATGAAGAGACATTTCTCCAAAGAGGGCATACAGATGGCCAACAGGCATATGAAAAAAGGTTCAACATCACTTAGCATTAGGGAAATGCAAATAAAAACCACAATGAGATACCACCTCACCGTGGTCAGAATGGCTATCATCAATAAATCAACAAACAAGTGTTGGTGAAGATGTGGAGAAAAAGGAACCGTTGTGCACTATTGGTGGGACTGCAAATTATGCACAAAACCTACTGCATAAAAAAGTTTTCCTAACATCATTATTGTATGTGAACTAGAAAGATTTTTTAAGTTTGAAATAAATTCTTACAGCACCACTCCAATTTGTCTGAATCTGAAGTTTATTCCAAATTCCTCTGAAAATTACCATTTTGATAATGCAGCCTTGAGTTATGCATGTGTGTGTGCGGAAAAGAGACTCAAAATTTTATAACCTTAGGACTATGTGCATGTATTTTCCCTTCTATTTCATTATGTTATTCTTTATAAGATAAAAGTATTATTCTGACTCCTGGTCACACTCTTCTCAGGGCTTAGAGTCATACAAGAGCAAATGAGTCTATTATAATTAAGTTGTCTGAATCCCAACTCACACTCTTCTTTGGACAGGATCCAAGAAGGATTTGCTACCTACAAAATTCCTTGCCCTGGTATACAGCATAATAACATGGCTCTCGTGTTAGTCAGAGGTGATTTTTCATTTACTTTTTTGAATAATTAATCAGTGTTAGGAACTGCTGTGTCTTCAGCCCAGACAGTGACCCAGGCCCAACTTTCCTCCCACACAGCCCAGAGAGGCCAGGTTTTTCTTCCTCATTAAAACTACTCCCACTCATTCCCTCCCTTGGGTGTCACACTCTTGCAGGGTTGGGGAGAAGAAGCAGTCTCCCTAGTTTCCTGCTTCCCGGCTGTCTTAGAAAACAAGTCAGGGTCATTTTGGGTTTCACCAGGGAGATATAAAAAATTAACAGGAATTCAAAAAAGTATACATATTTTAAAACCTTACAAAGGTCTGAGAATCACTGCCTCTAGTCAAAAAACCCCTTTATTCCCTTGCTGAGTGGTATCTTAAAGCTGTTGCTTTCTTCCCTTACTCCTGTGAGAACTGCTAATGATATCCCCCCATGGAAGGGTTAGACTAAAATTTAAAACCTAATAGTTGGAGAAAGTATGCAGCAGGCACACCATCATGGAAGGTTTCAGGTATGTTTGTTAATCAGTACAAACAAGTCATATCCCAAACCTAATTAAATGTGTTTCCAAATTGTTTTACACCAGATTGGTCCTCAGTAACACCAATTCCTTAATTATTATGTGTGTGTGTGTGTGTGTGTGTGTGTGTGTGTGTGTGTGTGTGTGTATCTTGGGGTGGTGGGGGTGTGAGAAGAATGGGGTTGGTTCCCACACAAGCTGGGCTCCTGGACAGCTCTCATTTGTGTCTTTTTCAGGACCTTGGACAGCTCACAGACACACCTTTGGTTCTCAAACTTTTAAAGATTGAATCTATGTAGTATTATATCAAAGGAAAAGCTATAAATACTACCTCATCAAAGTTTCCTACTGTACACTGGTAAGGGCATAGAAGAGCAGAGAGTTATAGACTTCCTCCAAGGTGAGCCAATCAATATCCTGGTTAGAAGAGTTACCACAGATGAATGTCTCCAAGTCCTAGAGCTACGGCAACAGTCTCTAGCACTGGGCTTAAAAATAGGGCTGCCTTAAGCTGTAATGAATGATATCTGAAGATTAATGAGCCAAGTTGTTTATTGTTTAGGTACACTAAATTCTAAAGCATTAAAAATATGCTAATATTAGTAAAGATTTTATGCCCAGGACTTCAAGAGCCCATAAAAGAAGTACAGTCCTGAGAGCTCACCTTTAACTCACTTACATGTACTTCTGCCCAGAAGAAAGCAGCCATAGTTGAAGCATCAATATGACTGAATTGTAGACACCATGCATAAAATGAATTAGTAGTTTCTAAAAAACTACACTCAGGGCAGCAACCACTACAAATTCATGGACTCTGGGCTCACACTACCATGTGCACGACACTCCTGGGCAGGGACTTATGTCACTGCATCCCTGCCTATACCTGAAAAACCAAATCCAGTGTATTTTATTCATAAGGTTATGCAGGTCTAGCAAAGAACACCTTAAGGCATTAAGTATTTAACACCTATTAAATAAAAATGGGTTGTTGGATTTATTGAATTGACTTTTTAAAATATGGCAAATGTAGTACTGATTTATATTTATAGGTGACTTTTGTTTTGAAAAGAAAAAGATAGACAGGAGAAAGAAAACAACATACCCAATTCAGAAAATTTTTTCAACTGCCTCTCTAACTCGGAAACTGAGTTGATGTTTAGAAAGGGGTTCAGGTTGAAAACCAGCAGTACTAACAGATATATGCAACTTGGATCTGAGGAGATGTAACCTCACAAAGTTTTGATTTCACAAAGTCCTGTCATTGCATCTGTGATCATGAGCCTACAGAAGTTCCCATAGTTACATTATTTTTGGCCTTCATTGACGTTTTTCTCTTGGAAAGGCTAAGTATCATATCCCATTAAAATTGGCTCAACTTCTCAGAGTTCAGACAGGTTAACTCAATCTTGAAAGCAATGTTAATGTGTTCTTATTTTTGAAGCTTAGAAGAAAATTAGATTATCAAGAAGATGAGATCTAATGAGGCCAGAATCAGCACCTTGATTAACAGATGACTAACATGGCATAATATCAAGATCCACTTATGATCAAAGATAATGGTAGGCTGCTGAACACTCCAGGCACTCTTGGTTTACCAAGAAACAGAGCTCTCCCTATAACAAGTTCAGGTGCCATTAAACTGGAAGACATGAGATTTTCAAAGGCAAAGTCAGCAGGGTCTCTCCAATTAACATTTTGGTTTCCTTGTTTTGAGGTCTTGGTAGTAACAGGAGCGGTCATTAGGAACCTAGCACTGATTTCGCAAAACAATTCCTCCATTTTAAAAGTTTTCTTTTGGCAAATATTAAGGCAAAAGATATAATGTGGACAGGAAATCAGATTGGATTTTGAAATCATATTCCTGAGCTGATGGCAATAGGGGGTGATTCAGGGGAAGAAAGTGGATATCAAAGAGAACATCTCCATTTCCACAATTTTACCCAATTTCCAGTTATGCCTGTCATCAATTCCAAGAATACTTGTGATGTGAAAACCAAATCAAATGTACTTTCTACCTTTCACCAAACAAATTTAGAAAGCTAGTTAGTAACTTTTATGTGCAATTTTCCCATGTATTTCCCTTAAGCCAACTAACTTGAATTTATACAGAGCTCTATTCTGGTCATTCAGAAAAGCTAACCCATTGTGCGTGCAAGGGGGTGGAGCTGCCTGGTTAGAACCATTAAATTCACCTCACCATGCAGGCTGCATGTAACTTGAAGATATGCTTTACTGCATTAGACAGTTGAGTTTGTGACCCTTAAAAAGCCGTTCCAATTTTTTTCCACATGCGCACGTGCGCATGTGTGTCTGTGTGTGTATAGACTTAACTTATAAGGTGCATTCGGGGCATTATATAAACATCTTTTCAACCTTTGCCATAATACCTAGAGCACAGTATAGTGTGTGGAGGTACTGATCCAGAAATTAGGGAAAGCGCCATAGGCGCCTCACCCAACAAGGACTCTCCCTGAAGCTTGCTGTTCAGTGCTCTTTCTATGGGAATGGATGCCAGCTCTGTCTACAACGTCCTATCATGGCCAAACTGGACAGAATGTAATGGTGTTTTTTCTCAAAAACAACGGCTATGTCAAGTTACGGAGATATATTACTGAGCAGGAAGGAAGTACCTTGTCTCTCTTCACTCCAGTCATCATGTAATATCCAGAGTGTCTCTGCAACTGCCGTTTATAATGTCTGTATTAGTTTGCTAGGGCTGACATAACAAAATACCAGAGACTTCATGGCTGAAACAACAGAAATTTATTTCCTCACAGTTCTGGAGGCTAGAAATCCAAGACCAAGGTGTTGGCAAGGTTTGGTTTCTCCTGAGGGCTCTCTCCTTGGCGTGCAGACAGCCTCCTTGTCACTGTGTCCTCAAATGGCCTTTATTCTGTATGCGTTCATCCCCCTGTCTCTTCTACTTCTTATAAAGACATCAGTCATATTGGATTAGAACCCACCCATATGACCTCATTTGATTTTAATCACCTTTAATGGCCCTGTTTCCAAATATAGTCATTTCTGAAGTGGACTGGGGGGTAGGACTTCAGCATATAAATTTAGGAGGGACACAATTCTGTCATGGCAAAAGCAAGCCTTTCATACAGCAAGATAATAACAAAGTAACATTTACTGAGTGGTCCCTTTGCTGCAGATACTGTCCTCAGTGTCGCAGCTCTACTAACCCATAATCCTCACAATAACTCTATGAGGTTGGCACATTCTTATAAATGAGAAAACTGAGGCACAGAGGCTGAGAAGCTCACCCAAAGGTCACACATCTAGTAGATGGCAAGCCAGGACTGGAGCCCAGGCAGCCTGGGTAATATAAAACCCACGATCTGCCCCAAGCTCGCATGGTTGACCACTGTCCTCTATGCCCCCAGGCTGCAAAGACATGGATGCCAGCCGATGATGCATGAGGCTATCTGAGAAGAAGCAACTGTTGAACAAGGACAATGATTTAACTAAAGGCAGCATTCTCTGTACTCTCATGATATAGTCTTAATCTGCAAATAAAAATGCAAAATTGTTCACTTGTTTTCCTCAAAAGCTCATGATTTCACAGAGTATATTCCATGTGACTTATACAGCCTGGTGGTTAAGTTGGTGGGTTCTAGGACTGCACTGGCAGGCTTTAAAATCTGAGCTCTACTACTTCTAACTTAGCAGCCTTGGATAAGTCCCTTAACCTGTCTAGGCCTCCGGTCTCCCATCTGGAAAATGGAGATGATGACACCACTCACTTCCTAGGGCTCTCATGAAGGTCGGGGGAGAGAGTCCATGTAAAGTATCAGCAGAGGACCAGCCACCAAGTCTACATTCAGTAAATGTTGGATGCCACTATTATTACTCAGCCCAATACTTTGTAAATGATAAACTATACAAAGAGTGGGCATTTCATAAATGCTTGCCTGAACTAAGTCTGCTACATGTCATACTACCAAGGAATATCTTCATGAGGAATACACAAAACCTCCCCAATACAAGTACTTGGGAATTTAGAATGCTTCCTTGTTTTTTATTTATACTTTTAAGTCTCAAAAACAGTTATATTTTCAGAAGGTTTCTTAAATATCTTTAAATGTTGCAGAAATAACAGATCCTAGAGTAGACAGGAAGAATTTAAGCAGATATAGAAGAACTGCCTCACAACGGGTATGAGGAAAATTAAGTCAATACAATAAATTACTATGAGGAAAAAAGAAAGCAATGAATACAAATGGCCAAAAGATAATGAAGATCATTTCCAAAATAAAAGCTTTTGTGACAATGTCCTTGGTTTTCTCATACATAAAGCAGAACTATAATTATGACTGCTATGAGAACCAAGTGAGACAGTGTACAAAACACTTTAAATATACTAAAGCCTACTTATGGGGAGTCTTAATAATAAATCTTAATAATAAGTATTAATAATTGCTACTTTCACTTAAGCCAGTCAGGTGTGGCTTGGAAATTTGTAAATTTTTTTATTAGCTTCAGGTGTACAAAACAATGTAACAGTTAGACATTTAAACCCCTCACAAAGTGAGAACCCCCCTCCCCTAATCTACTACCCCTCTGACATTGTATATAGCTATTATAATTTCATTCCCTGTGCTGTACTCCACATCCTGTGACTATATCTCTCTATCTATCTATCTATCTATCTATCTATCTATCTGTCTATCGATAGATAGATAGATAGATAGATATAAAATTATAGTTGACACTCAGTATTACTCAGCTTCAGCTTCAGGTGTACACTGCAGTGGTCAGGCTTCTACACCGTCCATGAAGTGGTCTCCCTAAGAAGACAAGTGCCCATCTGGTAAAGAAAATTTGTAAGTTTTTAAAGCTCCTTAGAAGATTCTTATTATCCAGGTTTAAAAACATACTCAAGTAAATGTGCCATAAGGGAGCCACCATATTAGTACATCAGTGTAATCTCAGGTTTGCATTCACTTGACTTGTTATAGACACAAGTCAAATGTGTGGCCTGATTCAGAAGTTTGGAGTGGGATCCAGGAATCAATATTTTAAAAGGCCTCCAGGTGGTTCTAATGGTTATTTGGGGAAATCTACTATAATTTTTCACTGTGGCTATCATTTAGTGGGCACTTACTTTGTTGATGGACACTCCAGTGTGTAGCTCTTGTATAAGATGGACAAAAAGACCCTTAAAAATATGTCTGGTTACAGGTTTCATAGTTACCATAAACATCCCTTATAACATCTTCATCACTTCAATTGCTACCCCAATGCAAAATCAGCCATGGGGCAGACAGAATGACTTATGAGAGAATCACATGCAATGGGAACCAACAATACTGATGTAAATCTGAGAATCAACTGCAGCTCATCTGTGCAGATGTCCACAACATTTCAAACAGTCTCCTTAGGCTTGCATGACAGATATACCTAATAATCTGCATCTCACTATAATCTAGGTACCATTTAGAGAGGAACATCCAAACTAGATAATAAACGAACTTCACAAGGGGAAGTGGAAGATAGATGGAATAGGTCTTTAAATGAATGCTGAGGGGTGAGATGCTAAACCTTTCCCAGTTGGCATGGTTAATTAATATAGTAAAGTCAAGTACAATTAAAGATGGGTAACAAAACAGGATTGATTAAAAGAAACCTTCAGAGCAGTAACATAAAGAGTTTTTACTAGTAGTGATTTATTAAACGACTCCACAGGAAGTAGCATAGTGATGCCTGGAACGTGTAATTTGGGTCAATTTTTAGTTAGGTTTCAACTAAAGCTTTTTATTTATATAGGCCATAACTAAAGAGATATACTTGTAGATAGAATGAAACAAATAAGAATAAAGAGGATAAAAGATGGGCAGGTTCTCCAATCAACTTTTTGGTTTCTGTCCCCCATCTGGCACCATGGACAGCGACACCCCGATACCCACATGAAGTGGACAGACTCATTTGCTTCTTGAAAGCCAGTGAGCAAAAGAGAGGAGGTTTAATGGATGTGTCATAAATGAAATAAATAGAGAAACTATAAATAAATTGCAGGAAAATTTAAAGAACAAGGGCCAATACATTCTTTTGACATCTACTGGTTTCCACTATCCTCCTCCCATAAAAGTCAGTTGTATTGACAATCATGGGTTAAACTTATCGAAAACGAACTCTAAATCAAGACTCTGTACATAAAACACACATTTTTCATAAGAATAATATTAGGAAAGAGACTGACAGTTTTAACTAGGGACTTAGTGGCAAATTATAATCCCTTGCTTTTCTGTGCCATACAGTGACCATAACTAAATATAAATCAGTTTAACGAAGAACCTCAAAGCCAGTCATATAATCATTTCATGAGCATTTAGTGTGCTATTTGAACAGCTCTACAGAGTGAGAACCTTTGCAATAACAACCAGTAGACACCCAGTGAGCCTGGGGAGTCTAGCTGGAAATGGGATTGTGGGGAGGTGCAGAAATCATTTTTTCTAACAATACCAATTGGAGTGAAAATATACACATGCACTAATGATATCAAAATGCATCATACTGATGGAAGCACAGTAACATCATCTCAAGATTCTGTATCTTTTTTTTTTACTACTTTTATTGCTTCAAAATAACAAAAGGCTTTTGCACACTAGACCACAAGCTTGAAAAGGAAAGGAACTATGAACTGTTTATCATTTTGTTTTCAATGACTTATGCTTGGTAGACACTCAATAGTTATGTGCTGAGTCCTATCCAAGAAATGCTTTTGATAGACACTTAGCCCCAAGGAAGTTACACTTGGCCTTTAACCTGTTACCTTCAATGAAGTGTCTTGCTCCCAGCTCAAGGCAATCCCCTAGCTGTGTGCCAGAGACCATCTCCTCCTGCCTATTCAAGGACAAGTCAGCTGTTCTCCCCTTTCTCTGGTGACTCATCACATTTTCCTTCCTACTAAATGCGTTCCATTAGTATACATATATTTTTGCTATCGTAAGAAAATGTTCTCTTGACCCCACTGCCTCCCCCAGCTACAAGTTTTATTTATTTGCTCCCTTTTAAAGCAAAACTTGAAACCTGCTGTTTCCAAGCCTCCTGACACCCTGCACCATGCTCTATATATTCTCTACGTACTTGGTTGTTGTTTTTTCCACACAGCTCTCATTCTTTTCCAGCATACAGTATAATCTGCTTACGTGCTGTGTTTTGCTTACTGTCTGCCCGTTTTCGAATGTATGATCCACAGTGGCAGTAACCTTTGTCTGTCTGCTTCCCTGAAGTTTCCCAAAAACCTAGATCCGTTTCTGGCATGCAGAAGAAAATAAATGCAAAGCAAATGGATGTCGAAATAGTTATTGTACACATCATTGTTCTAAACATGCACCCACATGTTACCATCTGTCAAATAACCTAAAAATGTCCTTACACGTGATAATAAAACATTTTAAATGTTGGAAAAACATTTGCACACTTAGATGGTTTTCCATACTACAGAATCCTCACAAAAACGTATAGCTAGCTACAGCAAGGAGTATCTCTAGGTAAACTTTATTTCTAGATATGCAGACATATGCACATTCTCCTATAAAATACTGAATGATTAAGTTTAAACTTTAATGGAAATCCAGCATAAAATCAGACAGCAAGACTCACTATTCTCTCAGAAGTTTCTCAGAAGCAATGAGCTGTTGTTGTTATCAACTATATAAATTAATGCTCTGTGGTAAAAGATTATCTTATCAGAGAAGAGTGAGCTTGCTCCAAAACACAGAGGTTTTTAAAAAATATACAAACTGGTGAACAAAATTGGTATTCAATGACTGAAAAACATTCTTCTGAGTAATTAAAATTACTTATTATATTAAGTCAGTAAAAGTATGTAAAGCTCTTAGAAGACTGTAAATGCCGTAGGTGCCAGCAGATAGCTATGAAGTAGCATAGAACTAGGGCAGGTTGTAATCCAGGGAGGGGTCAGATCCTTGCTCTAGTTTCTATAACCCATGGTAGAATCTCCAAGGGATATTTTGCTGCCAAAATTTACGATGAAAGAGATAAATAAATGACAATGAAAAGGGGCTCTGATATTGAATGAGTGAGGGGGCACGTAATATCCGAAACAAAGAGTGTGAACACAGAGATTGTGGGTGACAAGGAGGAATATACTTAGTAAGCACCTAGCAGGTGCTAGAGGGCATGGAAGATTTTATTAAGTTAATAAGACAGGATGTTTTCCTTTAAACATGTTACACGCTAATGAGGACATAGATACACAGCTAAATAACTGTTATATAAGAAAATGGAGACAAGAGCTATTGAATGGGGGCCTGCTGAGTAGCGCATTGGTTAAGAGCTGGCTTGGGACACCAGCTCTGAGCAGCAGAGCCCTGGTTTGGATCCCACATGGGGGCCAGTGACACTGCCCTCTACAGCTAAGATGCTGAACAACAGCTCAACCTGGAGCTGGGCTGCTGTGAGTCACCGGCGACGGCATGGGCTGCAGCCCCTGTGGTAGTGGGCTGCCATGGGCTACCGTGTGTAGCCAGCAGCCAGCGTGAGCGGCCAGCAGCCACAGTGAATGGCCGTCCAGAAGCCGGCGACTGATCTGCCTCGCCCGGGAAGAGTGCAATGATGGTGCCAACTTGGGCCAATGAAGCAACGTCCTCCACAAATAGACTGAAGAACAAAAGGACAGCAACTTGTCTGTTCCCATTCCCCCAATTCCCCAACACTGTTCCCATCCCCCCCAATTCCCCAATAAAAATCTTAAAAAAAAAAGAGCTATGGAATGAACACAAATAATGTACTACTAGAGAAAGAGATCCTGGCTGAGGGGACTGGACAGACAACAGCAGGAAATATCTTGTAAGTTGACATTAAGGAAAGATGTTCAAGGACTTGAACAAATGCTGTCAGTCAGGCCAGGGCAGCCCAGTCATAAGGAAGCATTTGCAATGGGAGAAGCAGAAGAAGAGCTTGGAGCAAGTGGTTCCTTAACGACACCATCAGACACAGATCACCAACTAGTCACTCCACCAACTCCCTTTCTGCCTCTAATTACACCAGAGCACCTTGATTTGGATCAGCCTCCTTAACATGATACTAAAGAAAAAAGCCACTTGCACAACTGACAGGCCAAATACCATGAGTGCCGGTGTGATCACATTAGGGGATGGCTGAAGAAAGGTTTAATGCTCTGAATGTGAGCCAAAAGCAATTTGGAGCTACACATCATTTCTGTCCTAAAGAGCAAGGCATAGAATAAAGACAAGTCAACCAAGAATTTTCCAAGTCATCAAATACATATTATTAAGAGGTTAATTTAGGGGAACTACTCCAGACAAAGGTCAGACACATGTATGTGTGGAATCAGACCTATTCTTTAAGATGGCAAAAGTTGTTGGTAGAGAGGTTTTTGATTAAGTGCAGACTGAGTGTACCACACTCCTCCAAGCATCATGACTTATTTGATTATACTTATTTGATTAAAGGAAAACAATAATTATTTTGTTATTTTGTTTCATCCCTCCACATTTCCATGTTCCTTTCTTGATCTATAGACTGACTATTCATTCTCTGTTGGTGAGGGTTCCATTGGAGGCATGACTTTCAGTAGGCGCCTCCCTTTCACACTCTTCATTGAAATGTCATCAGGATTCTGTCCCCCTCATTTGCCATGTCCACTCAAGACCTTGGTGGGTCTTCATCCACCATCAAACACTTTCCTTTCCCTTGTAAACAATAATATAAATGGAGCCGCTTTAAAACAGGGCCGGGGCTGCCATGCCGGAGGAACTGTCGGGCACATCTATGTCTCAAACCTTTGGAATGTTAAAACAGGGCAAAGAACCTTTGGACTGGGCCTGAGCAACCTGGTGTCTTGCAAGAGAACTATTCGCAAAGACAACAGGAAAGCAGGTATTATGACGACTGGACTGAAAATTAAAAATATTGCTTTGAATTAACACCACTGTGTTATGTTAGCTGCACTCATAGAAATGCCTTCCTTCTATTGACGTAACTGTTCCTCTTCCCTTTCTCATTGACTTTATCACCTAATGGGGTCATCATTTGGGTTTCTGTCTGAATCAACACTTCTAGAATAGCTATTCTTATTGATCTCAATAAATGCTTGTTGCCTCTCACTTTGAAAGGCCTTTTATTTTTTAGGTTAACACCTTCCATTTAACAGCCTTGTCCATTACATAAAAGATCCAAAGATAAGCCTGATCCAATGTAAGGCATGTATGTTCTGCTCAAGGATCTACCAATGGGCATTAAATAAACCAAATGTGAAGGCCATCGGACACTTCGTTCCACATTTAATAACATACCGTTAATGAAGGTCATGAATGTCATGACACTGAATTTCAAATACTTTGACCACTGATCTTAAAAAGACCTGCTATATCTTTATTATCACAATTTAAATATTTTATTTTTCTACCTTCCCCTCGCCCTGAACAAATGATTTCTTTTCTCAAATATGTGACGTGCAATAGCATCTATTCTAGATAAAAGTGTTAAAAACAGACCACATAGGAATACGCTCTATAAATAATAATCCTGTAGCGTGTCTCAAAACAAGAGTGAGGTCTCATCTTACTACTGAGAATTCTACTGTGATTTCCCTCAGTGGCCACAGCGGAAGATGGGTAATTAGGGCCAATTCTACTACATCTCTCATATGAAATTCCTGAGAAGATGGGGGGAACCACATTTTAATTATTTAAGGGTAAATGCAAATAAACAATACATTTTAAATTAATAGCTGCCATCTATTACAGTATAAAAAGATCACACATCTTATGTTAACGTAACTTAACAGACTATACAAATGCTAACTCTCTTAGGGCATAGATCATGCTTATCATTTGTATACTTACATGTATAGTAATGGGTCAACTTTGTCCCATAGACATGCATTTTTTAATAGACCCTTATTATAAAATTGCATTAAGTGTCAACATTCAATAATTCAGTTATTTCCACTGCTGCACAGCCAGAGTTAGTGGGAGAAAGTGGGGAAACCCTCGGAAGTCATGGTGCCAGAAGCCAGGGCAGATACACCTCTTAGCAGGCATACCACTAGGCAAGGGGGAAACCCCCAGCTAGAGCTCTGAGTGGGTGGGAGTCTGGGCCAATGAGCCTGGAGGGGAGAGGCACAGGCTGATGGGAATCAGCGCACAGCTGGAGGGCAGAGAACACTCCTGACGGGTGCAACACAGAAGACGAGGCGATGGCCCACATGGTCAGAAGATAGGTTACACAAAGGGGACTGCACAAATAAGTACATATATTGAAAATAATGGAAACCAGACTTCTCACCTCAAAGGAGGTACAAACATGGAAAGAGGGAAGGCTCAGCTAAGTCAGCTGCTTTAAAAGATCTTTTCATTTCTAAGGCCTTCTCTTTACTGCACTTATCTGACCCCCAGGTAAGTACTCCTCAGCATTTCTCAGGATGCTATGTCTAGAGTTCTAATCCAGGAAGAGCCTTATGGAACTCATTAAGGTGTGGGCAGCACATATTTTATCTCTTCCAGGGACATTTGTATTCTCCCAGGACATCAGTTTCCAGGGTCAACAACTGTGGGAAGAAGAAAGGGAACTCTGCCACTGCATCCCAAATCATGCCTGCTAAAGATAATGTCCTCATAGATGTGAATGACGCACATCACAGATAACCCCAAACTCACCACCTGAGGTTCTTACTCAGGATCCAGAGGCAGGTTCTCCACACTCTGGGCTAGGACACTGGCATTTAGAATTGGAGCATTACCCCATACAGACCAAGGGCTCACATTTAATCAAAGCAGTGGCTATTTCAGAGGAAGGTCACTATTAATACAATGAAAGGTGGATACACTAACATACAGCAGAGTTATCTGTGATTTAAAAACAAGTTCTAGAGTACTTGCTAGGCCTAGCTGCTCAAGCAAATTGTAAAATTTTTCAAAATGTAACTGTGATTTGCCATAAATAAAAATTTTATCCACACATTAACACAATGTGGGGCTATATTTTATGTTTACATTCTTTTTTAAAACATCTATTCTATAGATTTTAACTATTTATGTACATATATACTAAAAAATGTCCTTAAACTGCTTACAAAATTCCATACAATATTCAACATCTTTTCCATCCCAGAAATAAAAACATGCTCTAGGAATGTGTTAAAAATGATCATCTCTGCCATGAGGTCAGCTTCAAGTTTAACATATTTTTACACTTATGTGCAAAGCCTTGGATCCTGTGGAGATTAAAAGATGAAAGCAGCCCAACAGGGTCCCTGTGCCGAGGAGAGGTCAGAAAGGAAAAAACATGACTCCAGCTCCCAGCCGCTGGATTATCCTAATTGGAACCGCTGGCCCTGAACTCTCACCACTGGCGAGTTTCAAGGTCCCAATATTTCTTTTCTCCTTTGTTTGTACAGCACCAAAGTTAGGCCATAGCTCGGTGAAAGGCAAGGAGAAAAGCAGCAGAACGACCCACTCTGGTACTTAAAAGAGGGAGTGAGAAACTTGCAAATGTCAGAAACGAGACGCCCTTTTCCTTTATTTGAAGCATTATCCTCAGATCATGCCTCCAGTAAAATACTCACATCTGTACTCTCTGGAGATGATCAAATAGTTACCTGGGCCCAACCAGCAAGTTGGTTATTTTGTTTTAATTAGCACACTTGCTACCACAGACATGGCATCTTAGTGGGGAAGTTTATTAGCAGGAAAGAGGCTGGAAGTCAAAGACCATCCTTCCACTTTGGGACCTTTTCTCTGTTCATTAACAGATCTATCAGCAGGCAACCAAGTGAACTGAAAGAGGCGGTGTTCACACACACTCTGCTACTTGCTAGCAGCTCTGGTAAGACAGGAAAAATAGAAAGAAAAAAACTCTCGGGAGGAAATGTTGAAGTCAGATTTTGTTATTCCTTTGAATTTCCATAATTCTTGCTCTCCTTAGCACTAATCATCATGGAAATCCTGAGATCCTGGTAGAGGAGTTCACTCTTGTCCTAACTGAGAGGTTTATGAAAGCTGGACCACAAAACCTACAGCAATGGGGAGTCCAATGGACAACCGAGAGAGCATGTACAGGTCCTTCATCCACACTGTCAGTCTAACACATGCCACCTTATAGGAAAAGAGGTTTGGGATCAAAAAGAAAATTTGGGTATGGAGTAAAACATGAGCTAAGCCTCAAGCTAGAGTTCAAACAGACCCTGTGCCACCTTTGATTCCAACATGAACGATCAGGGAATATATTGATAATTATGAGGACCTTTATGATTTTATTAAAGGGAATTTAAAAGCAAGATCATCAGGGCCCAAAATGTTTGAATACTTTCTAGAACATTCTAGAATGGTCTATTTTTGATTAAGCACCGTTGTGTGTGATCAGGTGACTATATTATAATGCACAAATCCAAATGTGGTTCATTTTATACTGTAAATAGTATCTTTTGGGATTTGAAAAATATACATTCATAGAAAAAATATGGAATCTAGATTTCCTAGGTCAGATAATGTCTTTAGTGTGTGTTTCTTTAGACAATGGCTCAGCTTTCAGAGTAATGATTCACCATTATATTAATACTAAAATCATAGGCCTTGTAAAGGTCACTGTATCTTGGTAGGTCTTCCTTCCTAGGTTAATGTTTCTACATAAGCACCATACCTTTTTCAGCATATGCAACACATGTGTATTGGTCACCAATACATATTGCGGGTTCAAGGGACACATTTTTTCCCTCTATGGTCTACTAACAAATTTAGTTCAGCTCTTCTTCCCAACTTTTAATATGTTTCTATAGAAAATTAACAGATCTTTCTCCTTATCTCTTCCCACTGCCTTCCTTTTCTCCTTCTCTCCCTTTACTATACAGACAGATTTAAGGTACCATCCCTCCTCACTGTACTAAAACGACTATAAAGTTTACTCTTTCTGATTAAAACAAACGAACAAAAATATATCAAAAGGAGTATGTGCAAATGCAAGATATTTTTGATGCAAAAATATTTTCAAAGAAAACCAAAGGAGCTCAGAAGACTCCCCGAGAAATACTATTTCTACATTTCCATTCCATTTGTTTCACTCTCATAAAGTAGAATTGTTTGTATAAATTTCCCCAAATTTTGAAGTTTCATCAAGATCTTGAAATCTGCTAATATTCTTGAGAGAACTAAGGTGTCAGTCTTCAAAAATGATAACATACTGTTTGAAAATGTATAAATCATATATATTTTCATTTTATACATTTTTACAATGTATATAGTGACAGGAATATATGCAGCATTTACAGTCACCTCATGCTGCAGGTCCTAGTGGCACAGATCATTTAACCAATGAAGTTTATGACTTTATCAACTGCATTTTTTTCTACTACCTTAGACAAAAAAAAAACAATCCTCACCTGGTTCAGTCAACAAAGTCCACATAAGAGCAATAAAAATTCACTATAATTGAAAAATTCTAAGTGCTCCTAGTTATGACTGCATTCCTGAACTTGATGTTTCCCAAGGTTAGCCTTCCGGAGTGCTAACATCATAATGCCATAAAAGTGATAAGAGAAAACAATCCAAGAGCAAAGAACTAATTAGCTCCACAGGGACACACCAGGCAGGAAGGCTAGTTTTCAAAGGATAGAGTGTAAATCTTCAAGTAGCAAAAACTGTAAACATGAGTCACTTCTTCTATCTAAATCCAAACCCTTAAAGCAAACATTTGGGAATGCCCTGCAAATTACCAGGGCACTGCTTGACAAGTTTTTTCGGTGGGAAGTTGCTGCCATCCAAGACAATGACCTATATGAGTGTTATCCTAATGCATGAGAGAATGTATGAGAACTCACCAAGTGAGAACATAACGAGACGGTGGAACACCTGTTCTCCTGGGGGAGACTAGGGGACACCTGATTCTATGGGTCTAAATCCAACATTTCTCTAGGAATTCCTTTTCTGCCTTCGTAATTCCAAAGCTCTCTATAATACTCAGTTATTTGGACATTATCTATTTTTATTTCTGTTACTGTTTTCTTCTCCAACACCCCTCTTTCTTTTCTCACATACACATCCCTGAGGCCACAATTTCCTCAGTGGACACTGGAAGCTCCAGTGAGAGCAGGAAAATAAATCCCTGTCCTGACAGTGTTCCCACGTCCAAACCCCATGTTCCAGAGTCTGCCGGCCCAGCCTTCTTCCCATCCCACCTCTAGAGTGACCTCCAGATTTGAAGCTTCTAACCTCAGAGAGTCCCACTTGTACTCTCTCTCTCCCTGACACTTAGGCATGCTCTCTAAACAGTAATATGCTAGCCAATTACCCAAGCCTTAGAAATATAAACAAATAACTTAAAAAACTGTTTCTTTATTCATGTGTCTGTTAAACACGTAGCAGACCACTAAAGGAACAAACATCACAAACCATGTTTCTCAAACTTTTTTTTCATTATCGCCTCCCCTGAGGTGCCTTTTTAGATATTTTTTTCCAATATTGCCCCTGCCATGAAATTTTAATACCGTTGATATACTGTAATCTGTTTACATGATAAAGAGTAGTTTTTTCACCCACCAAGAACTAATTTTCACCTTCGTGGGGGAGATAGAATCCCCACTGGCAATGCGTATTTTTGAAGCAGGCAGCAATTAAAGTAATTTTGCCAAAAGTATCTAATACTACTAATACTCAGCGGGATACAAATCACCAAAAAACGTCATCTTTCCTGTAATCAGCAACCTGTATTGAAAAGCTCCAGAGAAGCAAAGTCTTATTCTCCTGATTTTCTAGAACACAAGCCTTCTTCCAGCAGTGCCTACTGCCTTGTTCCTCGACCGCCCCACAGGAAAGCCCACAGAGCTAGCAAGCGTGAAGCGTTCCCTCAGGTCAACACCAACCCCAATCTTCAACCTTACAGCATTTTAGTTCTATGCTCAAACAGAAACAGAGTCAGCCCACTTCCCACTTCAGAAACTAAGTAAATGCACTTTACCTCTTGCCGTTTGAAGTTCTGGACATATTCTTCAAACTGTTCGTCTTTTGTCTCATCAGCTTTCCCAAGCTTCTGAAGGACCTAGTTTGCAAAGAAAACAAAATGGTTTGATTTAATAATGGTTTCAAATAATAATTACAGTTTCACCGCTCATAGGCTGTGTGACTTTGAGCAAGTGTCATGGTTTGATTGCATTTATTTATTGACATATCTGTTTCCTTCAGGAGGCCACACATGACTTAAAGACAAAAGCTTTGCCTTCTTTAGTCCAATGCATCTGGCATATGCTTGATGGTTAATAAGTACTCAATTTTTTGCTAAACAGTGAACCAAGGTTATTTGACTAAAGTATTAACCTACTTCATAGTGATAGTATTAGAATTACTGGAGTCAGGCACATGGAAAGTTTTCCCCCACCATCTTCCAAAATTCCCGTCAATGGAATAAACAATCCAAGGGGCACTGGGCTACACAAGGCCCCATGCTGAGCACTGGTCATCCAAACACACAAAGACAAACAAAACAAGGCCCCAGCCTTGTTAAGAAATTTATCATCCACTGGAGTAGACAAGGCAGGCTCAAAAATAACAAATCAAAGACAGTGTGTAATAAGCAACATGAGGGAGTTGCAAAGTGTTATTAACAATATCCCTGAGAGCTGAGGTTGGGGAACACTCTGTGGAGGTTTTTCAAATTGTGATGGAAACTCCAGCAGACAGGAATGTGTTGGACTGCACGCCAGCCACAGAAGTAGTCTCAGCAAAGATCCCTAGGAAAACCAGGATGCATTGTGGGACTGAGCAGGAGCAGTTCTGTTTGTCCAGGGCACAGGGCTGTGTCAGGAGAAGTAGTTCTCAGAGATACAGCAGAAAGTACTCCGGGATGGAGCAGAGGATCCTGAGAGCCATGGCTGGGCTCCTTACTCACAGTCCCATAGCTACTATCTCAAACAGCAACTCATTCGAGAATGTCAAAAGTTCGTAAGCATTGCCTTCTCAGAACACACACACCCTACGGCATTGCCAAATATGTTTTTGTGAAACATAAACATTTGGGCATTAATACAAATGACCTCCCACCACAAAAAAGAATAAATAAAATAAAGCACTTTCTATGGCTAGGTTTTATATCAGGTAATGTTAATTTGTTTCCTAAATTCAAAGATAGAACCTTGTACAAATTAACAAGTTTTAATAATGCCTTTCAATGAGAAGACAGAGTGAGAAAAGTCCCCTAAAACTTGGGAAGAGACAAGAGACCCCTATGTGTCCCTAGTGCAGGGCTGGACTTACACTTCTGATTGGCTTCCTGTTGTCTCATCTGGGTCATTTACAGCTTTGTAGGGACAGAAGTTAAAGTGAAGATTTTGTCTGGAAGAAATGCAAATATTGGGTCGTCAGGAAAGTCATGACATATTTTTCTGTTTTTCAATGCAAAAATGCATCATGACTTTCCCGACAACCCAACAGTTCCTGTCAAATAGTAAAGTTAACCCCAAAGATTATAGCTTATGACCTGGAGGACATTCACCAGCTGGGATCTAACTCACCAGTCTTATTCTAAAATCCCTTTATTACGTCGTCCATACATACCTAGCTCCTCAAATACACTTTGAATCAGCTTTAACACCTCACTGGAGGCCTCATTCATTCATTGGTTGAATAAAATCTATGGCACATGTTTGTTTCATGTTTATATGAAAATCTTGTCTTTACCTTTGAAAAGTTATACTTTAACAACAGGGTCGACTTAGAAGTGTGCAAATGCAAAATATTCTTACTATAATTTGTATTACTATTGTAAGAAAGATAGGGCAAAGCACAATTACACAGGCCACTTACAAGACATGTAAAATTCAATGACATAGGGATTCTTGGCCTTATTACAAGGTCTTCCCCCATCTACTCCCATATTTTCATTCAATAACTTCAAGAAAAAAGAATTTTGTTTAATTGCTTTCCTCCTTTTTTTTTTTCTAAAGCTAGGTTTCCCAAATGACCTCCCACCAAAAAAACAAACAAATAAGCAAACAAACAAACCAAAAACTAAAGTATCAGGGGAAAGACACCTAGTATGTACCACATGGATTTTAAAAAAATTCTTAACATCTACCAATTCATAAATTTTTAGTTCCTCTAGATCAGGTAAGTTACTGAACCAGCAACACCTCACGTGATGGGAACAGTTCACAGGGACCAGGGAAGGCTCTCGAATTCTCATAAGCAGCTGCAAGTCTAATGCTCAGTTCTATACTCTGTATGTTACTGAAAAGGAACACTTGTTTCAGAGAGTGGGGGGAAGAGACAGAGACAAACATTTATTGAGGAACTAGCATATGCCTGAAACTGCAGAAAGTTATCTCCAAGTTACCTCTTCATTTCTCCTAACACTCCTATCTGATACTTATTTTGGATCACAGTTAGTAAGTAGCTTATTGGAGACCCTCAGGAAAGGCCCCACTCTGAGATCTGATACCTCTGTCAGCATCCACGTATAGTCTTTTCCTTCTCATGGAAAGCAAATAAGATTTATATATCAAACTATTCCTCTCATATTCTCATTCAAAATTCCTCCAGGCTATCACACCCTAAGAAAGGCATATCTCCTAGGCAGCACATCGACAACATTGGAGATCTTTGGCAGACCCCTTGTTGAAAGTCTGTTATTTAAATTTCAAATCATGATTCCTTGCTTTTGATGTTTCTAGCAATTGTACAGTAACTAAACAACAACAACAAAAACTGATCTTGAGTGTAACGAGAGATAAAAGAATTACACTTGGATGATATCATAAGCCCACACTTTCTCTTCTAAGGAAATTAATAAAGGACCCAAACTCCCTGAGTTATAGCACACCCACATGTTGGTGTCAACTGCCTAATGGCACAGCACAGAGGAGAGATGGGAAGGGCCTGGGACAGAGGCAGGAAGGGGTCCAGCCTTGGCTGAGAGACTTCTCCATGCCACTCACTACATTAGACTTGTGCCTGTTCCCTCAGCCGGTGCTCACAGCAGCTTGTTCATCCCTGTTTTACAGAAAAATGATCTGAGGCTGAGAGAGGTCAGGCAACTTGGCAGGACCCAGATACAAACCCAGGACTTCCACCCCAGTCCTCATGGTGCCTTCCTCATGAAGGTACCAAAGGGCTGAGCCACCCAAAAAAAGGGATGCCTATAACGTGGTCCTGAAATACAAATGTCAAACTTCTCTAGATATCAAAATTTTAATGTGGTCATAAGCAGTGGTATCCAAAACAGGTACTGATAATTTCCACATGTCCAATCAATCCATCAAAAATCATAATCATTCTTCTTACAATAACAAAAGTTATGTGACTCATTTTTTTCATTTCCTTTTTCATCTCTTACCTGAGAGTAAAGCCCTACCTTGCTGAACCATCAGGTTCTACCATCATCAGCTCGCTTCTCATTTTCCCAATGTTACCAAAGTCTGTTTTCTAACATGCTCCTTTGGACATGTTATGACCCACATTTAAGTCCCACTAAGGGTTCTTGAATCAAATCCTAATTTCTCAAGGAGAATCACAAAGTCCCAATGTCCTCCTGGCATTCTAATATATCAAGGGAGGCAGCATGTAACAGAAAGAGCAATGGTTGGGAGGGTGGTGAGACACCGAGGTCCTAGGTCTTAGTATGTCATTTAGAGATAGAAAAGCATACGGCAGTTAATAAGCAAAGACAGCATTTTTAAAATAAAATTGTATATGGATTCACACACATACCAGTTATTCAATATCACTCAATTTCATTTCATAAGCCAATATTATATATGAATAATATGAAAGATATATTATTCCTCGTTGTAAATTTATTGTTTTTTAAAAAGCTGGAGGGATTCAGTAACATAAATATTAAAAAGACAAGGGTTAATCTTTTTATTTCTTTTATAATTTTTATTTAAAAAATATAAAACCTTTTCTTTATGATTTTCTGTATTTTCCATAATTCCTCAATGGTTATATGTTACTAAAGTAATCAGGAAAAATCATAAAGATAAATAAACAGGGGTTTGTCATACTGATACCCTGTTATAAAAGATTTATGTAACATTGGATTGTTGGAAAAGTCATAACATATTTTTTCTATGTTTTTCGTTGCAAAAATGCATCATGACTTTTCCGAAAACCCAATAGATTCTAGTACAAGTAAGTTTACTTGTTGGTAACTGGTTGAAAGACTCTCAAAAGATATCGATGAGTGTCTTAATACCAACTGGAAGAACAATTTCCAGAGGTAGCCCTCAGGGACCTGTGTGTGATCCAGTGGATCATGTGTAAGGTGAAGGTACTAATGGTACATACTTCACAGTACTGTGTGGAGCTACTAAGGAGACACACAGAAACGCTGAGCTATGATGACTGGCATAGATTTAATGTTCAATACATACCTATTACAGATGGTATTATCTAACCCTATTGAATAATTTCATCAATGGCATAAACTTACATTGTCAAAAAGCTGGGGGGAATATTGGATATGTTATTTTATAAGAATCAGGATTCACAAAAAGACTTTCTCTAACAAGACGAAATTCAACAGGGATAAAATTCAGGTCAAAAGCATAATTGTTCAAGTACCAGATATATGTATTCAACTCTCAACTAAAATGCAACAGGATGCATGCTAGGAATACATGGTCCTGCCTTTAAATAGAAATAATGACTTTAGTCAAAATGAGTCACTAAAGTGATGTCACTGCCCAAGCATCTAATGTAATCTCAGGCTGCAAGGCCAGCATGACAGCCACCAGGGGAGGGTCCTGAACGCATCCCTGCGGTGGGCTGGCTGGTAAACACATAAATACAGACAGGCTGAGCCAGCTAAGGGAGCCTCCAAAAGGCAAAGAGAATTGAAACCAATGAGGTAAGAGGAGTATCTAACACAACTGGCATATTACCAGGGAGAATAGGAGACAGTGAGGAAAAGACCACAGCTGTTTTCAAATCATAATGAAGAAGGATCAGATTTGTCCCATCAGAAACCAAGATCAGGAACTAGCACAGGCAGAGAAAAGCTATATAAAGGAACATTTGCATAAAAATGTGTATCATGATTTTGTGGATATTACTTTGTTGGTAGAGGTAATGAGCTCACTCACTGTCCTGGGAGGTATTTGAGCTTAACCAATAGTTAGAGGTGCTAGGGAAGACATTTAGTCACCCAACAGATGAATGGGATGAGTTATATTTCATATGTCTTCTAATTCTTGAGTCCATAATAAATTTATCATGCCCATAATAAATGTATCACTCTAGCTATTTCCCCTATAGAAGAATGCAAAGCACAATGCGTAGTAGGAAGGGAAGAAAGTCTGTTCATTTTATCTCCAATTTAGATTGACATACTGAAGACTACTTGCCGAGCACTGTGCTAGGAGCTGCAGAAAAGCAAGCTGCAGTCTAGGGACAGACTGTGTGACAGTGCTGAAGCACCAGGTGCACGATGTGGAACTGGAGGAGATGAGGCTAGCATGGTAAGCAGAGGGCAAACTGTGCAAAGCTCAGTCTGCAAGACTAAAGACTTTCATTTCCGTGCATATGCCCTGGGGAGCCAATGAAGTATTCCCGGGGAGGCAGACACATGATTAGATTTGTGTGAGCAAGGCTGGAGGAGCAAGACCAGTTAAGAGGCTATTTAAATAGCCCAGCCAATAAATGCCAGAGCCTGAGCTAAGGAACAGATAAAACCAATCATTAAGGAATAAATACACAGTACTTAATGGCTTATGAGATAAAAAAGAGGAGGGAAAAAAAGAGACAAGGGTGACCTCGGGTTTCTGCTGAGAATCAGTGGGCTAGGCTGTGGTGAAGACTCCAGGGTGAGGAAAATGGTTTAGATGTGGGATAGGAAAAGGTGAGACCAAGAACCATGCCACGGGACTTCTGGGTGGAACTGAAGGCCCAGCTGAGGAAGAAACCATGGCTGTGCAGTTGCCCACATGTAAGCAGTTCTGTGATTTACTCCAGCAGTTTCAATACAGGTGATGAGACTGATCTGCTGCATAGAAAATATCTTTAGGCACCAAAGATGCTGGAACCTAGAATGAGATGACAAAAATATATACTTTATCTTGTACTATGGCACAATATTTGACAATGAGTTTATAATTTAGGTGGTCTTTTATTCTCCTCTCCACTGGCTATGTTGAAAATACCAATTAAGCCTGAACCGTCTGTCAGCACTGATATCACAATATATTCATGCATCTGATAATCAGATTTTGACGACATGACACATCTTCCACTTAACAGGCAAAAGGAAGAAAATCCTGTGACTCGTGTATTTTGGTTTAGGACTTAATAGGTATTTTCCGTCAAAAACATTTTATCTCCATTGATACTTTACTATTTTAAAACAATGAGATTTCTGTTGCTACTTTTGTTGCTGCTGCTTTTCAAATGCAAAATAATATTCTAAATTGAATAAGCTTTTTCAAACTGCTTTTCCTTTTCAGTGAGATTCTGAAATATTCCTCTGGAGCTGGCTGTGCTCATCCTCTCAGCCCTGAATTCAGAAGCTCTGATCTGATCCTAAAAGACATCACTACACAGGCAAATTAAAAAATTCAACAGGAAAGAAAAGCAGGAATGTGGTAACTTTTTCATCTAATAAATGCTCTCTGTGTGTCCTAAATCAGTGAGTTCCTCAGCTTCGGTTGCAAAGGATGCTCCAATGATGTGAGTCTCACATTCTTCTCTAGAGCAATTGCTCATATATAACATGCCCAAATAAGGTCCCTAAAAATTTAGAGCTCTTCAATTTGAGCAGTTTCCCCATACTGTAAAGCCAAAATTCTGTTCAAATTTCAAACTCCCATAGTCCAGTGCAAAGTAAATACTGACTATTGTAGCTGTAAGAGAATAATCATCCTTTCTTAATATTTTAGAATAAGGAATGGAATACAATGTTGGCAGCTTTCAAAAAATGTAGTTGGCATTTTAAGTCAAAGAAAAAAATTCACAGTCTTCCATTCCACATGGAAACGACTTCAGTTAATTAGTCGAAGATCTAAGCAAGATCAACCTATAGTGAGGTGTGACCCCAAGCAAGAAAATGGATCCTTCAATCAGAAGTGGGGAAACCGGTAAGAAGAAAGGATGCAGACCACAAAGTAATTCAAGATGAAGCCCGTAGGGGTATCAGAGACATGTGTTTATGTATGGCTGCATAGTGGGACATGAATAATAGTTAAAAGAATTCAGCAGGACTGGCCATTGGGATGCCTTAGAGCAGTGGTTCTCAACCGTCCTAATGCCACGACCCCTTAATACAGTTCCTCATGTTGTGGTGACCCCCAACCATAAAATTATTTTCGTTGCTACTCTATAACTGTAATTTTGCTACTGGTATGAATCGCAATGTAAATATCTTTTTGTTTTCCGATGGTCTTAGGCGACCCCTGTGAAAGGGTCGTTCGACCCCCAAAGGGGTCACGACCCACAGGTTGAGAACTGCTGCCTTAGAGAGATTTATGCATTGGATGAAGGCTCAGGCTAGACCAGGGGTCAGCAATCTTTTGAAACAAAAGAGCCACCAGGGGTCAGCAAACTGCGGCTTGCGAACTGTGGCTCTGAAGTAAAACTGAAAATGAAAATAAAACTATCATAGTTTCATTTATACAATTTTTAAAGGATATTATTCACATAATGTTGATTATGTAAAAATATATTTATGGCCCTCGAATAATTTTTAAATTGTCGTGAGGGACAGGATTGGCTCCTCCGGGGGTCGGCAAACTTTTGAGACGGAAGGTACCCAAAGAGCCGCATGTGGCTCGCGAGCCACAGTTTGCCGACCCCTGGGCTAGAAAAACTTCCATTGCGGGTGATTCACGCTACCTTAAGCCAGACTCTAAAACTCAGGAAGAGAATCACACGTAGTCTTCTCTGAACAAGGAGGCACCCTTCTCATCATATTTTGTCTTTATTTTTAAAAAGCACATACACTTATGTACACGTCATCCACTGAATCCAGGAGATAACTACGTGGGATGACCACAGCTTCTCTAGGCAGGACATGGAAAGTAGGTCTTCCACCCCTGCCCGCGCCCAGGTGATTCATTCGTTCATCTGTCCATACACTCACCTATCTATCTGCAAACAAGAGAGCCTTTATCAACTGCCCTCTGACACTGTGACACAGTGCAGAGCCTAGGGCTGGAGGAGGCCACCAAGGGCTGCTCGTCCCGAAGTGGCTGATGGGCATGCACTGCACTGTTTCAGACTTCAGGATTCCGCTTCTACAATCTGCTATCCTCTCTTCTGTCCTCTCCAGTCTGTAAAGGTGAGGACATCTTAGTCCTCTGACTCACACACACAAAAATACACAAAGAAAAGAAAAGAAAGAAAAGGGAAAAAAATCGTGTAGAAAAAGATAGCTTGAGGAATACTGATCTGGCAAAGATGAATGGATGGCGAGCTCTGGCACCCAAAGCCCTCCTCCTCTTCTCTGGGGAGTCAGGTGCCCACTCTCGCCCTCAGGTTTGGGTTATCTTGTCTCTGAACTGCTTTTCTATGAAACCTGACACCTCCAATATCCAATGCAGAATACAATATTTACACAAAAATTTGGCAACAGGGAAGTCTGCTCGAGCCTCTGAGTCATCCTGAGGCTCTGAGAGGAACCAGATTGTCCTTCTCCAGGGACTTCAAGGACACAGTGCTGTCTCACACCAGTACTGTACAGGCTAATACAAGGATCCTCCAACCTCATCAGATCGTTTTTAATTAATCTTCATGCTCTTAGTTAGGGGAAGACACTCCTCTGTTTACCTCTGGATGGGTGTTTGAGATAAAACATGTCTGTCCAACTGGTGGCCATCCTCCGGGGGAGGCGCTGCGGCAAAGGCAGTGTCCAGGGAGCCAGGGAGGGCCCTACCCCAGGGAACACACCCGGGAGCGTTCTGTTCCTGGTTCCTCTACACAGACTCTGGGGACAGTCCCCACGACCTCAGTTACACACTCTACCAGCAGAAGATGAGTCAGCAGTTTGAAAACACTGACCTGAAGTACAAATATGAAGGAATATGCATACAAATACACCTTAGGTAGAACAAAACGTCCACAAAGCTCTCCCCAGGATTTGCACGGGGAATTTGCCTATGGCAAGAGGGAGCTGTTAGTGCTGAGGGGTATGAAACAGGTGAAAAGGAGAGTTCAGAAAAGAAAAAAAGATGTTCTTGCTTTTCCTCCTCTTGTAAAAATGCCCCACTTCATAACTCCATAATTCCCTAATGTATTAGCTATCATCTATGGAAATTTAAAACACATCAAACACAGTTCTAAACGCATTTATCTAAAAACGAATTTAAACCTCCCATCAATCTTATGAGTTCTATAGAGTACAATGATTATCCTCATTTTATGGATGAGAGCACTGAAAATTTGGGAGGTCAAGTAACTGACTGTAGTCCAAGCTGGTGTGTGACTGCCTGAGATTCAAAGCGGTTTGATTCGAGTCGGCTTCTAACCACTAGGCTATGATGCCCTAAAGGAAACAAGAGGTAAAGCAAAATAGCCTGGGGGCCAATTGCTTCCCTTGATACCTAAGCCATTTTCCTCCATTCTATGTTACCCTCCCAATAACTGTACCGCATTGTCAGGAATGCTAATAACCCTTCCATCCATACTTTTGTCAAGTGGGAGCTATGTGACACCATCTCCATCCACAATGGGTTATTGTATTAATTCAAATACCCTGGTGATGAAGTCAAGTCATACAAAATATGTGTTCTCCCCACTCTACCCTCCCGTGGAAAGAAACCTTCCGTTTGGCCTTTGGTTCACAGAAAGCCTAGGAAGGCATCAATACGGTCACTTATAGATCAGGCCACAAAGAGCAAGTCATAGGACCAGCGGGGAGTGATGCTGGGAAAACAAAACAAAACAAAGCAGCCTCACTTGATTCCACATATGTGAAGACAAGATCATTCCATTAGGACAGACAATAAACTCCCACGGAGCATAACACAGAGTTGGACTCACCACGACTCTCCCCATCTGGCTGCCCTGAGAGTCCAGGTCCAGGTCCAACCTCATTACACCTGTTCTGACCCAACAGCACTAAAGGTCCCACCCCGACCACCACTCACCTTCATGACCTCGTTAGCCCATGAACTTGGCAACCCCAAACACATTTGCAACAAATGTGGCCAACTTCCCTCTTATTCTGGCAACAAAGTTTACACGCCCAGGAGTATTTGCTAATTAGAAATCACAGAGGAAAGGTTTTTGGAAGTTTTGTTCTGTGTCAATAATCTTTCTCCAGTATTTCAAGGGGTGAATTGAAAGGTTGAGAAAGGAAAATTCAGGTATGGCTGAAAGATAGTGAGGCAGTGTATTCTGGGTCTGGACTAAAATCCCATGGGAATCAGGAGCAAAATCAGAATTAAAATCTCTGCCCCCCTTTCTACTTTGCAGGGATGTTTGAAGCTTATGTAAGGCTGGGACTTAGTTTTCAGTTTGACTTCTGATTTACCATGTTCTTTCTGAAGCAGTGTTTTCCAAAGTGCATTCTGTGGGATATAATCTCAGAAATCTGTGCCCAAAAAAAACCAAAAAAAAAACAAACAGGGTCAAATCTGTTTGAAAAATGTGAAATTATATATCCCTCAGTAGATTATTAAAGAATACTATTAAAGGATAAAAAAGGGAAACTCACAATGTCCAAAAAAATATAAAAGGGCATGTGTCAAAGATTATTTTTTAACTCACTTAATACGGGAACTGGTGAGATGTTACAACCAGTTCCAATAATTCTTAATAGGTAATAGAGAAAGCTGAAATGAACTTACATTGAGATAGAAAAGTGACGATAATCAATTTTGTCGACCCCCCCGACATAATTCATAAGCTTTTCATAATTTTGCCTCTCAGTATGAACATATTAAAGGTTCTAAGAGGTCCTGCAATAAAGGAACTTGTGTAACATTATATAACCCTGATTTTGCCATACGTATTTGCTCTCATGACATACTTATATCTTATAAGGTTACTATTTAATGGAGCACAGTCTGGGGGAGAGATTCTTCTCTCTACGCATCTTATGGACTTCTCCAGTCTTCCCTACAAAACAGGTGCAGAATTACACAGGAATCCAAAGCCCCCGAGTCATTTGTAAGGAGATTCTCCATGTTCATACAGACTTCTCCAGAGAAAACAATCAAATTTAAGAGAGGGGGGAATTCAGATTGTGGGAGCAAAGTAATTCCTGATTAATTAGCTCAGGTATAAGCCCCATGGAGCATGTGAGTTTTCTGGTTTGGGACTAGTTTTAAAAAACAAACTAACAGAGCTAAAATAGTGAATGTTCCCTGTGGGTAGGAACAAAGTGACATGAAGCAACATCGAAGTGACAAAGAGGGCACTGGGTTTGAACAATGCAGGTTCAGACGCCAGCCCTGCCCCTGGGAGTCTGCCCTGAACTAGGCTCTTCATCTTTCTACTGCAGTATTCTCACCTGTAAATTAAGGACAATACTAGTATCTAACTCAGAGTGTGGGTGTGAAAATTAAATGATAAACTACATGTAAAACTTTTATTTCAATGTCTAGCAACAGGTGATCAAGAATGCCAGCTATTAGAATTACTGACATCCTAACACACAGTGCTGAACAATCTTTAACTACCTGACGGCAGGCACTGTGGATGGTTCCTGAGGCACACATCTGTCTTGAGATCCTATGATTCTGACTGCTCCCCAGAGCTAACTTACCCTTTCTTTAATGAAAATACACCTAAAGGAACAGTCACAGCACCCAGCATCTCCAACTGAGACCTGCAGGGCGAGTAACACGAATATGGGTTGGGGGTCTCCCTTGAGGAAAACAAAAATGAGCATGGCCTCTCTCTAGGCAAGGGGCGCTCTATCTGAGGTCCATGGATAGATTCCAAGGTGTCGGTGAATGACCTGAGATTATATACCTAATATAATATGGATATGCCTTTTAATAGGAGGGGCTCATGGTTTCCATCAGAGGAAGAACCACTGCTCTGAATTCTGAGAGACAGCATGGGCACAATGGAAAGAAAATAAGTGTGAAAATCAAACCAAAACTGGGCCCTACTCGATCATCTATGAGATCTGGATCACCTCTGCAAAATTTTCAACTTCACTGAGCCTATTTTCTCATCTTTAGAAATGGGGAGGATGCCAGTTCTGGGAAGATTAAGTAAGAACAAGGACGGGAACAAAAGGGCCTAGTTTGATGTCTGACTCTGAAAGGTGCTTAGTGATCGTTAATTCTTTCTCTTTCCTTGATTTAATATCTTCATCTTAAACTGCAATATGAAGGAGCTGACAGGGAACTTAGATTTTATGCAATCCAATTTGCTCACCCAACAGATAAGACTCTGAAAAAACTTAAGTGTATTGCCAAGGTCACATCTTTAACCTCCTATAACACAGAGGGATCTTTTAGGGCTAATGGGACACTGTAAAGACTACGGAACCACCTTTATTTGGAGCATGGCTTGCAGGCAATTCTTTCTGCCACTCAATAAATGTCTCTTGAGCAATTACAGAAACACACATTTGTCAACAACACTGCCACGCATAACCAGGAAAGCCCAGAGTAGCCGTCTAGGTTCCCAGAAATAGTCTTTATCGGTGAATCTTTCCCAGTACCGAAGCATCTGAACAGTTTTAGAGCAGCGGGAATAAAATCCTTCCATGTGAACCTCATTCAAACCAGGAATCCAAATGCCCCCATCAGGTCTGCTAACACCTCTCCTCCTGAATCAAGAAAATCTGGGCCTAAAAACCGAGGGGGGCATCGGGCCTAACACCAGGAGCAGTTCACTTTTTCCCTATTAGGCTTTATTTTCAAGGCTAAAAGTCATTTATAAGGACAGCACTTTTTGGTGAAAAGAATAGTGTGACCAGACTCCTCACACCAAGTCTCCACTTCAGTCCTGCCTGGGGCCACTGAGTGACATCAGGAAGGCCACCAGCCCACATCAAAGCCTACTTTGCTCCTTTTTAAATTAAGTAATGCCTTTTGGTAATTTGACACTTCCTGCTTCAAGAATACATTGTAAATGAAGAAAAAGAGAAACCTATAGCGTACTCAGAGAACTTGTGAAACAATATTCTGCATAATCTCAGATTGGAGTACCACCAAAATTCCATAAATTCATAAATGGTCGCCCAAAAGCCATGCAATATACCCCAGACGCCAGGGCTCACGATCACTAAGGATTTCAGATGAATCCAGTGGGATGTGTGACCCAGCAGCGATTTCACTGGCGGTTTCTATCTTTAATATTTATTGATCCTAAAGTAACAACAATCTGATAAAAAAAATTGTATACCATTTGAGGTTTTGAATGGAAGTCAAAAAAAAAGGAAAAAAAGGAGATTGCTAATAGACTAAAAATGAAACTGTACTTTTTCTGGAAATGAGTCCTGATATAGTGCTGAACACAGTATTTTCAGTTTGGTTTGTTCCTGTGGTTTTTTCTAAAGATCTGTGTTCAACAAGGAACTCTGAGTGCTTCATCACTTTTCTTTAAGGAGCACTGAAACAGAAGGGCAGCGGAAGGTGCTGGAGAGGTCTGGGCAAGAGAGAGTTGACTCCTCTGGCCGCAGGTCAGAGCACACAGCCTCCGGCTCCTGGGCTCTCAGCGCTGAAAATACTTGTCACCCACAGAATAGGCAACCACTAAAAAACAAACAAATAAACAAATGAAGAAAATAGCAAATCATGCAGCACTAACTATTATACACATGTCTGTTTTGATTGATGACTTGTTTTTCAGTTTTTTGCAGCTATTTTAAAAGTCTGATTTGCATGAAGTTAATTACTAAAGAAGAGAAATTATTAAATATACTTTTTTAGAAGGCCCACTGTTCAGATTTCATTTGGGTTTCTCAGGCTGGAATTACCATGTTCCTGTGGTTAACACGGATATTTTATAAAGTTAAACACTCTGCATGAATTTTTAAAATAAAATTGAGACTTCGAAGAAATAGTGTGCTAATAGTGTGCTGCTTTGGGCTCTATTACTAGACTCTCGTCTGCCACTTGGGAATACTTTAGGGGGATATTTTGAAAAGCATAGTTTGGTGTGTGAGACTCACTGCATGACAAAATGAGTAGGAAAAACAACAACTGTTTTCTGGAGACCCTGAGTGATATTCATACAATACTTGCGTAAGGCAAGGCTGCTTCTGGGACAGCCTTTCACTAGCTGTCTGTACCACCTGTGGGCACTTCCATGGTGCACACTCTGCATTTAACCCTTCAGCTCCACACTCTACCCTTCTCTCCTGCTCGGTGCTATAGGAAGTGGGCCTCTAGAGGCTGCATCCGCCCTGGCCCTCTGCCTTCTGTCTGGAGTGAACCAGTGAAAACACAAGCAGGACATTGAAGGGCGGGAGAAGGGAGAGGTTGGGGCACCGGTTTGGCTGGCTCCCTCCCTGCCAGCCACCACCACAGTAGCCTCAATCTTCTCCCTTTTGGGTGGTTTCTCAAACAATTACATCTCCTCTCTCTGAGTTTTGATAGCAGCTCCCTCCTGTTCTTCTGCAGGCCTGGAGGTAAAGGTCCCCAGCAGCCTCCACTGCTGCCAGCCGAGGGACCGCCACCAAATTCCTTGCTGGTTTCCCCTGACCATCCCCACAGGGCATCCTGGAATAAAACTAGGGTTTCAAAATTCCTAGCTCAAAATTTCCCACTACCTTGTTGCCTCTTAACTGTGACAAATAATGAATGAAAACAATCCCACACATTTCTAGAAAAGTACCACAGTTGTGTCACCCTGTAAGGATGGTCTAAAAACAAACCAGTGCAATTCATCCTACCAGAAACAATCTGCACAATAAGCAAGTATAAGAATACTAATCCCACGACAATGGGGTTTTGCCAACCAGGACACTTTTCAGGAACATAAACCGGACAGTTGGAAATGGATAACTATCACTAAAATGTGTTTAGTTAGATGTTTTCAGCATCCAGTTGAAGGCATCTCAAAGGGCAGAAGTTGTTGTTGTTTTTTCCTTTTAAAAGGCTGTGAGACTTTTATCACATGAGTTTGCACAATATCCTTTCATAAATGTTAAGATGACCATTTTCCTCCACTGAGAATTCAAGGGAATCACAACCAAAATCCTAGCAGGTTGTGTGGAAGAAACTGACAAGCTAATTCTAAAATTTGTATGGAAATGTAAAAGACACAGAACAGCCAAAATAATTTTGGAAAAGGGAGAATAAAAAAAAAAGAAGTTACTTCCCATTCCACAACTTGTTAGAGACATTCATTCAAACTTTTACAATGGAAAACTCAACATGGATGACTTTCTTCTATTTCACTAAAATGGTAGTCTCATTCAAAATCATTGACCTTAGCACCTAGTAAATCTGAGCACAGTAAAATAAAGGAACACCTACAAAAACTAGCTTCCTGTAAGCCTTAGTCCACGTCCCTCGGGAAATCAAATCCCACACGGGGCCCTGGTGTAACATAGAAGTCAACACAGAATAAAGCTGGGAGTATGCTTTCAGAAGAATAACTGGCCACGTTCCTAGGACAAAAGCTCTCTCTGCAGCCCGCACTCTCGCAAAGTAATGACTTTCAAGTCACTGGATACACCGGTTCTGCACCTTATCATATGCAATCCTATAGAAGTATGTCTTTGCCCTCTGTTTAAAAAGATCCAGGTATGAGTTTGCTTTGTAACATGTTATTTTCCTTCTGCTCTTATATATTTATTAAAGCCATAATTTATAATATCTAATATTTGATTAGTTAGAAAATTGAAAGACTATTGTAGTCAACATAATGTTCAGGCTAACTGAAAGAAGTAATGTATAAGTACTTTCAAATCTCATTATTGCATAGCTTCCAAGAATTAGCCATCTTGAAGAATTTGTTAAGCAATAAAACTAATTCTCTATTTGATGGAGTCTTTTCATCCTCTTTACGTTACTGTCTCTAATTCCTTGCCGCTCAAAATGGGTCCTCACACCCTCATCAGCCTCACCTGGCGGCTTGCCAAAAATGCAGAATTTCAGGCCATTCCCAGACCCACTGAATTGGACTCTGTGATTTAACAAGATTCCCAGACAATTCACCTGCACATGGAAGTTTGAGAAGCCTATTCTAAAAATTACAGAGCCAATGTCAAATCCTACAGGTAAATGAAAGAACCAAAATCATTACTCTAGGCATTTGTTATAGATGCAAGAAAAAAAAAATCAAGATTATCAGATTGAAGCTGTAATGAACATGGAATACACCCTGGATACTGGTCAATAAAATGAATGCATGATCTCTCTAATCAACGTTTCCCCAATTCTCTTAAAGCAGATGATTTTAAAATGTCCCAATGTTTAAATGTTCTGGACAGTTGACTAGGTTCTGGTTGTTTGCAGCTTAATTTGCATTTTAATGAAGTCACCACAATTACATTTTTTATTTTATTTTATTGGGAATTGGGGGAGGGGAATAGACAAGTTGCTGTTCTTCAGTCTAGTTGTGGAGGACGTTGCTTCACTGTCCCATGTTGGTATTGTGATCATTGCGCTCTTCCCAGGTGAAGCAGTCGCTCACCAGCCATTGGATGGCTGCTCATGGTGGCTCACAGTAGCTCACAAAAGCACACGCCCACTGCCGGCCAGCCTCACTGCAGCCTATGCTGTCGCCAGTGACTCATGGCAGCCCAGCTCCAGGTCAAGCTATTGTTCACCATCTCAGCTGTAGAGGGCGCAGCGTCACTGGCCCTCATGTGGGATCTGAACCGGGGCTCTGCTGCTCAGAGCTGGCGTCCCAAGCCAACTCTTAACCAACATGCCACTCAGCCAGCCCCACAATTACATTTTGAAAAAGATGATTCTGCAAACTACTGCACAGAAAGCAGAATCTTTCTGATTAGTCACATTTTTGCCCACAATACAAGGTGTGATCAAAACATACAGCAAACGCTGCTGCCCAGCGCCATCCAACAAGAAGGCAGGGCTCTTCAATATGGAAAGTGACACGTCAAACCTTAGTAACAGTGCGTGACAAGTTTCAACTTCTTTAGTGCAGTCAGTCAGGTGTGAGCTACGGTTGAGAGAAGGTGTGTTTTAAAGTGTGCTATAAATCATCCTCCATCATGACAATGCTCCATGTCACACATCGCTTCTGGTATACAGCAATTTCTGTCAAATAAAAACATTACGGTGTGTCCTCATCCACCTTCTTCACTGGATCTGGCACTGTGCAACTTCTGGTTCTTCTCCAAAGTCAAAATGCCTCAGGATATCGAGGCAGGCATGACAGCGCAACTAAAGACACTCATGAAAGAGGACTTCCAGAACTGCTTCAGAAAGTGGCAAGAAGAAAGAGATTAAGTGTGTTTGAAGTGAGAGGGAGTATTTTGAGGGAAATTAATGGCAATGTGTCTTTTACTGAAATAAATTTTTTATTTAATCATTCACCGTATTTTTTTATCACACCTCATATGTGAATTAAACTCGAATTTCTGGTTCAGTGATATTCAACAACTTTATATTGATGAAACGGGGACATCCATGAAGTTTTTCTTGGCTATCCCCCAAAATGATAAGTAATCGCTGGCTTGCTCAAATCCCCTGATGGACATTCCCACTCTTTCATGTGGAAACAACATCTGAAACCAGATGAGCACTATCTGGTTTTGGATTTCAGAACCAGTGTTTCAAGCAATGCAAGATTGCAAGCAGGCGATTTTAACATTGGACAATCATAGCTGTAAGTAAAAGCAAATCTAGTCCTATGTGAAATGTCCTGTGATGGTGTTTTTACCTAAAATAAGAAATAGGCTTTAACCCAGTAGTTTACAGGCCACAGCATATAAGCACTGAACCAATTCTTGCTTTTTCCTCCAAAACCTAAAGGGCAATAGTAACCCAGTGTCCACTCAGCACCTGGCTGTCAACCAGACAACCATGTTTAGCCCTGTGCTCAGTATCTGCAAATACCAACAACAGTCACTGCCTCCTTTGAACAAAATTGTGGCAAATGGGGTCTTCTTTCCCCATTTGCTGCCTTCTTTTCTTTTTCTTTTCCCTCCTCACCTCTTATTGGAAGTCTCATGACAGACTTTGTCAAGAAAATATACTTAAATTGTGCTGTGAAGAGCAGCCAGTATTAATTAGCAAGAGGTAGTTTCATTTTGAAGAAGTGTCTCGCTAAAGAATATGAAGGGCCTAATTCTCTTCTAGGGATGCACAGAAACTCAGAAACTCTAATTCCCCTCTCACCAATGATCTAGGAGCCTGGGGAAGAGTCAAAGGAATCCTGATTGAAGGAGAGGGAGGGAGAAAGGAAGGGAGGGAGAGGGAGAAGGAGCAAGAGAGGAAAGGAGAGAGAGAGAGAGAGAGAGAGAGAGAGAGAGAGAGAGAGAGAGAGAGAGAGAGAGAGAGAGAGAGAGAGAGAGAGAGAGAGAGAGAGAGCGCAAGATATGCATAGCTGTACATCCCAGGTAGGCTGCTTATGAAATATTAAGCTACAAATTCAGGAAATGGGAAAAGTAAAGAAATGTCTCTACAGTACTTGGGTCTCAAAGTACACACATAAGCAATTAAAATGAGCTTTCTTTCTGAATATGGGCTGCAAAGATGCACTCTCCTGGGTGTTGAGGACCAAACTAAAGGGTTACATAACTAGTTGGGAAGACAAAAGGTAAACGTAAATAAATGCAAATGTAAATAATAACTCACGCTTAAACAAAATTATCCAGGAAACTATATGACTTCATATGACCTTAATATGCCAAGCATGTTCTGAATCTCCAACAGGGAGATGCGGAATGCAGTTGCTGTCAAAAATATTTTGACCAGAGAACAAACCCTTTAGTCAAAGGTGTATCTCGAAAGCTGGATGCTCTACCACCCGCACTAGGGGGAACCCTGAGCAGCACCACAGAGATCTGACCTGGCACCTCCCAAACAGGACTTCTTAGCCTGGCTGGCATCAGGAATCACCTGGCAGGCTTCTGCACATCCGTCTGTACCAGTCATTCTGATGAGCACAGGATTCCTCTGATTTGTCAGATTTGGGCAAAGCTTTAAGCTTATTCCTAAGGAGTAATTATTTTAATTTAATGTCCAATTTACATAGCACCCGGAAATGAACCATCTCTCAGGAACATAAATAATTAGACGTCCTGGTTCATTCAGCCCAGCACAAGCTCTGTCACCTGGATGAGTCACTGAGGGTCCACGAATCTCCCTTCCTCATTGTCTACAACCAGAGGCCCTACACAGAGGCCTGAAGATCACTTGTTCCCAAACAGAATTCCTACACTGTAACCCTGCCAGACTTAGTTCAGGTTACTGGGAAATAAACGAGTACACCATTATCATTAATTGACCTGTATGAATAATTCAATGTAAACCAGGCTTAAGTAATTCTTTGGTCCATAATCCAGCTCAAACTTTCTCGCCTTTCTCTCTTCTTCTTCATTGTTCTTCCATCATGTAGGTGACAACTAATTAAATAAAACTATGTCTGTAACACACATCAAGATCTTCCAGAGACCTCACCATTTGCCATCCCCATACCCATTCTCTCCAGATCCTTGCACCTTGCAGGGCTGACCCAATGCACTGGATCACCCAAGCTGCCTTGCTTCTAACTCCCGGAGCCAGTGGGTGGCACCAGCAGGAGACAAGAGGGGTGAGGAAAGAAAGGCCAAGCCCCGCTTTGTCCCAGCTTTGAGCTGTGTTTCCAGCAGTGCTTATGCCCCTTCACCTCTACAGCTTCTGTCGGAAGACCCCTCCTTTATGACTCCACCGTTTTCTCCCCTTGCCCCTTCAGATATATGAGTTGTTACAGCTTCTTGCTGTTGTTACTAGTTGGTTGAGTCCCGTAACACTTCCCACACTTGTGCAAATAGTCCATTCACTGAGGGAACTTCGTGAACCATCTAAGCTAAACTCTGCCTCCTGCCAGGCCCTGGCTGATGGCACAGGCCATCTCTGGCCGAGGTAATCACTGTTCCGGTGTGCCCATCCTGAAGCCATATTTTAAAGCACACATGCACATATACATAGACACAAAACAAAACTGGCCTCTCAGAATAGTTTGCTGAGGGTGCGGATACACCATTTTAATGCATACCAACTACTGTTCATTTAAATATATACTACGCTGAGCCAAAGTTCTAAAAAGCCCCAGTTGTAAAACAAGCCTGTGCCCAAGGAACGGTGACAGATATTTACTCAGATTAAGGACCTTCAAAATTGTTGTCATGAGCTTTTGCTCAAGTTGAGGGAATCTGGAGTCCTGTCAGAATTTGACTTCTGCAAAATAAAATTCCAAAACTCAAATTGATATAAAATGGAGCCTGGTGATTTTCGAAGGCAAGTCCTTCCAGGGGGCCAGAACCACATGCGTGGAGTCTCATTCTCCAGCTCTCAGGCTGGAAAAGGTTTTGCTTTTGCTACAGAAGAGGCAAAAGGTCATTTACAGGTTTCACCAGTTGTTAAGAGTATTGAGCTTAGTGAAGTTACAACCAAAGAGCTCTGGTTCTCTGAGTTTTTCCCTCCAGGGGGAGCCATTCTCATAACACAGTGGAAGCCATGGAGGCCTGTAGACTGAGCTGCACCACGCTGCATTACTCATACTCCTCCACTTTGCCCACCTGCCTGGGCCTGGCTTCCTGACACCAGGAAGATGCACAGACTTGTATTCCAGGTATTATTATCAAGCCTTTTCCCTTTGAAGAACTGGAGGGAACTTCGATTTGTGTCAGTGATGATTTCTGATGGTCTCCAGTGTTCAGTAGAAAACAGTAAACCTGAAACTTGGTCACCTCCTAGGGAACCCTGGGCCTATGGCCTGCCCCATACACAAGCCTCAGAAGAAGTCACAGTCATGTTCTCTAGAGGTCTAAAACAAATGAGCACTGTTATATAAGCTCAGTCTTTCTGGAGTACACTTTAGCACCATTTATCAAAATCCTTAACAATGTCTATACTCATTGACCTAGCAATTCTACTTACATGAATATACTAAAGAATTATCTTAGGTATTTGCAAAGACATCTCTACAAGAATGCTCCTTATAACTTTATTTACCATAGCAAAATGGTAGAGACAAACTAATATCCAAAAATAAGGAATTAGTTAACTACATTACTGGCAATGGTATTTCCCACATTACGGTGAGCTAGAAATCTAGAACAACCCTCCCAACCCCAAATTTCCAGAAAAAATATAATAAACAGTGTTTTCAATGTATTGTTAAGCTGGCATTATTGTTATTGGTTATTATATATGTTATTGGCATAACAATACTGGCAATGTATTGTTAAGAAATCAGAAATTCCAAGAGGCCCAAGAGAATGGTCTGGGAGACTCCAGCCCTAGGGCAACTTCCACTGTCCTGACACTGTACTGGTTGGACTGACCAGAGATAAAGCTTAGATATAACTAACCCAGGGTAGGGAGTCTGCCAGGAGACCCACACCGTACTCCCCGCATTCCCGCATAAGGCTGGGACACCAAGGTGACGTGAGGATATCTGCAGTGACGTGATGAATTACAACATACCTGTCCCCAGAAGTAGAACATAAGAAAAATTGCCTGCTTGGCCTTGCTACTGGGTGGGGGTTGGGGGTGGGGGGGCAGTGGATAAAAACCCTTTCCTTGAAGTGGTGAGCCCGGCTTGGCCTCATTGTATTTGAAGCTCACACTCCACACTATCTGTGGGGTCTGTGGACAAAACCTCAAGCTGAGAATTTAATTTAAAGCAATCCTGATTGATGGACCCTTGGTTCCCATGGTTGATGGTGCATCCAGAGGCCTGACTTTGAAACACAGAAATCCCCTCTGGAGGAATTAACTTCAGCCCTCTCCTCAAAGAATTCTTACCGATTAACTTCTAAGGACTCTTATAATAAAGAATATTAGTGATTCTAGTACTAAGTCCAATATGTGTTGGGGTGGGGAGGTCATTTTCCACACACCACCAAACAGCTCTCCGACACCAGCTGGCTGTCCTGCAAGTCAACTCAATTCTAACACTTCCTATCTGGAGATAGTGTCAGATCCCACAGGTCTTAAGGGTTCAGCCCTTCTCCCCACTTACTTCAGACACCAATCACAAGTCCAGGTTGTCGTTGTGTTTCTGACCAACTGGCGATAGATCTGAAGTTCCAACAACCCCCTCCTTGGGTTTGATTAATTTGCTAAGAGGATCACAAAATTTAGAGAAACGTTTTACTTACTGTATTATACCGGTTCATTACAAAAGGGTGTAACTCAGGAACAGCCATCTGGAAGAGGTGCACAGGGCAAGGTGTGTGGAAAGAATCACTGAGCTTCCAAGCCCTCTCCAGACGGCTCCTTTCCCAGCACCTCCACATGTTCATCAACCCAGAAGCTCTCCAAACCCTATCCTTTTGGGATTTGATGGAGGTTTCCCTGAACAGACATGACTGATTAAATAACTGGCCATTGACCACTGATTCAATTGGGTGTCAGAGACTGAAAGCTCCAATCCTCTAATCACCTGGTTGGTGCTCTTGCCAACCAGCCCCATCCTTAGCTGTAGTCTAAAAGTCACCTCATTAATAAAAAAAAAAGACACCTTTGTTGCTCTAATCACTTGGAAATTCCAAAGATTTTAGGAACTCTATGCCAGGAACTGGGACGAAGACCTAATATGTATTTCTTATTATAAGTCACAGTAGCACATATACCTAATAATAAACATGTGTCTGGAATCTTCAAATACAGGAGAAATATTCACAGTATTTTATTATGTAAAAAAAAGTTATAGGACAATAAGAAAATTATGGTCCAATATGTATCTTATTGGACCATTTTATTTATATACATATATATATATGAAGGCTATGCAGCAAATATGTTACCAGGGGTTAAAGGTTAGCAGTGATAAAAGTATGGGTATTTTTCACTTTTATGTTCATAATTTTTACTGTTTTTCACATTTTCCATAATGCATATATATACTTTGGAAATTAGGGAAAAAAAACAAAAAACATTACTGAGCAAAACAACCTAGAAAAGAGGATCATGACCTTTAACGAAAGATTTGTCTAATTCCTGCTATCTTTTGGTTGCCCTGTGGTAAATAAGTAAATACTAGCAGAAGCACTGATGTGAGCGCTGCATAACTTCACTTTTACTGTTATTAGATACCTGTGGTATTCCAGGCCCTGCTAGGCATAAGAAAAACAATTGTGAGTGAGTCCCAGTCCTGGCCTTCAGGAGCTTACAGCTTAGACGAGGATTCAGAAACATAACAAGTGTAAAACCCAGCTGTGTGTGACAAACTTGTACGTCAGAGGCTGGGGAGCAGCTGGTGGGACACCCGCCCTCATCCCGGGACAGCGGTGTAGCAAGGCTTTCTGGGGGGATGAGCCCAGGGCTTCATCTTAAGGGCTGAACGGGAACTACGCTCAGATGCAGAAGGGAAGGAAAGGAGAATGCATGTCATCCTCACCTCCCTCTACCCCCTCCCTCTCCATCCCTCCTCCTGTTTGTCCTCACATTTCATGGAGTCTTCCTTGTGTATCTGCTCCCTGTTCCACTACAAGTCCCATGAAGGACAGGGCTTGATCTTGTGTAGTGCTGTGTCCTCAGCATCTAGAACAGGGTCTAGCACATAATACGTGCTCCAACATTTGTTGAATAAACGAATGCAAGACACTGAGGCAAGAAGCAGAAGCATGTGTGCAGAAGAATACCATCCTGCAGTCCCCTGTTGTCGGAGTGTGGGGCAGACCAGGACACAGGTGAGGCTGGAAGGAGATGATTGTGGGATGCTGGAGGATACATGCACCGTTATCCCAAGAGCAATGGGGTGGAGCAAGGGAATGAGATGGGCTAGGACAGCAGCGGAGAGGAGGACAGATCGAGGGTGGGAGACAAGGGAAGCGTGGGACAACGAGGGCTGTGGCCATAGGCAAGCAAGGAAGAGAAAGGCCTGAACCGAGATGCGGTCACAGGCATATCCATTCATTCCTTCCACAATCATTGAACGTGCACATGACTGCATGTGGTAGCCACAGTTACGGTAGCTATTCGTGTAGCTTTACGTGTAGTAGATTCTATTCTAGGCACTGTTCTAACCTCTGGGGATACAGCCATGAACAAGACAGGCACAGGCCCTTCCTTCATGGAATTGACATTCTATTGTGAGAGACAGTGAAAAACAAAATAATAAACAAAAGCAATTTCAGGAAGCATTCAATGATATGAAGAAAAATAAAGGAAAGGAGAAGAGAAAGATTCATGAAATACTTAAGAGGTAAAAACTGAAGACAAGGCAACCATGAGGCTGCCTAGGAACGTACAGAATGTTCCTTATTGACGTAACTGCTGAAGCAAATAATGTAGCTCTTGAAACCTTTTTACACATAGATCCTAAAGAAAATCCATCCGAGCGATGACACTTGACAAAAGGCTCAGAGGAAGGATTCCACAGCACACTGCTCAAGGGCGGTGATCAGCCAGATGTGTGCAGTGACAGACTGGGGCCGCCGTACGATGCCAAAAGCTTTGCAGCACCCAAACATGATACAGGCAGGTGGGGTACACCTGGACCAACACCACTGACTGGGACTCAAAAGAGAGACTTCAGCATTTGACAAGTTAGTACTGCAATTAGGAGCCTAGCTTTATTTATGTATGTATTTATGTATGTATTTATTTATGTATTTATTTATTTATTTATTTTAAGGGAGCCTAGCTTTAAATTTGCATCTTGGCTTACTCAGAGAATTGAAACTTTTCTGTACCTAAAAAGGGGTCTCCATCACCAAACTTTCCTCAGATTCAATCTGAGGAACCACTTTAAACACTTTGATTAATGCTATCTTTTGCCCTTGGAGCAGTGGAAAGGACCAATGCCCTGAAGGAGGGAGGAGGCATAAAGTGTTTTCTTTTAAAGGAATGTTCGGGGGCCGGCTGAGTGGCACGTTGGTTAGGAGTTGGCTTGGGACGCCAGCTCTGAGCAGCAGGGCCCCGGTTTGGATCCCACATGAAGGCCAGTGACACTGTGTCCTTTACAGCTAAGATGGTGAATGATAGCTCGACCTGGAGCAGGGCTGCTGTGAGTCGCCGGCAACGGCGGCATAGGCTTCAGTGGAGCTGCGGTGGGCTGCCGTAAGCTACCGTGAGTGGCCAGCAGCCAGCGTGAGCGGCCCGCAGCCAGTGTGAGCTGCCAAGAGTCGCTGTGAGTGACCTTCTGGTGGCCGGCGACCAATCTGCCTCACCCGGGAAGAGTGCAATGATAATACCAACATGGGCTGGTCAAGTGACATCCTCCACAACCACACTGAAGAACAAAAGGACAGCAACTTGTGTGTTCCCCTTCCCCGATTCCCCAATAAAATCTTTAAAAAAAAAGGAATGTTCGTAGGTTAAGAGAGGTGAAATAGCATGTTACATAACAATTTTCACATCTCCAAGAAAGTTGCCTTTAAAAGATGAATGTGAGTGGTGGGTGTTAGTCCTGTGACACTGCGGCCACTCTGGGTTCCAGGGACCGGGAGCTCAACCTGGGAGGAAAAATTGAAAGACAATAACAACGATCATTGTTTTTGTATCAGGCACCTATGTGACAAACAGACCTTCTGCATGAAGCAGCTAATTTTGCATTCTGTTTGTCACTCCCCTTCCTTTATCCTGGCAGCAACATACCAGCCAGGGAACAGTGAGATGTAAGGAAACTATATAGTTTCTGAATCCAAGAACAGCTTGTTTCATGAAACACTGAAGTCACAGAGGACATGCCCTTTGCATGTTCACATTGTCAAGATGTATAATTCATGTGTTTTCCAGCCTCCTCAGGTTCCTAGTGGACACAATATATGCAGGTCGCCAGCTGCTCGCATTCCGTGATCAGCCCATGGGCAGTTCCAGCAGGCATTCTGAAATCATGCCCAAGAACCCAGCCGCGGTTCCTCAACTCATCTGATTATGACAACAGCAAATGACAGAAAAGCCAAAGGCCTGCCAAATTTACCACTCACCCACGCAAAGTGGGTGTACATGGAAGACAAAGAGCGCAAATTTAATTTTTAGGCTGATCAACAAAAGACAGTGGCTTCTACAGAATATCCTAGAAGCAAGGCAGACCTATAGTATCAGCTGCACTGGGTTTCCCGGTGGAATGGGGAGCAAGGGATCCCGACAATACGCTCAGTCGGACACCATGGATCACAGGCTGGGATGCCCAGCGGGACTCGAGTCATATTAAATGGGAACTAATGCGAGTGCCACCCCTTCTCCTGACAAGTGAAGATGTCTAATTATAACAGCGGCATGTCCTGAATGCTTACGCTGTGCGATTCTACGTGCTTTACTTATCCTTTAGCCCTCATGAGGACCCTGTAAGGGAGGCGCCATCATTAGCTCAGTTTCACAGATGAGAAAACTGAGGCTTACAGGGATTGAATAAATGGCCCAGTGTCACACAGCTAGTACTGGAGAGCTAGTGCTAGAAACCCAGGTCTGTGCTCTTAATCACATAATGATTCATGATGCAGAACTTATGGACGATCTCAAGCCAAGAAGAGTACTATGCAGCTATAAAAAAGAATGAGGAAGACCTCTATGAACTAATAAAAAGTGATTTCTAGGTTAAAAAAAAAAGATGATGTGTTCCTTGTGCTGCCAACATCCATGGCATCATGCATCTGGACTGCTGGCCATGCTGTCTCAACAAGGCCTTGCTAAACTAATAGTAAAAGTCCACTTGAAATACAAAAATAATATGATAAAGCGTATGTCCATAGACAGTTCTTCTGTTTCATGTGGAATTCCGCTAATTAGAATACTGTGACAAAATGCCACAAAAATCTTTCCTTTCCTGTATGCATGCTACTCTGGAACGTTACCTTGCAGCCCTTCCCACCGAGAAATGGACACTATTTCTCCATCTCTTGAGTTTAAATTTAGCCATGTGATCTGTTTTGGCCAAAGAGAAATAGAGGAGGTAACTCTACAGAGCCACATGACTAGCCCATGAGTGACCCCTGAAGGAAGGAGGACAGCAGAATTGCTTGGGCTCAGATGAAGGAAGTTGCTATAGACTGAATGTCTGTGTCCCCCCAATACTCATATACTGAAGCCCTAACCCCCAACGTGAGGCTATTTGGAGGTGAGGAGTTTGGGAGGTAATTAGGTTTAGATAAGGTCATGAGAGTGCAGCCCCATGATGAGATTAGTGTCCTCACAAGAGGAGGAAGCGATCATACTTACCCCCCCACCGGCCCCGCTCCATCCACATGCTCTAGGAAAGGCCATGTGAGCGCACACTGAGAAGGCAGCTATCTATAAGCCAGGAAGAGAGCCCTCACCTGACAGCAAATCTGCTGGCACCTTTATCTTGCACTTTACAGCCTCCAGAATGGAGAGAAATAAACATCTGCTGTTGAAGCCACCCAGTCTGTGGTACTTTGTTTCAGCAGCCCAAGCTGACTAAGACAGCAGGCATCCCAGAAGATACTCAGCTGAGAAGCCAAGTAGAAAATAACATGGGGAAGTTAGAAGAATGCAAACCAAGATGGGGAGAAAAAAGGGAAGCTATTCCATGAATAGAAAGACTGGAAAAGGACATGGGAAAGGTCAGGAAGGCATACAAGGAGAAACCTCACAATACAGAAAGAAGAAACCATCCTGTTTAATCCTAAGCAAAACACACTGACACTTTCAATTCTTTCCAACAAACTCTGACATTAAAAAGAAAAAGCCATTGGTACCTGGCATCGGCAGGCAGTTGTCTAACAAACGGGGTGTGATGGTGCAAACTGCTCCTTTTTCTAATTAAATCAATTCATTTTAAAACATCTTAAATTGGGGTAATGTTATTTATACTACTGTAGCGGCATCAAGGTCTCTAGTTCATAAATATTTATTATCACCTACTGGCAAAGCAGGAGAGAAGAAGGGGAAAACTGAAGAAACACTTGAAGGCCTCCCACACCAATAAAGTAAGAGAAGCGAAGCAGAAGATACGGATTCTTAAGTTCATGAAGGCATGTTAAGGCCCAATCTCAAATCCTGAGGCAACATTGGACTTGTAACAAAATACTCAAAGGAGCCACGATTTGATTATGAAAAGAAGAGAAAAAAAGGAGAGGGGATATGGAGATAAAGAAGAGAAGAAGGATAAGAGAAAGGGAAAAGAAAAACAGAGGCATCTTTTATTTGTGGTTTGCTATTATAAGAACACAGCAACAGAAAGAATAAACAAAAAACAATTCAAGGCATGTGCCTTCACACCTATTCTGCCGCTTCTGTTATGGGAGAAAGTTTCACTTCAAACAGAATGTACAGCCTTCATTAAATGAGTCTCAGTGTGGCTTCCTTCAACATTCTCCTTGCTAAGCATAGCCACCAATATCTGAGTTAAACAGCAGTAATATGAGGTCAACTACATTTACACCCAGGTGGGAAACCAACTATTAAGCATTTTATGTCTTCCTGTTTGAGTTAAAATATATTTTCTGAGGAAAAGACATTAGAACTTTTTTTCAGGTTTATCATTATACATATAAGATGCTTATCTTATTAAGGACTGACTGATGGATGAATGAATGAATGAATGAATGAATGAATGAATGGGTTCCATGATTCACCCAGGGTAGCTTCTTAATTGTACACATAAATCCCCATAAGAACCAACAGATCTGTACTCTAGGGGGAAAGCCTTTCTAAAGAAACCCTTTTTCATTCATTTATTTCAATCATTTATTCTCAAATATGATTTGACAACTCACTAGGCCAGACACCAACAATAAACACATCATGATCAAACTACTTCATTTCATGGCATTTGGTAAATGTCTACACAGCACATTTCCCAGAAGGCTATGAGGTCTCCGAGAGAAAAAGATCTGTGGTAAGTAACTTCACCAAAATCACAAAACCAAACTGTAAAACTGTTGCAATTTGAATCTAGGAAACTGACTCTCGGGATCTGAACTTCTTTATTTTATTTTATTTTTTTGTTAGTTTCAGGTGTACAGAACAATGCAATAGCTATCCTTTTCACCCTCACAAAGTAACAACCCCCTCTCCCCATCTACTGCCCTCCCACCCCCGATATCATGCTTATCTATTACAATTCCATTGACTCCATTCCCATTCTCTACTGCATGTCCCGTGACTATATGTATATATAATTATAGTTGACATACAATATTATTCAACCTCAGCTTCAGAAATACAGTGAAGTGGTCTCCCCCACAAGACATGAGTCCATCTGGCCCCCTAAGAAATATTTACAACATTATTGATTATATTCCCCAAACTGTCTTTTTCTATCCCTGAGGCTGTATTGTAATTACCAATTTGTATTGTCTCATCCCTTCCCCTTCTCCTTCATCCCCACCCCCTCCCAACAACTCTCAGTTTTTCCTCTGTGTCTCTGAGACTATCTCCATCCACATCTCCCATTCATTCAGTTCCTTAGAATCCACGTATAAGTGAGATCATATGATATTTGTCTTTCTCTGACTGACTTATTTCACTTAGCATAATGTTCTCTAGTTCCATCC
>NW_017732326.1:317750-389448 GCF_001890085.2 Hipposideros armiger | reverse complement strand
GGTAGTTCCATTTCCAGATTTTTAAGATACCTCCATACTGATTTCCATAATGGCTGCACCAGTCTGCAGTCCCACCCGCAGCTCACCAGGGTTCCCTTTTCCCCACAACCTCGCCAGCATTTGTTGTTTGTTGATTTATTGATGATAGCCATTCTGACCCATGTTCAACCTCACTTAGCATTAGTGAAATGCACATAAAAACCACAATGAGATACCACCTTGGGGTCCGAACTTCTTAAGCAGTGATCTCCCCAGTTTCTCTTAGAGGGGTTCAGTAAATATTTGCTGAATGAAAGATTTACATGAATACATGATCCATGACTTTAAAACACCTTGAGGAGGGCAACAATACATGCATATTGTAATTATTATTTAATTATTTAAAAACAATTATTTAAAAACAATAACAAATAATACCAAAATAATTAAAAATAATCTGATTTAGCTGTAAGTGCTCTGTTACAAAACACATGTAAGGTCTGAAGAAAACAAAAATGTCTTTTAATCTCAACTACCAGCAAAAAACACTATTACTACTTGGCATATTTCCTTCTTTTTCCCTACTGAAATTACTTGTTTATTTTTTACATTACTGGAATCATATTTTTCTTGATTGAATATCATGAGAATTTTATCACCTCATCACATATTTTTCAAGCATCTAAGTTTTTTCATTCCATAATATTTATCACATGAGGGGGCCCTCACTGGTATGATCACTCCCTTGTTAATAAACACTTAAGTTGCCACCAATTTTTCACAATAATAATGCTTTAAGAATATCCTTTTCCATAGGACTTTTGCAGTTTCTCTATTTCATTGACATAAATCCCTAGCACTTTAAATTAAATATATAATTGAGGTAAAATATCTCCCCAAATTATTTAGCAAGTGTGAAATCAGGGACATAACTAGGGGCTTAGATGCTGTCTAGTTCCAAATGACTGGTCTAGGGCCCCACCACCTCCGTCATCTGGGGATGAGAAGACAGAAGCCTACATCCATCATGGGGGATCAGGGACATTATAAGCTGTGGCCCACCTCTGGAGGCGAGTATGGGAAATGCAAGGCCTGTGAACAGCCTGACAGAAGCAAGTCCTGGAGTGTCCTAAGTAATGGTCACGTGGACTTGATAAAAGAGCTGCAGTCTGGAACAGAGCCCAGACGAGGGGAGAAGAACAAGGAGTATGTGGACCTCGGGACGAGAGGGCTGATGCCCGAAGTGATACGGGACAAGCTGTACTGCAGTGCCACCACCAACAACCAAACTGCACAAAATCAGAAGCCTTTTGCAGATGCTATGATGATGGAAACCCTCAGATACTCAGGTAACTCTAATTACCTACTAGAGCCGAAACTGAACTGCCATCTACAATAATATGTCTCTTTTCAATACTCTACTACATTGCCTCTACTCTAAGGCACCCCCTTGGAATAAAGAATGGCTATTTGGAGGTTGAGGTGCTAAAGAAACCCTACCATACTAATCACAAGCTTCATCTATAAATGGTATACTGAAAAAGAAAAAAATCTTACTTTCCAGGATGGATCCTTTGTTCTAGTGAATGATCCTTTTAAAATAGTTTAATTTTATTTACTATAATTCTACTTAGGGTTTCAAACCATGTTACCCTGGCCCCTGTGTTCATGGGCTGTACTTCTGAAGCAGGAGGCAGGGATATTAATTTTCTAGGGCTGCCATACAAAATTCCACAGACTGGGTGGCTTAAACAACAGAAACTTATTTTCTCCCAGTTCTGGAGGCAGAAATGCAAGGTCAAGGGTGCCAGCAGGGTTGTTTCTCTCCTCAGCTTGCAGATGGTCGCCCTCTTGTCACCTCTTCACATGGTCTTTTTCTCTGTGCATGTGCATCTCTGTTCCTCCTGTGTCTCTGTGTCCTAATCTCCTCCTCCTCTTATAAGGACATCAGTCACACTGAAGGAAGCCCTACCCTAACAGCCTCATTTTAACTTAATTACCTCTTTAAGGGCCCTATTGCCAAATACAGTCACATTCTGAGGTACTACTGGAGGTTGCGCTTCGTCATCTGAACTTTGAGGGGACACAATTCAGCCTGTATCAGTGGGGAATGGGAGGAAAAATGGAACCAAGAAGAGGCTAAACTCCAAGAGTTCTGGGACCTTCAACTCCTTCAAACCATCCCTCCCTTTCAACAAGTCATTATCCATTTTTATCTTTTCCTCTGTCTTTACCAGGTTTTTGTAAATAACAGATTTATTTAAAAGAGAAAATGCTAATAGATATAAAAACACAAATAAAATCCAAAGCAACATTTATGAAATCATAACTTTCCATTTAAAAATCTGAAAAAGAAGGTATTTGAGTCACAGGCTTCATTTGAAAATATCAACGTGAACAGGAGCCATCTTTATGAGAAATGCATTCTCAAAACTCGCTTACTACACCTCCCACCACCTGTTCCTTTACCTGATTCCCTCTAGTTTACATCTTTTTTTTTGTTTTATGTACAGGACTTGTTTCTCTGTTTTTGTAGCAGTTCCTTTCACATTAGAGATAAAACTTTTTTAAAATTAATGATGTGGGGAAAGCAGCCTTAGATAAAGGCATCTTGTCCTAATATTGTCAAACTATGGAACAGTTCAACCTCTCTCGTTAAGTGACACAAGGGACAGAGTTATTACAATAATGCATTACTGTGTATAAATCCTTCAGATCATATTCTACAAGGATTTCTGCCCATGCAATTCATGCTGTCATCAGATGGATGGCACTAACCTGACCATTCAATGGCAGGAAAACTATATACTGGCTGCTTTGTACTCTTCAGAAAACCTCAAGTTAAAAATATTTAGGGGCCGGCCGAGTGGCGTGATGGTTAAGAACTCGCTTGGGATGCCAGAGGGCCCCGGTTCGGATCCCACATATGAGGGCCAGTGACACTGCTCTCTACAGCTAAGATGCTGAACAACAGCTCAACCTGGAGCTGGACTGCCGAGAGTCGCTGGCGACGGCGTAGGCTGCAGTCCCTGTGGCAGTGGGTTGCCATGGGCTACCGTGAGCGGCCAGCAGCCAGCGTGAGCGGCCAGCAGCCGCAGTGAGCGGCCGTCCAGAAGCCGGCAACTAATCTGCCTCGCCAGGGAAGAGCGCAATGATGGTGCCAACTTGGGCCAGTGAAGCAGTGTCCTCCACAACTAGATTGAAGAACAAAAAACGACAGCAACTTGTCTGTTCCCCTTCCCCTAATTCCCCAGTACTGTTCCCATCCCCCCAATTACCCAATAAAAATCTTTAAAAAAAAAAATATTTAGAATCGTTGGTAAACCAGGAAGTGAAATTTTGTGTGTATGCCATGCCCCCAACCCCACCCAAATCATCATCACCATCATCATCAAACTATGGGATTATTATGAGTCTCCTTTTGAATCTATGCTGAACAAAATTATGTACAATTTTTCTATCACTCTTTCAGAAACAATTAATGCTTAAATCTGCATTTTACTTTTGATAGCATTTAAAATTTATGAGGAAACTAGCAATGTAACAGGTATAGATGGGAATAATTATATGTTGCTATTTATAGTTCCTCATTACATATTTATTTTTTTAATCTAGGTTTCATTGGAACTGCCTCTAAAATTTTACAGATATATTAAGCATGGTTCCAAATTCACTTTCTCAAGTATCTTCACACTTCTCAAGATTTTAAGAAACACTAATTTTAAAACAAAGCCAGTTATTGATTGTTATTGCCAGGGTACTATGTGCAAATGCAAATTAAATCAATTTAGCTTGGCCTTTATATAATTTGTAACTGCTAATAGATAAAGACCCTTTCCTTCTAAAGTCATGACTACTTCACAACAGATTTGAGCTAATATGCACCCAAACTCTGGAGCAAATAAGTTTTATTCACACATGGCTGCCTGAAAAATTGGTTGAAAAATATTATTAATCATAATTATTGTTCTGAGGCTGCATGTTGACTTAATGGAAAACGGTGCTGCATTTGATTACTGATGTCTGCCACAGGCATGGGACCGGACAGCAGCAGCCGAGCCTACTTCCACCCCTACTCCAGGCCCATAACTAGCCAATCCCCCTCAGTCCAGTCATATCAAGTGCAGGTGTCTGTTCTACATTGGGCATGTGTGTGTGGCAGGTGCCGAAGTATGAAATGAAGTTAATGAGAGTGCGGCCAGGGCACTGCAGAGGCTGCCAATATGTAGATACTGCCTGAGGAAACCCGGTGATTTTGTCACAGTACTTCATGTGATAAGGAAGGAAAGAGCCTCTTCTGCAGAGTGGCAGCAACGAGAAGTCTCCAGAAGGGCATGACAGGAGCTGTAAGCTGACTCATATAGGGCACTTCTTCAGGGGTACAGACCCTTTATCCCAGCAGGAGGCAGAGGGGGCTAACTTTTCAAGAGGCTGCTTTAGAAGCCCCCTGAGCTATGGGTTCTCTCTCTCTTTCAACTAGAGTCAACTGCTACTAAAATGTCAAAAAGGTATTGTCTTTCCTTAGGGCATTAGATAGGCTATATTGCAGCTCCCTCTCAGCTCACTAGGAAATCTAAACTAATATTGGTTGTTTCTGTACCTGAAACAAGCGCAGATCCATGGAACAAAGCCAGAGGTTGACTGCACTCACTATTATCCAACACACAGTCCTATGTCTTTTGTTGGAACCCTTTCGCCTTCGTGTTTCTGTCTGCTGTCTTGCATCTATTAGGATGCATTCTCTCTGTCCTCCCCTTGTGTGTGAGTCACTTAGTGTTCAGCCTCTGCATGTGAGACACTCATGATGACAATGACTATCACTCCTGCTACTACTATAACAATACAACAAGTGTATTAATTAAACTCTTACCACATGCTAGGTCCTATGCTAAGTGATTTACATGTATTATACCCTATAATCCCCTATACAAGTACTGTCCAGTGCAAATATAACATGAGCCACATAGGTACTTTTAAATTTTCTACTAGCCACATTAAAAAATCAAAAGAGAAAGTTCAAATTAATTTTAATAATATAATTTATTTAACCCAATATTTCTGAAATATTATCATTTTAATATGTAAGCAATATAAAATTATTAATGAGATATGTACATTCTTTTTTGTACTCAATTTTCCAAGTCAAGTGCAGATTTTACACTTATAGCACTTCTCAGTTCAACCAGCTATATTTTAAGTTCTCAGTAGCCACATGTGGCTAGTGGCTACCATATTGGGCAGTACGGCTCTACACAATGGGTTATATAAATGCCATTATTATTAAGTTATACAGAAACTGATGCATAGAAAGGCTCAAGGTCACACACGTGGGTGGGGTTGAGACTCCAACCCCAGTCTACCAACAACAAAGTCACTATATGGCCACTTGGAGGTAAGTGTTTTAACATTACACTGAAAAGGGTAATATAGGGCTGGCCGAGTAGCTCAGTTGGTTAAGAGCACGAGCTCTGAGCAACAGGGCCACTGGTTCAATTCCCACATGGGCCAGTGACGTTGCGCCCGAGCTGAGCTGCCATGAACTGCCAATAGGTGGCAGGATGGCTCAGCTGGTGAAAGCATGTGCTCCTAACAAGATTTCCTGTTCAATGATGGGCTATGCCCGCCCACAACTAAGACTGAACTCGGCACCTTAAGCTGAGCTGCCACCCAGGTGGCTCAGTGGAGAGAGTGTGCGCTCTTAACAACAAGGCTGCCGGTTCGACTCCCGCATGGGATGGTGGCTATGACCACCTGCAACTAAGACAGAACTCGGCACTTTGAACTGAGCTGCCACCCAAATGGCTCAGCAGATGGAGCGTGCGCTCCTAACAACAAGTCTGCTGGTTCGACTCCCACATAGGATGGTGGCTGCGCCCACCCGCAGCTAAGATTGTATGTAACACAGCACCTTGAGCTTAGAGGCCATGAGCTGCTGACAGGCAACCAGGTGGCAACTGGTGCCCAACTAAGACTGAAGAACAACAACTTGGCTGGTCCCCTTCCCCAATTCCCCAACACTGTTCCCCTCCCCCAATTCCTCTCCCCCAATTTCACACCCCAAAAAAGGGTAATATAATTTAATTCTATCATCATCTTTTTTGGTTGATATATATAATTTCCATAATATGAACACAGAGAGATTATTTATCCCACCTAAGGCAATATCTAAAACCCAGATATGACTTAATGCACAAATACTTTCATCATAATGTAATTTGCAAAAAGAAAAAGAAATGCCACAAAATCAGTAAACAACTAAATAAACTATAATGCAACATTATGCATTTATAATCATAATAAGTAATTTTTTAAATCATCATACACTTAAAACGATATCTAGTGCTAACATTTTATCTGAGGCTTAAGTTTATATGCGTATCTATTTGTACTACAAATATTATATTACTGTGCTTATACATTTGTACCTACAGAAAATAAACTCCAGCTCACATTATTATGAGAGATAGAACTGCCTGAAAGAAATTACCTGCCATTAGCACAAAGCATATTCGAACTGAAACGGGAGGAAAAAGCCAAGTAACATAAAGAACAATAATGGCCGGGGTAAGGCTTCTTCCATTTTCTAATAAATTGGTACAGTTTATATATAAAAATATGAAAAAGCTCTTTTTTAAAAATAAAGGGGCAGGGAGGTCAGAATTGAGAAAGGCTTGGGATAAAAAGTGAATCTGTGTCAGGGGTCTGACCAGTGGGGAGGTCCAAACCGTAATCAGTGAGAGGGTGGTGACCACAGCACCGAAGGTGACTGAAAAGTTCTAGGTATGTATCATTTGAGGTATTCTTTAGACATTCTTTTTCATTATTATTAATATAGAGTTGAGAGCAATTTCCATAAAACAGAAAACCAAAATGTTCCAATTATGTTACATTTGTAAGGTCATAGGTTTCTTAAAAATAAATTACTGAAACAAATGAATTATATTTCTTCAATCTAAATGGTAATTCTCCATGACAGCATGAATTTTACATAACACTGTGTGCAGTGCAAATGAATGTTCAAGTAGATTCTAATATGGCAGCCTGCCTGGAAATTGCCCTAATGAGTCCTGGAAATTGAAGGCCCTGGACCCGAGCTAGTTGGCAAGGTTCAATATCAACCCAAAGCAGCCCTTGGTGAAGAAAGCAATCTCAAAGAAGTAATGCAAAGACTTGTACAGTATGCAATGGATTCCACATTAGCAATGGAGACCAGCTGATGAGGCCAGGCTTCAAGCTTCTCATTTGCTTTATTTTGCTGATTAGTGAGATGATATATCATCATCCAGAATCCAGCAAGATCACTTCAGAGCTGATCTCTGTATGAGTCAGAAAAACAGAAACCACTTCATGTATTTACAATATAGGGGACAGAGGAGCTGAAGCCAAAGGGGCACAGAGAGAAATTCTAAAGACTGGCAACCAGGGAGCTGCTCGCACACCTGAGCTGCAGAGACACAGGGAGGAGGTAATGTCATTGATGAGCTCAGGATCCAACCTTACCTGATAGAAGCTGGCACCACTGTAGGCCAGTCCATAGGACCCAGGAAGGACACACAGCTGCTGCTAAAGTAGCCACCACAGGTGAAGTGGGAAGAGGAGAAAATTCCTGGTTTCTCCCTTCCACCCACCTTCCAACTTCCCAACAGTGCCACCCATTGGCCATTCCCAGCTGGAAGCCAACTGAGAACCTGGGAAATGTTGCCTGCAGGGTCCCACTGCCTCCAACACAGACAGCAGAGGAAGGGGAGCACTGCCTCAGAGAAAGGCATCTGAGGACAAGCAGGCCCAGGACCCATGCGGTACCTGAACTGCATCACCATCTCACCACCTCAACCCTGAGAAATCACAGTCCTATAATCTGCTTTGGTGTGGTGCCAGCAGTCTACGCGAAGAGACTGAAACGCACCACCATCATTAGGAGTGGTCTTGTTGACAAAAGGACATCAAGACTGCTGTCCATTTCATTACCATTAGTATGTTCTTCTGAAGACCTGGGGAAAAGCTTTTCTGCTATTCTCAGTATTAAACCTATTTCTACATCCCTAAGTAATTAGGTCGATTTGGGCTGTGGACGCTAGATGGTGAAACTGCTCAGGATTCCAACATGGCCCCGGCAATCACAGCTGCACTGTGACTCAGCCTCAGTCCTGCCTACACTGTTTATACTTTTTCTTCTTTTCTCCTATTTTTAATATTGGCTACTTCGCATTTTTTACATTACTGTAAGATGAAAAATCATTTATGGAACTAGCAGGAAAGAAATACATACATGTATACACACATACATACACTCATGTAAGTGTGTTCATGAATAATTTTGAATACAGGCTAATAGCAACCATAATATAATATAACATAAATCCAAGGCATGAGCTTTGGTATTGTGCCAAATTGAGGTTGAAGCCTAACTATTACATCTTCATTTTTCAGACATGTTGCAACTGTTTATTGTTTTTTTAATATATTGGGTTGTCGGAAAAGTCATGACATATTTTTCTGTTTTTCGTTGCAAAAATGCGTCATGACTTTTATGACAACCCAATACTTTTTAACATGGTAAATATTTTTTGCTTTGTTAACCTATACAGTGTAGACTTTAATATTTAAGTAGTTAAATCTATTAGTCCTTTGTGGTTTCTTTCATTGATTATGTGTTTAGGGAGTCTTTCCCAATCTTAAGATCAAATAAATATTAATTTATATTACCTCCTTTTTGTTTTATGGTTTCTTTATATAAAAATATTTCATGCTTTCAATCATAATAATAGCGATTGTATGAAACCTGCTTGAAGCCAGATACTGTTCTAAATTATAGTTCTAAATAGTAACTAATATAATGACTCATTTAATTCTCACAACTACCCTAAGAAAGCTACTATTATCATCCCCATTTACAGATGAGAAAATGGAGGTACACAGAGGTGAAGTAACTTGAGCAACGTCGCACAGATAGTAAGTGGCAGAACCACGATTTGAACCCCTGCAGGCAGGCTCCAGACTCTCAGTGCCCAAATACAAGCCATGCTGTCTCTCGGATGGATTCTGATGTAAACTGTAAGGTAAAGATCGAAAGTTCTTTTTTTCTTTCCTGAGTAGTCAGCTAACAATCCTAGCGCCATTACTGAATCATGTTTACTTCCCACAGTTGGCAACACTAACTTTGTCATATATGTTTGTATTTTCCTTGACCTCACAAGTGAGATGACAGGTAGAAGGAGTGCTTTGTTAACTCCCATCACCCACTTACAGGTTCTGTCAGGAAGACAACTGAGAAGGTGATTTATCAAAGTCCCACAGCTGGAGACTTCTGCTCCCACAGGGCATCTGGCCAGCGGACTATCAGCCTCTGGTGAGGTCTTGCTCAGACAGGGACACTCCCAAAAACACAAGGGAACACTCCCAACAACACCGGAGATTAGAATTCCAGCCAACTGTCACTCTCTGTTTAGGATTTCCTACAATTACAAGATTTAGGGGCCAGCCGAGTGGCACATTGGTTAAGAGCTGGCTTGGGACCCCAGCTCTGAGCAGCAGGGCCCCAGTTCAGATCCCACATGTGGGCCAGTGATGCTGCGCCCTCTACAGCTAAGATGGTGAACAACAGTTCAACCTGGAGCTGGGCTGTCGTGAGTTGCCGGCAACGGCGCAGGCTGCAGTGGGGCTGGCGGGCAGCGGGTGTGAGCTTTTGTGAGCCACTGTGAGCGGCCGCCAATGGCCGGCAAGCGACTGCCTCACCCAGGAAGAGCGCAATGATAATACCAACATGGGCCAGTGAAGTAACGTCCTCCACAACTAGACTGAAGAACAAAAAGACAGCAACTTGTCTGTTCCCCTTCCCTCACTCCCCAACGCTGTGCCCCTTTCCCAATTCCCCAATAAAATCTTTAAAAAAAAAAAAAGATTTAGGAAGCTGAAATGATATTCACAATCAGCAGCTGCTGTTCACACAGCCTTGCCACTTATAAGAGAGAAATAGCTGGCCTGAAAAATGTGACAAACACATAAAAAAGCCACTTATTACAAAAATAAATATTTACGGAATAAACAAAAGAATGATAGTGGTTACCAACTTCACATGGCAGAAGTATGGAAGAGTTTTTTATTCTATTTTTTCTAGGTTTTCCAAAATCTATAATCAGCATTTATTACTATTACCTAAATAAAAATCATTATTAAAACATTTCACAATGACTGATTGCTGCATCCTTCACCTGTGAACAAATGTGCTTTCAGCCCTACTCTGTGTAGACCTGCCAGTGGGCACTGGGAATAGAGAACAAAAAGTGTTTAGTCTTATCTGTAATAATTTGATTTTTAGCCTGGGAAATATAGTCCAGAATATTTGGTCATTAAATGTTAATTTTTTTTTAATGTTTATAAATGTACAAAATGGAGAGTGAACATTCCGTGTTAGAGCCAGGATTCTAAGGGAAATCATCAAAGGGAAACTTGATGCTCCTCTCAACTTGCCTGCCCCCCACTTCTCCAAACTGTGCCACCCACCTTCCCCCTGTTCTGATGAGGCATTCACCTGGGATCAGAGCCAAGCAGAAGAGATGGCTGCCTACCTGTCATCTCCCAACCTGATAGGAATACAGTAGCAAAGGCACCCCATGGAACGTCCTCCACCTGTTGTAGCTTTTATTCACCTTCCCTAAATAACTATACAAGGAACCTTCTAAATTGACAAACATTTTATAAGCCTCTGGGCTAGACTGCCACTAGAAGTTCTTAACACCTTGAAATGTGGCGCAGTTCTAAAGCACACAACTGAAAAGGAGAACACCTTCACAACAAGCCTTTGAGGTGACTACCAACTGCTGGAGAATTCAAAACCTTCCCAAGGAGCCCACACCACTTTGGGAAAGTTAACCAAAGGGGAGAGAGGAAGGGAGGGAAGGAGAGCAGAAGGGAGGGAGAACAAAAGAAAACAAAAACCCTTCCTCATAGCTCCATAACTCATGGTTGTAAATTCTTTGTTGGGTCCCCCAGTTCAGCTCTTCAGAGCAGAACGAATCCCTGCTCTATGTGACAACCCTTCGAATGTTTGATTTCATGCCCTCAGATATTAAATTATAGCAATTTTCCTCATAATGTGTTACAGTTGTGTCTTATTTTTTCTTGTTTTCCTACTTCTTTGCCTGAGAATACCTAGAATGAACCACCTGGGGTCTTCCAGGAAATCATCTGGAGTGAGAATTACATGCCCAGTCAATCCTGGTCTTGTTTTATATATCAATTCAGAGTCTTTAAGACAAAAAGCAAAAGAATGGGGCATGGAGGGTCACTCATTGCTCTTTTCCACTTGTATTTCTAGAAAAAAAGATTAAAGATAAGGGCAACACCCCCACACTCTCATGCCTGAGCGATCTCTACTTCAGCCTTTCCTGTGTCAAGCACAAGGGAAGTAGGAACATAGCACCACAAATGGTTACGAACAGGGCCTTAGGAACAGAGCTCAGACTCTGCCATGTAATGTGTGTGACTCTGGACAAGTCACTTAATCTTTCTGGAATTAGATTCCTCACCTAAATATAATCCACCTGACAAGGTTGCTTTGAGAAACCAAATAAAATAAAACATATAAGGCTCACAATATTCTCTTAATAACTAGTAGTTATGATTATTGCTTAAAGACGATCTGTGTGGGGTTCTGGCCATCTTACTGTCTTCTAGTCTACACACAAATCAGCTTTACTGGAGTATAAAAACCTTCAAAATAGATTTTTATGTAGCAGGAATAGGCAGAAGGTATACTGCTTCCAACATAAAACTTTATTATAGCTAAAAAATGCTATTAAACAAACATCTAAAAACTCATTTAAAAAAATTAAAATGAACAAGAGGAACAAAGCACAGTGTGGATGAGTGAAGGCACCCTCCTGGCACACCAGGTTTTCAAACTACATGCAGTGGAGGTAAATCACCACACTCCTGGGGCACTCCTCTTCCTTCTGGGGCCACAGTTCCAGTCCCAGCCCTGCCACTTACACATGTCTATACCAGTGTTCCCTTCTCTGTAGGCAGATGCTAAGAAATAGAATCCACTGGAAAGCACAGCCCTCCACTGAAAACTAACACATTTATGCTCTGGTTTATATACTTCACTCCCTGGTGAGCTTGATTAGCACAAGTCAATTGCAAAGAATTCTGAATACTGACCACATTCCCTGCAGGCAGCAACATCACTTTGTTGGTTTTCTCCTGAAAACTAGCACTTAGCACACTGTCTCATACACTGAAGAATGCAATGAACTGTTGTTGAACAAGTGAGAGAAGAGCCAGCGAGACAGAGACAGGGAGATTGGGAGAAACAAGGAGACAGTGAAAATGAGAGATGAGAGACAAATCGGTAAAGGAGAAATGGAGGAAGAGTGAGAAGAAGGGAGGAAGGAGAAATAACTAACGAATGAATCAATTAGTCAGTCAAGTAATGCCAGTGACACCTCTTGGGATCTAGCCCTAGAAACTCTTGGAAACAAACATAATCACTGCACCAGCTATGCAGGCTCTGCTTTGAGTAACAAGAAACACAAATACACTGCACCTAGTAATATGTGACAGAGATTGGGCTGAGATCACTTGCTGGTACTGCCCCACGGAATCAGGGAAGCCCTGCCTCCACAGAGGTGATGCCCTTCAAGTAACTCTCAAGTCTTTCCAGGAGAAAGTCACACCCATCATTGCAAAGTCAGAAAGACATCAAGAATCACCCAGTGTGCTCTCCTCACGCATTAAAGTTGGTTTCCCCACCTGCTGAGCTGACAGTCAGTAAGTAAGCAAGAGGAGACTATGGCTTCTCCACCCTCGCCTCGGGCAAAGAATCGGTACCAAAACAAGCCCTCTGTACAGAACAAGGCAAAAGCAGTGAGCGCTGCCAAATCCAACAAATAAAAATACACACAATATTTGGGACATACTTAAGACTACAAAATTTCACAAAGACCTTAGGATTATGAAAGTTCTATCTTATCAATATTTACCACATTAGAATTTTAACTGAAAAATGTTTAAATATTTATGAAGTCACTTAAAATAACAATAAACCCATATACGTCAATATAAGTAACATTTTATGAGATTTTATGGCTTTTTTTTTTTTTTTTACATTTTTGCAAATCTCTTTAATGTCTGGCTTAGAAGACAGCTGGATTCTTACTGTTGAGATTGCAGCCTCTGGAAAACTCCACTGTACACTTGTAAAAAAATAAAAGTGACAAAAGCAATCTTAGCATTATTAGGAAAACAATGTTGGCCTCACAAAGCCCCTGAAAGGGTCTTGAGCTCTACCAGGGTCCCTGAAACACAAACTGAGAACCACAACTCTAAGCAACCAGTAACAACTGAGAAGACTACAAAACACCCAGCAAAGGAGGGGCACACTGTTTGCTTCTAGCTGGTCTACAGTGTGCAGCGATTCATGAGTCACTGTGTGTGACAGTAAGAGACAGAAATGACTATTGTTGTCCCCAGGCCAGGGCTGTCTCTAGCGGTCACTCTCCCATGGAACACTGGTTCCAACAGAAACATGGACAGACCCTCGTCACCACCCACTGGCTTTGCTTCCCCCCCTCCCCAAGCAAATGGTGTTCTTAAGCCTCAAAGGAGGTGTGGGTGACAACTTCACTTCCAAACCAACAGTTCCGAGGTTGTTTCTTAATATAATATACACCAAGCATAGGGTTTCTCCTGTGTGGTGGCTACAATTCTTGGGGTGTACTGTCTTGACTTGTGTTCAGTGACCAGCTGGTACGTACTGAGATCTTAAGAGATAACTTAATAGCCTAAGATTTAAGAAACCCCTGGTCCAGAACTCTTCTTTTTTTTAATTCTTTATAGGCATATTTACTACAAAATTATTTCAATGACAACTTTTATAAAAGAGTTATACTTATCATAAGTAAAAGAAACTCTTGAGAATAATTTCCTTATCCCTGAGAGTTTAGAACAAGGTGTATCTATCATTAAAATTACTATGACATGAGATATATATCTTACTATAATGTGAGCTATATATCTATGCAAAATAAAATTAAAAGAACCTTAAAGAGAAGCCAAGATTTAAAGGGCAGGGCTATTTGTTTTTTGTTTCCTTTTATTATTAGTTTCAAGTGTACAAAACAATGCAATAGTTATCCTTTTCACCCCTCACAAAGTGACTACCCCCTCCCCTATACAACCGCCACCCCATATCATACATATCTATTACAATTCCATTGACTCCATTCCCACACTCTACTCCACATCCCATGACTATATATATATATATATATATATATATATATATATATAAAATTATAGTTGACATACCATATTATTCAACGGTAGCTTCTGAGTACAGTGCAGTGGTCAGGCCTCTACACTGTCCATGAAATGGTCTCCCTAACAAGACATGAGTCCATCTGACTCCCTAAAAAATATTTACAACATTATTGATTATATTCCCCAAACTGTCTTTCATATCCCTGTGGCAGTATTGTAGTTACCTATTTATGCTGTCTAATCCCTTCCCCTTCTCCCTCATCCCCACCCCCCTCCCATCTAGCAATCATTAGTTTTTCCTCTGTGTCTCTGAGACTATTTCTGTATACATTGCTTGTTTATTCAGTTCTTTAGATTCCATAAATAAGTGAGATCATATAGTATCTGTCTCTCTCCTATTTCACTTAGCATAATGTTCTCTAGGTCCATCCACATCATTGCAAATGGTACAATTTCATTCTTCTTTATAGCAGAGTAATACTCCATTGTAGAAATGTACCACAGTTTCTTAACCCAGTCGTCTACCGATGGGCATTTCAGTTGTTTCCAAGTTTTCGCTATTGTAAATAACACTGCAATAAACATAGGGGTCTGTATATATTTTTTCGAATTAGTGTCTTGGGTTTCTCTGGATAAATACCTAAGAGTGGAGGGCCGACCGAGTGGCACGTTGGTTGAGAGCTGGCTTGAGACACCAACTCTGAGAAGTAGGGCCTCGGTTTGGATCCCACATTACAGCCAGTGATGCTGCGCCCTCTACAGCTGAGACGGTGAACAACGGCTCGACCTGGAGCTGGGCTGCCATGAGGCGACAGCAACAGCTGCAGCAAGGCTGCAGTGGGCTGCTGTGAGCTACTGTGAGTGGCCAGCAGCAGGCATGAGCAGCCGGCAGCCAGCGTGAGCCGCCAAGAGCTACCATGAGCGGCCGTCCAGTGGCCGGCAACCAATCTGCCTCACCCAGGAAGAGCGCTATGATAACACCAACATGGGCCAGTGAAGCGACAGCCTCCACAACTAGACTGAAGAACAAAAGGACAGCTACTTGTCTGTTCTCCTCCCTCAATTCCCCAATAAAATCTTAAAAAAAAAAAATACCTAAGAGTGGAATTGCTGGGTCATAAAGTTCCAGTTTTTTTGAGATACATTCATACTGATTTCCATAACAGCTGCACCAATCTTCAGTCCCACCAACAGTGCACCAGGGTTCCCTTTTCCCCACAACCTCGCCAGCATTGTTGTTTGTTGATTTATTGAGGATAGCCATTCTGACGGGAGTGAGATGGTATTTCATTGTGGTTTTTATTTGCATTTCTCTAATGATTAGTGAGGTTGAACATTTTTCCATACACCTGTTGGCCATCTGTATGTCCTCTTTAGAGAAATGTCTCTTTGTATCTTCTGCCCATTTTTTAATTGGGTTGTTTTTTTGGTGTTGAGTTGCATGAGTGTTTTATATATTTTGGATATTAACCCCTTATCAGATATCTCGTTGACAAATATCTTCTCCCATTTACTAGGCTTCCTTTTTGTTTTATTGATGATTTCCTTTGTTGAGAAAAAACTTTTAAGTTTGATGTAATCCCATATGTTCATTTTTTCCTTTACTTCCCTTGCCCGAGGGGATATATCAGTAAAAATGTTGCTCAAGGTAATGTCTGCAAATTTACTCCCTATATTTTCTTCTGGGAGTTTTATGGTTACAGGTCTTACATTTAAGTCTTTAACCCATTTTGAATTTGTTCTTCTATATGGCATAAGAAAGTGGTCCAGTTTCATTTTTTTGCATGTGTCAGTCCAATTTTCCCAGCACCATTTATTAAGTAAACTATCTTTACCCCAACGTAAATTCTTGCTTCCATTGTCCTAGATTAACTGGCCGTATATGAATGGATTTATTTCTGGGCTCTCTATTCTGTTCCACTGATCTATATGCCTGTTTTTATGCCAGTACCATACTGTTTTGATTACTGTAGACTTGTAGTATGATTTGATGTCAGCTAGCGTGATACCCCTGACTTTGTTCTTATTTCTCAGGACTGCTGTGGCTATTCTGGGTCTTTTTTGGTTCCATATAAATTTTAGGATTATATTTTCTATTTCTGTGAAAAATGCCCTTGGTAGTTGATAGGGATTGCACTGAATCTATATATTGCTTTAGGTAGTGGGACATTTTAACTATATTAATTCTTTCTATCCATGAGAATGGTAGGTGTTTCCATTTATTATGTATCTTCTTTAATTTCACTCTTCAGTGTCTTATAATTTTCTGAGTCTTTTACTTCTTTGGTTAAATTTATTCCTAAGTATTTTATAGCTCTTGAAACAACTGCAAATGGGACTGTTTTCTTAATTTCTCCTTCTGATAGTTTGTTATTGGTGCATACAAATGCAACTGATTTCTGAATATTGATTTTGTATCCTGCTACCTTACTGAATTCATTTATCAGTTCCAATAGTTTTTGTTGGAGTCTTTGGATAGTATCATGTCATCTGCATATAATGACAATTTTACTTCCTCCTTACCCATTTGGATGCCTTTTATTTCTTTTTTTTTTTGTCTGATTGCTGTAGCTAGAACTTCCATAACTATGTTGAAAAGTGGAGAAAGTGGACAGCCTTGTCTTGTTCATGATCTTAAGGGAAATGGTTTTAGCTTTTCCCCATTGAGTATGATGTTAGCTGTGAGTTTATCATATATGGCCTTTATCATGTTGAGATATGATCCCTCTATTCCCACTTTGCTAAGAGTTTTTATCACAAATGGCTGCTGAATTTGTCAAATGCTTTTTCTGCATCTATTGATATGGCCATATGATTTTTATTTTTCATTTTGTTTATGTGGTGTATCACCTTAATTGATTTGCAAATATTGCAGCAACCTTGTATAATAGGGATGAACCCCACTTGATCATGGTGTATGATCTTAATATATTGCTGAATTCTGTTTGCTAAGATTTTGTTGAGGATTTTTGCATCTATGTTTATCAGGGATATCAGCCTGTAGTTTTCCTTTTTTGTACTGTCTTTGTCTGGTTTTGGAATCAGGGTGATAGTGGCTTCATAGAAAGAGTTTAGGAGCCTTCCCTGCTTCTGGATTTTTTGGAATAGTTTGAGTAGAATAGGTGATAATTCTCTTGAATGTTTGGTAAAATTCACTTGTGAAGCCATCTGGTCCAGGGCTTTTGTTTGTTGGGAGCTTGTTGATTACTGATTCAATTTCCTTGGTAGTAATCAGTCTACTCAGATTTTCCATTTCTTCTTGAGTTAGCCTTGGAAAGTTGTATGCTTCTAGAAAATTATCCATTTCTTCCAGATTGTCAAATTTGTTGGCATATAGGTGCTCATAGTATTTTCTTAAAATTTTTTGTATTTCTGTGGTGCCTGTTATCACTTCATCTCTTTCATTCCTGATTTTACTAGTTTGAGTCCTCTTGCTTTTTTATTTTTTGTTTTTTTGATGAATCTGACTAGAGGTTTGTCAATTTTGTTTATCTTCTCAAAAAAACAGCTCTTAGTTTCATTGATCTTTTGTATTATTTTTCTGGTCTCTATTTTGTTTATTTCCACTCTGGTCTTTATTATCTCCTTTCTTGTACTCCCTTTGGGCTTATTTTGCTGTTCTTTTTCCAGTTCCCTGAGGTGTAAGGATGACCTGTTAATTTGAGATTTTTCTTGCTTATTTAGGTAGGCCTGCGCTGCTATGTACTTCCCTCTTAGGACTGCTTTCGCTGTATCCCAAAGATTTGGGGTTGTGGTGCTTTCATTTTCGTTTGTCTCGAGGTATCTTGTGATTTCTTCCTTGATCTCAGTTTTGACCCACTTGCTATTTAGTTGCATGTTATTCAGTCTCCGTGTATTTGTGTGTTTTCCAGTTTTTTTCTTGTAGTTGATTTCTAATTTCATAGCACTGTGGTCAGAGAAGATAGTTGATATGATTTCAATTTTGTTAAATTTATTGACTTGTTTTGTGGGCTAACATGTGGTCTATCTTGGAAAATGATCCATGGGTGCTTCAGAAGAATGTATATTCTGTAGCTTTGGGGTGAAATGCTCTGAAAATATCAATTAAGTCCAGCTGGTCTAATGTGTCATTTAAGGCCACTGTTTCCACATTGATTTTCTGTCTGGAGGATCTGTCCACTGGTGACAGTGGGATGTTGAAGTCCCCTATTATGATAGCGTTACTGTTGATCTCTGTCTTTATGTCTGTCAATATCTGTTTTATATATTTAGGAGCTCCTATGTGAGGTGCATAGATGTTTACTAAAGTTATGTCCTCTTGTTGGATCAATCCCTTTATTATTATGTAGTGCCATTCTTTGTCCTTTATTATGTTCTTCAATTTAAAGTTTATTTTGTCTGATATAAGTATTGCTACTCCCACTGTTTTCTCATTTCCATTTGCATGAAATATTTTGCCCCATCCCTTTATGTTCAGCCTGTATGTGTCTTTTGATTTGAGGTGAGTATCTTGTATACAGCATATGCAAGGGTCTTGCTTTCTTATCCATTCAGCCACCCTATGTCTTTTTTTTTTTTTTTAAAGATTTTTATTGGGTAATTGGGGGGATGGGAACAGTACTGGGGAATTAGGGGAAGGGGAACAGACAAGTTGCTGTCGTTTTGTTCTTCAGTCTAGTTGTGGAGGACACTGCTTCACTGGCCCAAGTTGGCACCATCATTGCGCTCTTCCCTGGCGAGGCAGATCAGTCGCCGGCTTCTGGACGGCCGCTCACTGCGGCTGCTGGCCGCTCACGCTGGCTGCTGGCCGCTCACGCTGGCTGCTGGCTACACACGGTAGCCCATGGCAACCCACTGCCACAGGGACTGCAGCCTACGCCGTCGCCAGCGACTCACGGCAGCCCAGCTCCAGGGCGAGCTGTTGTTCAGCATCTTAGCTGTAGAGGGCAGTGTCACTGGCCCTCATATGTGGGATCCGAACCGGGGCCCTCTGGCATCCCAAGCGAGTTCTTAACCATCGCGCCACTCGGCCGGCCCCACCCTATGTCTTTTGATTGGAGCATTTAATACATTTACCTTTAACGTGATTATTGATAGATGCATAGTTATTGCCATTTTGTTGTTTCTGGTCTTCATTAGTTAGATTGTTTTTCTCTTTCTTCTGCTTAAAGAAGCCCTTTTAACATTTCCTGCAATGTTGGCTTGGTGGTAATGAATTCCTTTAGCTTATTCTTTCCTGGGAAGCTCTTTCTCTCTCCTTCCATTTTAAATGATAGCCTTGCTGGATAAAGCAATCTAGGTTGTAGGCCTTTGTTTTTCATCACTTTGAAAACCTCCTGCCACTCCCTTCTGGCCTGCAGAGTTTCTGTAGAAAAATCAGCTGATATTCTTAAGGGGATGCCCGTGTAAGTAACTTGCTGTCTGTCCCTTGCTGCTTTTAGGATTCTGTCTTTGTCTTTCACCCTTGCCATTTTCACTATAATGTGTCTTGGTGTAGGCCTGTTAGGGTTCATCTTGGTTGGAACTCTCTGCACTTCCTGGGATTCTATGTTGCTTTCCTTTACCAGGTTAGGGAAGTTCTCAGTCATTATTACTTCAAATATGTTCTCGATCCCTTGCTCCCTCTCTTCTCCTTCTGTCATTCCTATGATGCACATGTTGCGCTTGATGTTATCGCTCAGCTCTCTTAAACTATTTTCAATGTTTTTTATTCTTTTTTCTTTTTGTTGTTCCGCTTGGGTGATCTCTGCTATCTTGTCTTCTAAGTCGCTGATTGAGTCTCTGTTTCATCCAATCTGCTGGTAATTCCTTTGAGTTTGTTATTTATTTCAGTAATTGCATGCTTTGGTTCTAGCTGGTTGTTTTTCATGATTTCTCTATCCTTCTTTATATTCTCACTAATTTTCTTGAACATTCTAATCATCAGTGTTCTGACCTCTGTTTCCAATAGGTTGGTTGGCTCTATTTCCCCTAGTTCTACTGATTCAGGAGGTTTCTTCTGTTCTTTTATTTGGGATGTGTTTCTTTGTTTCCCCATTCTGGCTTACTCTTTCTGCTTGCTTTGATGTATTAAGTAGATCCCCTAAGTCTCTCATTCTTTTCTGAGTGGATTTATGTGGTATGTGTCCTTTATATTTGAATTGCTCAGAGTCCCTATTCTCCTGTGTGTGTGTACCAGAGGTGTTCCTTGTGTGTCTTCTCCTGTTGAAGTTGAGCTTTGATTGCTTTTGGCTTGTCAGTAGGTGGGATTGACTCCCAGGCTGACTAGCTGTGAGGATTGGCTATGTCCACAGTGTATGAGCTCCTGTGTAAGGATTAACCCCTCAGATGAGTCTCGTCCCCTGTGGGCTCTTGTGCCTGTAGAGATTTCCCTTTGGGTGTGACTCTTGTAGGTCAAACCTGGTAATGCTCTAGTTTGGTCTAAAGTTGGCCTCTGGGTGTGATGATTCTTGCGCCTCTTTGGCTGGGCCTGCTGGAGAGTGATTTTAGAGCAAAACCGATCAACAAGCCCAACCACAACAGCCACCAAAAGAAACGAGATACTATCACATGTAAAAACAACCAACCAACACTCAACATGCACAGAAATATCAAACATACAAAATAAATAAATAAACACGACAAACCAAATAGCAACCCCCTAAAAAAAAATCGCAGAAAAATGGAAAGGAGGAAAAGTAGAGCAGGGAAAAGAAAGAAGAAAAGAAGGGAGAGAGAGGGGAGAAACCAGAGCTCTTCTTACAAAAGAAGCAGTAATTGCATTATGAGTGCAATAACACATCAGTGGTTTCATTACCAGAATAATTCTTTAGAGGATAAAGGGGTAATCAAAATTAATAATGGGGAGCTATTTTTACATTTACAGTCAAATCTGAAGTAATGATGTTAATCCCTACAGCTGAGTTTACCTTTGAGCTCCTCTCTCACCAAACCTTTTAAGTATATTACGCATAGGGAAAGAGCAGTACCAAAAGAATGCACAAAATGTAAAATCAACCCCTGAGTTACAAATAAACATTTATGTGAATCTCCAAAATGTCCAGCTGACTTTTGATGTCCATACACTGTTCCAGGTTCTCATCACAGCACTGCTCCAATTCTATGTACATAAACTACCCTCTTAGACTTTCTTCCCATTTTAGAAGAAACATTTAATTACAAGACCTTTTTATGTAATTTCCTAGTGTTGAAGTCCAGAAAAAAGATGAAAAAAATTATATAGATAGTAAAGCTCATTACTATACTCATGAATTCCCCAGTGAGAAGGCTCTGTATTCCAATAAGTGTGTGAAACAATGCAACCTGTATCTCCTTTAGAGGCTTACAATGAACAACAGCAAAATAAAGGCTTAGGAAAGCATAAACTTTGATTATTTACCAAATTATTTTATCTTGAACCTCTCCCCTCTTTGCATAACATCTATTGCCAAACACTTATAGCTATCTGGACTGTATATCCTCCAGTATGGAACCGGGAGTCACAAAATCCCAGGGGTGTTAAGTATGATGCCCTGGATGGATAGACCTGACCTGTAGCTAGACTTTCCCTCAGGCGCCTGACATGTCACCCTCCTTATCAGTGCTATTATATGAGTATGAGAAGTTGCAAGATAAATGGAAATGATGGTGGTGGTGGTGGTGGAGGTTATGTGAGAAGGCTGAGAGCCCTGGAATAGCTGCACCTCTTCCCAAAGCAGAATCCCACACTGAAGTTCCTCCACTACAAAATCAATTTGTACCCATGGCACCTACATGGTTAGTAAATATGAGTCTATACTTCAAACTCAACACAAAATTTGGGCCTTCCTATGATCCAAGTCATGTCTTATTCTAAAAAACATTTTTTAAATTACACGTTATTTTCAATACTCTGAAAATTTGGAGTCTAGAATTGGCTAATCCTTTTATATTTCCTTGACATTTTCAGTAAATTTTTTCTCGACCTGAGGGGATTAAATAGTTTACTTCCCACTCATTCATTCACTTAACAAATATTTACTGAGCATCTAGGATATGTCAGGCATACTGAACAATAGAAGAAACAGACAAAATAAACTGCTGTCTTAATAGACCTTTCAGTTGCGGTTGAAAAGAAGACAGGTCATTGTTTAAAATATGTATTATATTAAAAGGTAAAAAGTGCTATGGAGGGAAATAAAGCAGGAAGGCGTGTTGAGGGGAGGCCTCACTTAAGAAGGAGATATTTGAATAATAGTTTAAAGTTGTTTTTCTAACAACTTTATTGAGGTATAATTGACATACCAAGAACTGCACATATTTGATGTGCTCAATTTTATGATTTTGGACATATGCAAACAAAGTTGCATATGACCATTACCATGATCAAGCTAGTAGGTATTTCCAACACCTCTCCAAGTTCCCTTGTGTCCCCTTTTTTTCTTTTGGTAACAGAGCAAACTCTGCAGAGGAATGGGGCGGGGCACTCTAGGAAGATGCTGCTGTAAGAGCAAAACCCCAGAGGCACAACAAGGATGTACATCAGGGGAAGAGTCGAAAGAGGTAATGGAGCTAGTGGACAGGTCATATGGGGCTTCGGGGGCCTCTTTTAAGGACATTGACTTTCTTTCTGAATGAGATGGAAAGTCACTGGAGCATCTGGAATACAGGAGAGATGTGATCCAACTCATCTTTTAACAGGAACAACCTGATTGTGTGAGGATACCACAGAGCAAGGGAGGGGCCAGAGGACAATTCAGAAACTCTGCAGTAACTTGGCAAGATACTATGGTGGTGGTAGCAGTTGAAGTGGTGAAAAGTAGCAGGAGTCTAGATCAATTTTAGAGATTTGGGCCAGATAAGACTGGATGATGGGCTGGATGAGGACTGTGAAAGAAAGGGATCGAGAATGACTCCAAGTTTTTGGACTGAGCAACTTAAAAGATGGCCATTTGCTTAGATGAGGAAGACTATGGGAAAAGAAGGTTTGCAGAAGGGGGAGTTTGGGAGTTCAGTTTTGTACACATTAAGTATGAGATGTTATTACTCAAAAGATATCAAGAGGGAGCTGGATATACAGATCTGGAGTTAAGGGAAAAGGTCAAGCAAGGTTAGAAGTATATGAATGGGAATATCTGTACATAAGCGATATTTAAAAACATGAGATTGGATTATTCACTGAGTAACATAAATTTTAAAAAGTTTAAGAACTGAGCCATGCAGAACTCAAGAAGTCAAGGAGCTAAGGAAGAATCAGCAAAAGAGGAAGTAAGTTGGTACCCTGTAAGCCAAATGAAGAAAATACTTCAAGCATGAGTGAATGATAAACTGGGTCAGTTGGTTCTGACAGGTAAAGTAAGGAGATGACTGAGAACTGACCACTGAATTGAACAATGTATAGGTAACTGATTGCCTTGACAAGGGCAATATAAGTGGCATGGTCAGGTAAAAAGCCTAACTGGAGTGGGTTCAAGAAAGATGAAAAACACATAGATCAGCAATTATCAAAGTGTGGTCCAGGCTCCACTGGGGGATTTCCAAGACCTTCCAAAGGGTCCACAGGGTCAAAAATACTTTCACCCTTCTTCTCTCAAGAGGGTACAGTGTAGTCTTTCAGCGATATGTGATGTGTAACAACATCTTTGCTCTGATAACTAATGGAATGGGTGCATCTGTATTCTTATGTTTTAAATTTTTCTATTTTCTAATATGGGAAATATCAATGAATATAATCCAAATAAACTGCAATTCTTTGGGGTCATCAATTGTTTTTAAAAGTGTAAAATGGGGGCCGGCCGAGTGGCACGTTGGTTAAGAACTGGCTTGGGACGCCAGAGGGCCCCGGTTCGGATCCCACGTATGAGGGCCAGTGACACTGCCCTCTACAGCTAAGATGCTGAACAACAGCTAAACCTGGAGCTGGGCTGCCGTGAGTTGCCAGAGACAGCGCAGGCTGCAGCCCCTGCTGCAGTAGGTTGCCATGGGCTACCGTGTGTAGCCAGCAGCCGCAGTGAGCAGCCGTCCAGAAGCCAGCGACTGATCTGCCTCATCCAGGAAGAGCGCAATGATGGTGCCAACTTGGGCCAGTGAAGCAACGTCCTCCACAACTAGACTGAAGAACAAAACGACAGCAACTTGTCTGTTCCCCTTCCCCCAATTCCCCAGCACTGTTCCCATCCCCCCAATTCCCCAATAAAAATCTTTAAAAAAAATAAAAAGTGTAAAATTGTGCTGAGATCAAAAACTTTGAGAACCACTGATACAGACAGACAGACAGGTAGGCAGACAGACAGACAGATAGATTACACAGACATATTCCTAAAGTGTGAATGAATGTCAGGCCCCTTCATATACTGGGTTGTCAGAAAAGTCATAACGTATTTTTGGTTTTTGTTGCAAAAATGTGTCATGACTTTTCTGACAACCCAATAGTTTCCCACACTGCATCTTTGTCCAGTTCCACTGAGATTCTAAGTCACTTACATGCATTTTTTTAAACTACTAATCAACCATCAACTTGAAAGGACATAGTGACCTCACAAAGTGGCATATGGCAAAACTTTAGCCCAAAGGAGGCTGTGGAGGACACATGGGGCGCTATGGTCAAAAGCAGACTCAGTGCGATCTATGACTGACTAAAAGGCTCTATCTAGAAACAACCTTATTTATTCAGGCCTGAATTTACAAAAACATGTGATCACCCCACATTCAAGCACAATTGGGCCCATGGATTCAGATTCTCTTTATCTTCCTTATAATTTTGTCTAAGGGAAAATGTGCTTTATAATGGTTGTCCACACATAATAGTAGACAACACACTGGCAATCTCATAGTTTGTTACTAATGGGAACAGGGAATTCTTTCTCATGTCAAGGTTAAGAGAATCACCACTGTCCTGTTTATTTATTCTCAAAGACTGTACTCATTAGAGCTTTCTTTCACCTAAAATTACATTTTGAACCCAAGATTACATTTCTGTATCTCAATGTAGTAAAAAGAACATAGACTTTGGAGCTCCACAGGCCTGGGCTCCACCACTTCTCAGCTGAGTGACTTTGGCAAGTTATTTAACTTGGAGATTTAATCTCCCAATCTACAACATAGGGATTTTAGAGGTTTGTGAAGGTCAAATAAAGCAAGCTTTACCAAATGCCTAATAAAGACCTTAGCAAGTAATCAATATTAAATTAATGGTGGATTTTTAAAAAGTATTTCAACAATACAGCCTAAGCTATATACATTTAAATAGTAAAATAATATCAGGACACACTCATAATAAGCAAAAACCACAATAAAGGATTTATGGGGAAAATGTATTCATAGTGAAGCTTCTGCATTCAGTTTAAGGATGGCCCCTCTTCACAGGATAGATATATTTTGTCAGATATTTATTCAATAGACATTTACCAAGTTCTGTGATGTGCCAGGCACTGTGGTAGACAGTGGGAACACTGCAGAGAATAAGTCAGAACCCGTGCTCCCTGGGGAGTTCATGGTCTAATAGAAAACATCCCAAACAAAACTGCAGTACAGAGGCAGCACTTTGAGGGCGACGCATTGGCCACCATGAGGCAGGGTGACGAGGGACTCGGAGCCACCACACTGCTTACTGCTCACCCCACCAAGTCCTATGGGTCATCTGCGAGCAAGTAGCAAACCTGGAACATTATCCCTAAAGAACTCCCCCTCCCACCATCACCCTGTCACACCTCTTGCTCACTTGAGTTCTACTCTATAATGAGAGGGTCACAGACAGATGGAGCTGCCATGGTGTGCTGAGGGTTTAGAATTTGATCATCTGCCTGAATCTATGAAAAATAACTTGGTTGCAACTAGTTTATTTTTATACGTGTATATCTTTTCAAACATTTTTAAGAATCATTAAAAGCCTATTAGTTTTTATATACAGTCATGTGTCACTTAACAACGGGGATACGTTCTGAGACATGCATCACTGGGCAATACCACTGTTGTGTGAACATCACAGAGTGCACTTTTGTAAGCCTAGACAGTACAGCCTCCTGCACACTCAGGCTACTGCTCCTGGGCTGCAAGCCTGTACAGCAGGGTGCTGTACTTAACACTGCAGGCAACTGTAACACAATGGTGAGTATTTGTGTATCTAAACATAGAAAAGGAACACTGAAAATACAGTATAAAAGATAAAAACTGGTCGACCTGTATGTAGAGGGCACTTACTATGAATGGGGTTTGTAGGACTGGACGCTGCTCTGGGTGAGTCAGTGAGTGAGTGGTGAGTGGATGTGAAGGCTAGGACATGACTGTACACTACTGTAGGCTTTATAAACACTGCATATTTAGGCTACACTAAATTTATAAAAAATATATATTTTATATCAATAGTGAATTAACCTTAGCTTACTGTAACTTTATTTTACTGTATAAACTTTTTAATTTTTTTAAACTTCGACTCTTGTAATCACTTAACTTAAAACACAAACACTGGGGCCGGCCGAGTGGCGCGATGGTTAAGAACTCGCTTGGGATGCCAGAGGGCCCCGGTTCGGATCCCACATATGAGGGCCAGTGACACTGCCCTCCACAGCTAAGATGCTGAACAACAGCTCAACCTGGAGCTGGGCTGCCATGAGTCGCCGGCGACGGCGTGGGCTGCAGTCCCTGTGGCAGTGGATTGCCATGGGCTACCGTGTGTGGCCAGCAGCCAGCGTGAGCGGCCAGCAGCCGCAGTGAGCGGCCGTCCAGAAGCCGGCGACTGATCTGCCTCGCCAGAGAAGAGCGCAATGATGGTGCCAACTTGGGCCAGTGAAGCAACGTCCTCCACAACTAGACTGAAGAACAAAATGATAGCAACTTGTCTGTTCCCCTTCCCCCAATTCCCCAGCATTGTTCCCATCCCCCCAATTCCCCAATAAAAATCTTTTAAAAAAAAAAAAAAAACACAAACACTGTACAGCTATACAAAAATATTTTCTTTCTTTATATCCTTATTCTATAAGCTTTTTAATCTTTTAAAAATTTTATATTTTTTACTTTTAAAACATTTTTGTTAAAAACTAAGACACATACACACACACTAACCTAAGCCTGCACAGGGTCAGGGTCACCAGTATCACTGTCTCCACCTCCATGTCCTGTCCCACAGTGACACACATGGTGCTGTCATCTCCTCTGATAACAGTGCCATCTTCTGACACCTCCTGAGGACCTGCCTGAGGCTCTTCTGGGGGAGGTGTCACTCTTTTCAGAGGTATGTCATGGTGGTTTTTTCAGTTTCTTTTTTTCATCATAGATCTGCTTGTAAGTAAATACTGCACCATGAATATTTTTTTGTACTAGTGAAAACCTTTCGGTGTTGGGGGTCCATGTTTTCAACTTTTTAAGGAGCTTATGGAAGTCTGCATAAGTTTCTGCTAAACCCCTCACTGAATTTTCTTGGGTCTTCTTCTTTTTCTTCTCCTGCAGTTTCCTTTTCTCTTGCTTCCTTCAGCTATGCCTTCCTGTAGCAGTTTCTACATCTCCTCATTAGTTAGTTCCTCAGGAACAACATCTGGAAGTCCTCAATGTCATCCTTATATCATACTCAAGTTCAAGTTAGTGGTCATGTCAACAACAGCCTTGTGGATTTTTACACCCTTGTACTATGACACTACAACAGCTATGACATCACAGGCAATAGGAATTATAATCTTATGGGACCATTATCATATACACAGCCCACTATTGACCAAAATGTCATTATGCGTGCATAACTACATTTGCTGTTTCAATCCCTGTAGTCATTATCCTTTTGATGCTCTTCTGGTGACCTCAGGCCAGTGGGAGCACTTTCGAGTTGGTGTCTCTGTCCTGTAAAAGAGACCCCAGCTCATCTTGGCTAGTTTCCTTCCTTTAGGGGATCACAAGATGTTCCAGACTCCTCTTGTACATTTGCTACTCACACATCAAATAGCTATTTCTCCAAGGAGCCCTGGCAGAAGGAGGTTTTAGTAGGAAATGGTTCCTTTTAGTAGGAAGTGGAGCAGCATGGATGTCACTGCTTGTAAGCCTCTTCGTTAGACAGCTGTTTATCTCCTTACATGTGATCATGAGGTATCCCCGCAGGCGGGTTAATCGTTTACTGGCACCTGGCACCTTCCTTTTCAGACAACGCCACCCCTAAGGGACTGTCCCCTGGAGGCAGTTATTCTGTCTAAAATCAAAGTCCCCTTAGGGATATGCTGTTTCTCTCTGGAAGGTTTCTTTCAGCATTTAACCACGACTATCGTGATGTGGTAGCAACGAGAAAGGACCTCCTAGGGAATTAGAAGGCTGGGCCTGTGATGAGAGACCTGGGAAATCAACATTCATGGGCAGCAGGCTTCCTGGAAACTCCCTCTGTACTCTCTTGGCTGTACTGCCCGATTCCATTGCTGCCTCAGCACAGACCTTAGCAGACAAAACTGCATCCTCACGACTTTTACCTAAATAGAATGGCCGTTATGTAAAGATTTGGGCTGGAATCCAGGGTGCAAGGACATATGTGTAATTTGGCCAAATAGCCACCATCTACATTTCCCCCACGTGCTTCAGGTTTTAGACTGAAATTCCCTCTCCCTTCCAAGTAAGAACTACAAAATATTCATCTTTGAATTCTCCATGGCAACCAAAAAAAATTGGCAATTCCAACTTTGGGAAGCAGTAAGCCACATTTTCAAACACTCAGACTTCTAAGTCAATGATTCACAATCATAATAACAACAGCTATTTACACAATTATTTATTGGGTGCCAGTTAAGTGAGAAGCAATATCTTATTTCCTTTCACAACAAGAGTTATGGGGTAGGTACCACTCATTCCCAATTTATGATGAGGAATCTGAGAATTTGTGAGGCAGAGGATCATAGTTATGAAGAAGCAGTGCCAGGGCCTTACCCCCAGGTCCATCTGACTCCAAGGTCCAAACTCTGAACCATTACTCCTTGGGAAAAAAGAATATGAACATCTTTTTCCCAGTTGGCATGACAGAGGGCAGGAGATATAAGTTGACCACTGGTGTTCAGCTGGAGGGTACAACAGATGCGTAAGCTTTGTACCTATGACAAGGCACTCAGGGGGCTCTTGCAAAGTAAGAGGATTGAAGCTTGATGGTGACAGGAGGCCCTGAGGTCATCTGCGGTACTAGGTCCTACAGACACGCACCTGCCTTAAGAAAAGTACATTCTCTTTATACATAAACATCCTTGAGGAAACAATGTACCAAAAGTGCTTTACACTGGGTTTTGATGTTATTTTATACTCCACAGCCCCAAATTTAGCTTAAGCTTTTAATACACGGATCTATTGAAAAGCCTCACAGTGCTCTGTGCCAGGAGAATTTTCCTATCTATTCTAATGGGCTATTTAAATGCAGTGAGGGCTATTTTTGAAACTCCTTCATCATTTAAGTGCCATATATGGTAGAATTTTTGAATTGCACTAATGCTTCAGCACTGATTACTTCTCCTGATGGCGAAATTAAATATAACTGTATGCTTAACTATAGATTTTGGATACATAGAGGATTTCATTTACATAATCCTTGAACCAGAAGACCATCCAATTGCATCTCTCCTGAGATTTTTTTTCTAAGCTACATCCCTTTGCACTGAGATAATATTCTCACATTTCTTTTGAAATTAGCTTTCATCATTTTTACCCTTTTGAAACATGTCATCCTGCAAATAATGACACAATACATTAAACAATGCCTAAAAGATGGCTGCACAGTGTCCAGATAAGACTAAAACATGCCTATTCCAAATATTTCAATAGGAAGGCAACCATCCCAGAGTTTTTTAAATGTGGAAATTTTTTATTATAGAAATTCTCCAACATGCACATAAGTACAGATAACAATATAATGAACCCTAATATACCCATTACCCATCCTTACCCACCCTCAGCCATTTTTGTGTCATCTCTCCATCCCATTCTCACAAGAATTTTTAAAAGAGAATTTATTAAACAAAATAAACCTTACATTAGAATACCACTGGTGTCTGAAATTTGGTATTTTGTAACAGCATGATGTGAGTGACAATAATTCTTCTTTCTTGTGGTACCAATCACAAGTATCGCAAATCAAAAGCATCTGCTCAATTCAAAACCACTCTAGATAGTAACTCACGCTTGCCACAAATCAGGATATGAAAGTGCTAATTGCTAGTGAGTCAGCTCTAAGCAGCATGAACTGATCTTTCTTTCTACATTTACCAAATTCATGAGAAAATACAAGGTCCAGGATGGAAGAAGCAGTCTAAAGCTAACGCAGTGTACAAGGTGAAAGCATATGCCTCAAACCAGGAAAACAAACAGTCTACATTCTACCACGCCAGAGTTGAAGCCACAGATCCAAATTTTACCCACCATTACCCCCATCATTACCACTTACTGCTAACCCTCTCTATCCTGCATCCTGTGTTCAGTACTTCAAATCTTTTTTTAACAGACTTTTATTAAAATACAGCTAACATACAACAGTATATTAGTTTCAGGTACACGCCATAGTTGTTCAACATTTATATACCTAAACAAGTGGTCACCATGATAAGTCCAGCCACCATCTGACACCATCCCATGCAATCACAATCTTATGGATTATACTCCTCATGCTGTACATTACATCCCCATGACTTATTTTTTTTAATACCTGAAAAGTTGAGCCTCTTGTTCCTTTACCTTTTCCCCCTTTTTAATTTTTCAATTACAGTTGATATTCAATATTATTTTGTATTAATGTCAGGTGTATAGCATAGTGGTTATACATTTGTATAATTTAAGAAGTGCTCTCCCTGACTAGTCGAGTACCCACCTAGCACTATACATAGTTATTATAATATTATTGACTATAATCTTTATACTATACCCTACATCCCCATGACTATTTTGTAACAACCGATTTGTATTTCTTAATCCCTTCCCCTTTTTCACCTACCACCTCAACTATCCTTCCATTTGGCAACCATCAAAATGTTTTCTGTATCTGTGAGTCTCTTTCTGTTTTGTTTGTTTATTTTGTACTTTATATTCCATATATAAGTGAAATCACATCGCATCTGTCATTTTCTATCTGACACTCCACTCAGCACAGTACCCTCCAGGTTCACCCATGCCGCCACAGATGGCAAGACACCATTCCCTTCCATGGCCAAGCAACATTCCATTGTGCATATGTACCACCACCTTTTATTCATTCTTCCATCGACAGACACCCAGGCTGCCTCCACATCTTGGCCATTGTAAACAACAGTGCAATGAACATATGGATGCACGTATCCCTCTAAGTAGCATTTTGGATAAATACCCAGAAGTGGGATTACTGGGTCCTTCTTTGTCTCTTGTTACATATAGCCTTTGTTTTAAAATCTAATTGTCTGTTATAAGTATTGCTACCCTAGCTATTTTTTTTTTCGTTTCCATTTTCATAAAATCTTTTTTCTTTTTCCATCCCTTTACTTTCAGTCTATGTGTGTCTCAATCTGGAGTGAGTTTCTTGTGGTCAGCATATTATAAGGGTCTTGTTTTCTTATCCATTCTGCCACCATATCTTTTGATTGGAGCATTTAATCCATTTACATTGAAAGTAACTGTTGATAGATTAAGTAGTTATTGCCATTTTATTATTCATATTTTTTATCTATTTTTTTCCATCTGAAATAAGTTCCTCTAAGATTCCTTGTAATTCTGGTTTAATGTTGGTGAACTCCTTTAGCTTTTTCTTGTCTGGGAAGCTCTTTATCTGTCCTTCAATTCTAAATGATAGCTTTGCTGAATAGAGTAATTTTAGTTATAGGTCTTTGCTTTGCATCACTTTGAATATTTCCTGCCAATCCCTTCTGGCCTGCAACGTTTCTATTGAGGAATCAGCTGATAATTTTATGGGAGTTCCCTTGTAGGTAACTAATTGCTTTTCTCTTGCTCCTTTTATGATTGTTTCTTTGTCTTGAACATTTGGCATTTTAATTATGATGTGTCTTGGTGTTGGCCTCTGGGTTCATCTTGTTTGGGGTTCTCTGCACTTCCTAGGATTGTATATCTATTTCCTTTGCCAAGTTAGGGAAGTTTTCCATCATTATTTTTTCAAACAGGTTTTCAATTCCTTGCTCTCTCTCTTCTCCTTCCCTATGATGCAAATGTTGGAATGTTTGATGTTGTCCCAGAGGCCCCTTAAACTGTCCTCATTGTTTTGGATTCTTTTTTCTTTTTGCTGTTCTGATGGGTGTTTTCTGCTAGCTTGTCCTCTAAATCATTAATTCAGTCTTATGCTTCATCTACTCTATTGTTGATTCCCTGTAATGTATTCTTCATTTCCGTTATTATAGTGTTGATTTCTGACTGGTTCTTTTTCATGATTTCTATCTCTATTTTTATGTTTCCTATCTCAGTTCTCCCTGAGATTATTGAGATCCTTATAACCAGTGTTTGGAACTCTGCATCTGGTAGATTGCTTGTCTCCATTTTGTTTAGTTGCTTTTGTGAAGTTTTCTTTTGTTCTTTTATTTGGGACAATTTTGTCTCCCCATTTTGGATCCCTCCCTGTGTTTGCATCTATGTATTAGGTAGGGCTTCTCAGACTCAGGTATGTCTCTCAGACTCAGTAGAATGGCTTTATGTAGTTGGTATGCTGTGAGGCTCAGTGGTGCAGTCTCCCTGGTCACCTTAGCTGAGTTCTCCAGGTGTGTCCCTTGTGCAGGTTGTGTGTGTTCTTCTGTTGTAGTTGAGTCTTGGTTGCTGTTTGCACATTAATAGGAGCACCCGATCCTTGAGCTGACTTGCTGTGAGGGCGGGCCATGACTACAGTGGAGGAGCTGTTGTGCAGAGGCTGACCTGAAAAAGCAGGATTCACTTTAGCAGGGCTGTGGTGCCTGCCAGTGTGCCCTTTGGGTTTGTTGTCCCTGGAGGCGGCCAGGTGATGCTCTGGCTGGGTTCGAAGCTGGCCATCATGCATGCCAATCCCAGGGTCCCATGGGAGGGACTCCACTGCAGGTCAAGTTTAGACACAGCCTGTGTCCTGTCTGAGGCCACCTAGCATGAGCCACAAAGCAATCTGCCAATGACCACTGCCTGTGCTGGTGTTGGAGGTACCTCAAGAGGCCAAGCCACAAACTGAGGCCAGCTGCCACTAGTGCTGCGCTTGGAGCGGTTCAGCTAGAGGAGGGGTCAGCAAACTTTTGTGATGGAAGAGCCGCCAGGGGTCGGCAAACTGTGGCTCATGAGCCACATGTGGCTCTGGGTATGTACATGTGGCTCTGAAGTAAAATTGAAAATAAAAATAAAGCTTTCATAGTTTCATTTAGAATATTACCTTAAATTTTCCTTATTTGTAAAAATATATTTATGGCTCTCAAATAATTTTTAAATTGTTGTGAGGGACAGGATTAGCTCTTCCAGGGGTCGGCAAACTTTTGAGACAGAACGTACCCGAAGAGCCGCATGTGGCTCACGAGCCGCAGTTTGCTGACCCCTGAGCTAGAGGTATAGGACAGGCCAAAGCCAGGTACTACTTGTTTGGGGTTTGTGAACTTTGAGAGACTTGAGGAAAATCCTCAGCATGAGCCAAGATGGGCCGTTTGTACAGAAAAGCCACTGGAAGAGGCTTGGGTGGGGCAGGATCTCAGGGAATTGGCGCAAAAGAACGTTAGCCAGGTTGATGGACACTCAAATGTGGTGGCCACCTGCATCTGCACGCTGGGAGTGCAGAGAGCTCAACATAAAAACAATGGCTTCTGCCAGCTCCTCCATTCAGGAGAAAGCTGCCCCTCCAGCCCACGTTCTGAAGCCAGACAGTTCAGTTCCTCCCTGTATGTTCCTTGTGCCTTTCAAGATGCTGACCCAGCACTGGAGCTCAGAGCAAGTGAATCCATCAGGGGGTAAGACCGTGAATGGGCCCTTTAAGAGGACAGCCTGGGACTGCAGCTGCCCTCCATCTCGCTCATCTATAATCTCCTAGTTTTTACAGCCAGAAGTTATGGGGACATCTCTCGCCAGCACTGGAATCCTGGGCTGAAGATCCTGGTGTGGGGCTGAGACCGTTCTCTCCTCCGGGGGTTACCACCACAGCTGAGGTATCCCTCCTTATTTTTAATATCAAATGCGGGTGTGGGACCAGCCTGTTCTGCATCTCTGCCCCTTCCAGCAGTCTCGAGGTGGCTTCTTCTATATGTCCTTAGCTGTAGGACTTCGGTTCCGCTAGACTTCAGGTGATTCTCAATGATGGTTGTTTCGTAGTTTAATTGTAATTTTGATGTGGTTGTGACATCAGGTAAGCACAGTGCTTACCTACTCCACCATCTTGACAGGATCCTCTACACATCTCTCTAGTCACCAACAAAATTGGCACTTTTATCATCAATTTGCAGGTAGAGAAATGGAAACTTAGGGAGATTACATTACTTGCTTAGTAGAATCTAAATTATAAACCAAGTCCTTCTGACCTCAAAGTCTGCATTCTTTTCCCTGTAACACACTTGGGCCCCAAGAAACACTGACCCGAATATTAATTCTATAAATACACACAGATACAAATATAAAATCCACACCTATTCTGAAACTCATGGGTGTTAATGAGCAGAATGATGATTACCTGTGTAATGTCTGGTTAAAATCTGAGGCTATGTGGCCCTTTAACAACTTTATAGCTTTTTTTTATGACTCCTTAAGAGGATAAATAAAACAAGGAGCTGAAACCATGCCAGCCTGTACACTGGGCTCCACACTCCTTATTGCACATCAGGCCCCCTTAAATATCAGGAAACAGCTCTGAGTGCCAATGTTTCCTAGAGCAAGTGAGACACAAGCTTAGGAAGTCATGGTTGTTTAGTGCCATCAAAATTCATATTGACATCAACCCGGAGGTGCTTCAGAGGAGATGTTGCCAGGGGAAATTATCAGCTCAAACTTCCTGAATTATCAGTGGTGTGTAAATCCATGTAATAAAAGACCCTCTGACACTTAAGTAACGTTTTGTACTGACGTCAACTGAAAACGTATTTGAAACGACTCTGACAGTTAACTAATGGAAGTTGGCAAAAAGGAAAGCACTATGTTATTCCCCGAGCTATTCACTAGGAGCTGGGAAATGCAAAGCAAAGTACTCTAACCTTAATTCTTTGAACAAAATATTTAATTAACATATTTCTCAAACAATGAAATAAACCTAAAAGTGATGCAGTGATGACCCTGCTTTGATATAATAAAACATCAGATTATATACGAATATATCCTTGGCTCATTCCAAAGGAAAACCTTCATAATAACTGACTGCCCACTATTCTCATTCTGTAATCCCTAAATGATAATATTTACTCTAATATTAAGCCCCTAAATAATCTTGAATACTCAGCTAAGCTTCTCAGCTTCAAAGTTCTGAAGTTTAAAAAAGCTTATTAATTATCATCAACTATCATTTTCTGTAACATCTTCCATGTTATTTCAAATAGTCTTTTCCTCCCAACATTAGGTCTGTGCCATTCTCTCAGTCACCTATACGTGATGGAGTTCCTTATATTTTGAATCTTTTCCACTGAATTTGGGTTCCCTACATATAAAAGAAAAAAAAAAGCAAAGGGAATTCTAAGCATACGTATAATCATCATTCTGCTTTTTCTCTCTTGGTGAATTGATCTAGGTAAGCAAAGGGCACTACGATTTATGATTTTCTAACTGTCTACTGTATGTGCCAGACATGTTAATGCCACCACATCAAAATGGACCTGTTAAAATGTAAAACTCTTTTTCCCAATTAATATGCCCTACTGACATTCCTGACTTTATTCATTGCCTAATAATCAACCATTCAATTATGGGAAGCTACATTGGATTAATTGTTATGAGTATTTGTTACATTTATAATCAGAAAAAAAGAAGTTATTTTCAGAAAACCTATGAGAACTAGCTTCCATTCTCAATGCTATTCCTTCTTTACTGCCAAACAATCAGTCTAAAGAACTGTTATGATGCTAACTTTAATATACATTTTACTGAGATTGTGGTTGTAGTTCTTAAAATTTCATTGAAGATTTCATGGGTATCTGGAGTTCAAATAACCTCCTCCTCGACACCTACTCCTTGCCCCCTGAAAACCACTGCCTAATACATATTCAATCAAATAAGATTTGCATAAAAGAAAGCCTATAAAAAGTAGGTGTGTCCATTCTCTATACTTTAGAATGGAAAGCATCATAATTTTGGTTATTAATCAAACTGTAATTTCCATTAAGTTTCTTAATTGATACAAAAGTATTACTATTAAATATTAAGACAGAAATCAGATAATCTGGGATTCAGACCTTATAAGATGCAGTATAAGCAGATGCTTTGTAAAAAATTATTGATGTCCCTTTCTGGAATAAATAAGTGTGGTAAATATATAACTCATGGTTAGGTGTGGTTTTGTTGCCAGATCATGTCTAACTTAACTCTTACACTGAGACTTACCCCGTTCTCTGAATCTCACCAATACCTTACTCTCTCTTTCATCCCCACTTATGTCTTTGTCCTCATCTCAAAATTGGTGTGACTATAAAGCTTATAAGTAGGATAATGATGACTGTTTTATAAACTACTTGCTAATTTTTTAAAGTAACAGAATGTTTAACAGCTTGATTTCTAGACTTTGTCAGCCTATGCCTGGCATTAAAACAGCTGCATCTAAACCAATGTGGTAGTGTCAAAATATCATGTATTCTCGTCATCGTCTGAATTATTTCATCAAAATAATCTTGTAAAATACTGTTTCTGCCTGACCTAAAGATGAGATTTTACTAAATAAAATAATCCCTCTAAAAATAAAATCTTTGTATTTATTGGTTACAAAGTATTTCATATTGTGTAGCACTCAGTCATTAAATAAGAAAGTACAGTTGGAAGTAGACCCACTAACCTGACCCAACATTAATCAATGTCACTTTTGTATGCCCCGAGAGGGCACCTATGAATACATGATTACAAATGTTAGATCTTGTCATGGCAAGATTTTAGAGATTGCACAAAAACAATTCAGTGGGTGGAAATCACACTCACAAGCAGGATGAGTAAAAAATAAAAAGCTGTCCTAATGTGTTCTTAACAATTGGGATAAAATTTCCAAAGAGAACATCATATAGGTTTCCAAAGGGTAGTTTATCTCAAATGATTTTGAGAGAGAAATTAAAAAGGTGGCCCCTTTGGAAACAAAGACACAGAGGTCAAAGACGCATGTGACAGGATAAAAAAAAAAGTGGCATAAAATGCAAGAGTAGAAAATGCTGTATCGCTAAGGTAAAATATGATTCTATATAAAAGATTTTAAATTATGTTACTAAATTAATACAATTAATATTAGAAAGTTGGCATTCAATTATTTCAGTGACAACCTTATAAGATCATATACACATGGGGCAAAAAAATTTGACAGTGAATCTTCTCACTGGTTGCCTTATAGTCAGAAAAACAAGATAAATATCATTATCATCATTTTAGAGAGGGTAAAACTTACAGTACTTACTGATAGCAGGGGAACCAATAGCTAAAGTTTGATCTGTGTCCAAAGCCCAGGGCAGACTCTCCACTAACCACAAGAACTCTCCTGAAATGAAGTTCCATTATTTTTTTTTCCATTAGTTGAGCCTAGGGCTAAGTGACGAGGTCTCCTCTGACTCCTACTCCAAGCTCTTTAGAGCCCGAAAGCCAAGGCCATTTCCAAGTAATAATTATCCCAACCAAGAGAAAGACTAATGTATCCATCTTGGAAGCCCAATACCTCCCTTCGTCAACTCTGCTCTACGTTTGAAAGGTGCCCCAAAATAGGGAAATACTGCAAAGTTCCCCATTTCTTATCATCCTTCCCCCCGCACTCCCCTGCTGAAAAGAAGCCCATGATCAAACTGCAGGCAGCCCCCCCACTGCACTCGGTGTGCCCTTTTACCACCCCCGCTCTTGTCACTGCCCTGCCACTGGTCGCCCCTCCATTCAGCTTTCTCTCTGGTCTCTCCCTGCACACATTTCCTGCCTCGTGAACCACAGCATCTTCTCAACCATGATCTTGGGGTCTAATGACCTTGGTTCAAGTTCAGTTTCTCCCACTGCGGAGTCCTACCTGCAAGATCCTGAGCCAGTTACTTAAGCTCTCTGTGTCTCACTTCACTGACCGATGAAGTGGGGACACTTACCTCACAGCTGATTAAGTGAGGGCATGTGCTTTGCCCTACGCTAAGGAAGGTGTCTGGAATATTCTATGTCCCCAACAACTGTTAAACTGTACTTACACACCTTCTTTACACTTGCTTAAGAACCTGCATTAGCTCTCTGACTGAACTGCAAGACATTGAAGTGTAGACACATTTTAATACTTCTCTTTATAACTTACAAAACACTTGGCACATAGTAGGGACATAATAACTATGTTGGCTAAATGTCTAAATGAAAGGCTTTCTAGAGGAAAGAATAAAGCACCTTAACAAAGGGTAAACATTTCATTATTTTTTATTCTGCTCCAGTGAAACAGAATCTATTCTTTCAGTGTAGGAACATATCCACTAAATTGCTTTGACATTCTTGAAGAAAAGGAACTCCAGAGCTCCCGGCACTCTAACGAACGTGCGTTCTAGGAGAGCAAGCACTACCGAAGTCGCCAAGGTCACATCCAAAGCACCAAAAGCTGAGGCAGTGCTCCTGGAAGGCTCTTACATTTAGTCAAGTAAAAATGTTAAAAGACCTGTAATTTTCCCTTTATTGCTTTTAGTTCTGTCCCAGGAGCTAAATGCCTCTGTAAAAATAGCAAGTGTTAGTTTGCTGTGTTACCTTTACAGCTTCGCTTTGGAAAGACGAGTGCCACATTAGAGCCTGCTTGGCAACATGTTTTCATTAACTTTTATTCCTTCATCAACAAACATTTGTGGGACACCTACTAAGTGCCAGTGACTGCTCTCAATACCGGGCATAGAGTAGTGAATGCAGAGTCAAAAATTCCTGCCCAAAGCTCACATGTAGCTGGGGAGAGAAATAATAATAAGACAGTAAAATATGCAGTATGTTAGATAGCAGACATGCTCTAGGTGCAATAAGGGACCCAGGGAGGAGACAAATAGAGTGGAGATACATCAGGGGCGAGTGGTAGCAACTGAAGTCAAAGAGCAAGGAGGAGCTGGCTCAGGGGTCTGTGGGACACGGTGAGGACAGTGGCTCTTACCCACATGGCATGCAGAGCCATTGGGGGGCTCTGACCAGAGGCCTGACACACTCTGCACTAGCACTGTGGGTGGTGTGGGGGGCCGGCTGCAGGGGTCAGGGACAGAAGCGGAACCCTATGCTGGGGGTCTAGTCCCATAACCAGGGAAGGATGCAGGCGGCCTAGATCAGCAAGGGTGGTGAGGAGTGGTCAAACCCCAAGGATGCTCTGAAAGGAGAGCTGACATGACTTATTGATGGACTGGATGTGGGGCAAGAGTGCAGCGTCTAGGATGACGAGGTCTCTGCCAGGTCTGTACACAAGATACATGTACGATCCCAGCAAATTCCAGGCTCCTTCCACGCTCCTCTTCTGATGCCCCCAAAACACACCATGTCCTCTTCACCCCGTAAACTAGCTATTAGGGGGCCAGTAGCCCACATTTACTGCTTGTTTACCTCCTATCAGACATTGTGCTAGGTCCCTTGTGTGCACATACTCCACACTAAAATGTGTGAGCTGGTGAGCTGAGGCCCCGTGGAGGTCGGTGCTCAGCCTGCAGCTGGCCAGAGAGGAAGGGCACACCCCAGGGGCATCTGTTCTGCTTCGGTGGTTCACCGCCAGGAGGGAAAGCCAGGCCAGTATTGCCACATCTTCACATTTCTCTGGAAAATCTGAAATCCAGATTAGTATGTGGAATCTTCTGATATTTAAATGTGTAGTTTTGAAAACCCAACACTAGATGGACTAAACAAACAGACCTGCATACCAAATTTCACCCAAGGGTCATCCACAGGAGCAAGACGGAGAAGCCAACGATGTTAATTCTAAATTCTAGATTTTTTTTTAATTATACATAAAATTTAATAGAGAGAAAGTTACTGGTATTCAATAATGTCTTCTCCCACAAAGTTATTTTCTTACTAATAATGCCATAGTTTAAAAAATATCAGTCAACATCTGGGGACATAGTGATTTTGGAACAAAGATCAGTAAAGGAAGAAACATTGGAATCAGTTTAGTTATATGTACTAGCATATCATTCTTAGGGCCCTGCTCTGAAAAGCTGCAACAATAGAAACACTAGCGCATAGAAATGATGATGAAATCACACTGTGTCTGGATGAAGGTAGGGGGTCGTGTCTTCTTCACACTTTCGTGCACGCTCAGAATCCCTACACGTTTTGCTGGCCAGAGCTGGAAGATCCTCGGGACCTTTGGTTTTACGTCCTTCTGACTTGTTACCTAATTATTTTATCTAGATGTTGATTTCACCTTCCGCCAAATGGACCCATAACAACTGAAGCCTTGGAAATTTCCTACCCAGAGAAGACTCAGAAGTTGGTCTAAGACTGCATCCAACATCCTCTTCAGCACGTTAGATGTCATGAGTAACAGTGACTTTGAATTTCCTGTAAAACCTTGAGCTCTAGCAGAGGGACAGTGACTCAGGGGGTGTCAGAGGCATACAGGGTCAGACTGACATGTATGGCCTCGGAGAGGCCGTCTGGAGGACAGTCAGCAATTTCCCTGTTTGGTTCTTCCTTCCGTCTCTAGATTTTAATAGCAATATTTTTTCAATGATCATCCTAGCTGATACAGACATCAAAGAGAATCTAAGGAACCCTTCAAAGAAACATGAATGAGTCAAAAAATAAGAGAATTTTAAGACTGACTTCGGGGCCACCACAGTTGTTACATACCAAATGTACACAAGAAAAAGGACACAAATGGCCTTTGCCCTCCGGGAGAGAAATTTGCCAAGAGAAACTGGGGCAGGAAGACTATGAAGGGACAGAGGGGAGCAGCTCTGCACTTTGCCTCCAACACATAAACTCTGACCTGAGCTTTCTATAAGAAGCTGACTGCTCCCCAGAGCTCCACACCTACGAGTATGTGTCTCCTTTCCCGCTCCTCCTGTATCCCCAGCTTCCTGCTTTCCCCTCGGCAGCAGGCAGGGTGGTGGGTGCAGGCATATGGTCTGTGTTGGTGTGCTCAGTAGGAGGCGCTAGGGAAGACAAAGATCATGTTTAAAAACGGGCTGCATAAAAAGAGTGTGCGAAGTCTAGGCTGGGGAGCTTAGCTGCCAGGACAGTCCCCGACCTGGTTCTCCTCTGGACAGAAAGGACATCAGATGGCCAGTGAAGCCCAAATACAGAATGTGGGCTACAGAGAAGAGCAAGAACCCTCCTAGAGGAATTTAGAGCAAATAGAAATCAAGGTGCCCAGAAAAGCCCATCTTTAACTTGGACGTGAGTACATCAGAGAGAAGCTACTGACGTGTAAGGTTTGAACACTGCTGGTGAGGAGGAGGCAATACTCGCCTTATGAGAAAGAAGGGAAGACAAGGGTCTGCAGAGCTTCTCTACAGAAGGGCAGAGCTTGTTCACAAGCAAGCGCCCTCCAGGAGTGGTCAGTGGGGGTCTCCGCCAGCCTCTTGTCTCCGTTCCAGTCTAGGTGGGAGCACATGGGACTGGCCTTTTGGGCATAAGTGAAGAGCCCAGGGAATGCTTAGACTTATCAGAAAAGTGTGGGCAACAGGGGGTGAAAGCTGTATATGGTGGGACACTACTGAGAGGTGACGGACACAACAGCAAGACTGAAGAATACGTTACTCACACCAAATCCAAACTGTGACACTAGTACACATGCTTAGAGGTGTGCTTTCATGAGCTTTAGAATTCCAGTTTGCATGATGCAGCTGAGCATGGTCAAATGAAAATGAGACTGCTCATGGGAGGGAAAAGATGAGAAAGGATGGGAGGTCCAATCGTCTTCCTTCTGTATTTACTTTCTCAAATCTGAAATTATCCTCCATCATTCCTCTTGCCCACTCCCACATACTAAATCCTGTCAGTTCTACCTCCCAAAGACCCCTCAATCCCACCCACTTCTGTCCATTACCCCTGGGCAGACGGCCTCCGTCATCTGTCCCTTCACCTATGCATGCATCTCTCTGCTTTACGTCCTCCTTACCTCTCCAATCCGATCTCTACACCACAGTCCAAATGGCCCTTAAACACTCAAATCTAATCATCTCTCCTGCTTCAACAGCTTCCCACAGACTTCAGGATAAAGTCCAAGACTGCCTAGCCCATAGAAAGAATGCAACAAGTAGTCACAGAATAAGCGAAAAAAATCCACTTTAGAGAACTTCTACATACGCTACTCCACTTTTAGTCTTAGGATAAATATCTGAGCTGAATATTAAAAGGCATACATAGTTCTTACAGTAAACTGAATAGGCAGAAAACCCATTTCATCCTATGGTTTTGATACAATAAGTAATAAAAGTTTCAGATTCATGGTCATCCCTTTTGTTTATTTTTGAAACTATGACGTATACAATCATAGGACTTCAGAGATTTATGTACATTATCATATTTCCATTTAATAGGAGTTCATCATCATGAACGCTATATTATGTTAAATTATTGTCCTTTTTTGAATATTTGCCATGTAAGAATAGGAGCAGAGCTATAACGAATCTAATATAACTAAGTTCAGCAGATCATGCATTTGACTTAGATGAGTCTGAATCAGCTCTGTAACTAGGAGCTCAAGATAAAAAACATACTTTTTTATACAGTCAATTATGAATATTTTAATTAAGAGCTATGCTGCGAAGTAATACATGGTCTGGGATTTCATAAACAGAATATACATTTCCCATGCTGAGGTAAATCATCTTTTTAAAATTTTTCCACAATTAAAATACAGTTTTATAATCTCTTGCAAGCGGAGGCAGAAATTACTCCAACTAAACACTGAGACTATGCACAGAGGCAATATGAATGTCTGATAAACTGAACTAGTCTTAATATCACCCACACACAAAAACTCAAGAGAGCACAAAGATACCACATGCTGTGAGTTCTGTTGTAATTTGAAAATATCTTTATCTCTTAACTTGTTTGTGGTAAATTTTCTTCTTGTTTTGTTTTTAAAAGATTGAAATTTGTCAGTCTTTTCTGGTATGGTATATGCCTTGGTATCTGGCTCTAATAGATTTCCCTTCCTGTGGTCTCAATATGTATTCACCTTCAGTCTCTTAGAACACCTTAGCTTTTGCACGTTAATCCTTATTTTTGTATATAGTGTATAGAATAAAGACAATCTTTTTTCTTCCTAAAGTGATGAGTTGTTGGCCCAAATAGATTGGTTGAGTGATTCTTAACATACATATCTAAGGCTTTATATCTCAATTTTCTATAATTTTCCACTGATTTATCTATATATGTTTATAATATTTTAATATCTGATAAGACAAGATACCTCCTTTCACTAAAATTTTGTCAGTATTTAAGTCATTATTTACATTTGCAATGTTTTAATATGTGATAAGGTCTACTTCCCTTTCACCAGAATTTTCCAACTTATACAGTTAGTATTCTACATATTTTATCATCCGTGTATCTGTGGTTCCATCCCCTTCCTCCTTATTTTCTTGACGTGTATTTTAGCTCTTGTTCTTAGTTGGTCATCCCAGAGTTACATTAATGTTATTAGTCTTTTCAAAGAACTAAGTTTCACTTTAACATGTCAATTTTCTTATATTATTTTCTCTTATTCCTTGATTTCTTTTAATCCTACTCCTTTTCCTCCTGTCCTTAAATTATATTTTCCCAGCTTCTTTAGTAGAAGCTCATTTTCTTTAATTTTATCTTTTCCTGTGTAATACAAAAGCATATAAGGCAAACTGATTTTTCTCTGAATATAATTTTGTATATATCTCGTGATCTATATCTATGGAATGTGCTCACTGCCATTAATTTCTACCTTGTGTCTTAAAGGTCGTTTTGATATCCTCTATTTGACTTAAGTTACCTAAAAGAATTCTTTGTATTTTTCAAGTGGTTGGATTGCGGTTATCTTTTGAGTTATTTTCTAATTCTTTGACCTGTGGAGAGAATGTAAGCTGTGTGATTTCTACTTTTAGCAATGTAGTGAGATGATCTCTATAGCTTACTATAGTATTATCTGTGCAAATATGCTTGAATCACTGTGAAAGGACTATAGGACACATTAAATGACCCTGGTCCTCCCATTTATATATGAACACATATCTATACAAACATGTAAAATTATATTCAGTCTAATACTTTGTCATTAAGTAAATATGTACTATTTTAAATAGTTCTTTAAATAAACTTTGTACATATAATTTTAATAACTTAATAATGGATCTAACATAACAAAGGTCTGATTTTCTATCACTATTTATTCCAAAATTCACTATTATAAATGTCCCCACCAAAGCACTATTATGTAAAATATCCTTGTAGCTTTTAATTTTTTTATACAGTAGTCCCCTCTTATCCACTATTTTGCTTTCTGTGGTTTCAGTTACCCTTTGTCAACCACAGTCTGAAACTATTAAATGGAAAATTCCAGAAATAAAAAATTCAAAAGTTTTAAATTAAACACTGTTCTGTGTAGCATGATGAAATCTCAATGTCCCACTCCACCCTGCCCAGGACAGTAATCTCTTGGTCCAGCATCTCCACGCTGTACGAGGTTGGACAATTAAGTTTGAGAACTTGTTGCGATGATGTTGCTAACCTTTTTTGATATTAGAGGGATTATTCATTATGAATTTGTAACAACTGGACAAACAGTTAACCAAGTTTACCATTTGGAAGTGCAGAAAAGGCTGCGTGAAAAAGTTAGACAACCTGAACTTTTCACCAATAATTAATGGCTGTTGCATCACAACAATACACCAGCTCACATGACACTGTCTGTGAGGGAGTTTTTAGCCAGTAAGCAAATAACTGTATTGGAACAGCATCCCTACTCACCTGATCTGGTCCCCAATGACTTCTTTCTTTACCCAAAGATAAAGGAAACATTGAGAGGAAGACATTTTGATGACAGGACTGTCATCAAGTGTAATGTGGCAACAACTCTGATGACCATTCCAGAAAAAGAGTTCCAAAGTTGCTTTAAAGGGTGGTCTAGGCGCTGGCATTGGTGCATAGCTTCCCAAGGGGGATACTTCAAAGGTGACTGTAGTGATATTCAGCAATGAGTTATGTAGCACTTTTTCTAGGATGAGTTCATGAACTTAATTGTCACACCTCATAGATGCTCCCCAACCCTGAGTCTCTTAGTAGCCATCTCTCAAGGTATCATCACAGTGCTTGTACTCAAGTAACCCTTATTTTATTTAATAGGAATGTCTCATTCACCTCACTTCATCTCATCCCATAGGCATTTTATCATCTCACAAAATCACAAGAAGAGTAAGTACGATAAAATATTTTGATAGAGACCACATTCAAATAAATTTTATTACAGTGTGTTGTAATTGTTATATTTGATTATTAGTTATTGTTTTTAATATTTCACTGTGTCTAGTGTATAAATTAAACTTTATCATAGGAACATATGTATAGGAAACAACAGAGTTTATGTAGGGTTCGATATCATCTGAGGGGTCAGGCATCCACTTGGTCTTGGACCATACCGCTCAGATAAGGGAAAACTACTGTAATATATTCCTGGAAGTGGAATTACTGAATCAAAGGTTGAAAACATTTTTAAGGACCATACTCACAACCAGCAATTTGAGAGAGTGAACTTTTGACTGGGCCTTCACACGGGGTAATGAGTTGTCTGTTTTCTTTGAGAGTCTAATAAAATAAGAGATAAAAATCCCAACTTAAATGCATTTCTTTATTACCGATTAATCTGATCTTTTTCATATCTTTCTAAATCGTATTTATTGCTTTCCTTTAAAAACTATCTAAGCCAGTCATTGGTCCATCTCTCTGATACACTATTTTAAATATTTCACTTTAACTTTAAACTATTTAATTTTAAAGAAGTTACTTTAATTGACTTCTAAGACCTTTTGATGTACAACTGACCCTTGAACAACTTGAGAATTAGTGACACCAACCTCCCACACAATCAAAAATCTGCATATAACTATAGTTGGCCCTCAGCATACTCAAATTTTCAACCATGGAGTTGACCCTTGAACAACACGGGTTTGAACTGAGTCAGTCAATTGAACTGCGCAAGTCAATCAAAAAAATCTGTGTATAAGTAAACCCGCGCAGTTTAAACCCATGTTGTTCAAAGGTGAACTGTAGTTGTAAAATAACTCACATATGTTGTAAAGAATATATTTTTGTTATTTGTTCTTTAATATTGCTTAATACATTTCAAACAAACACATTTAAAAATTTTATGATCAAAACTACGTGATTGTTTTGTTGCTTTTATGCTTAGAAAATTCATCCTCTTCACAGATTCAGTTATATACTCATCTTTAATGTTAATAATCATATCTGATATCATTTTTACATTTAACTCATCCAAAAAATATTTGTTTATGGTATAAGATGAAGATTTACATAATTCACGATTTTCCCAATTAGCTGCTGTTTTTATGACTATTGATAAATACTTCTTTCACATATTTTCAGAGTGCTTCCCGTTTTCATAGTGATACTCCCATGAAGGGTCTGCCTTTTTCTGGGATTTCTGTTCTAATGTAATTTTTGTATAGATTTTTTAACAAATACCCCATTGTTTTAATTATTTTACCTTTCTAATATATTAAATATGAAGAGCATGAGTCCTCTGGTAGTACAAAAGAATTCAAAATATTAATATATACTCTCATCTGATAATGTTCTCCTAGGATTTTTTAAAAATTGAAATTAAGTTGGGGAGTGCTGCCATTTTTAAAATATCTCTCTAATAGAACATAGTATATATCTCTTAGCATTCTCTATCCATCACTGAGCTTATAGCTATGATTCTCAGTATGTTAATTTTCTTTATAAAATTCCCACACATTGCTTAATAGGGATATCCAGAATTTGAATTTTGTTGTTGCTATTTGTATTTTGTTGTTGTTGCTAGATAATTTTTTTCTTACCATATCCTCTAATTATTAATGATATATAAGAAAATAGTAATTTTGGGTTTTGTCTCATCCTGTACTAATGCACTCAATTTATTACTAAATGATTTAAATAGTTACGTGAGTTTTAGTTGAATAATTAAAATTTTATTTGTATCTGTTAATTCCGTCACATTCATGTTATAACATTCCTTCTATTGCATGCCTCTTTGAATTAGCCAGGAATACCAGATCAACATTAAATAATATTTGTTAATTAGGGGGTCCTTTTCATATTCATGATTTTAAATAGAATGGTTATGATAATCACCACAAAATTAATATTAATATTTTTCATCCTTCGAAGGAATAAGGTTTTAATCAGGAACGGGTGGTGAATTTTATCATACACATTTATATACCTATTGAAATTAGTACCTATTGATTGGTTATGCTTTTGCATTGAACTATAGGAAAATGCCAATCTTTGACCATTTTTTACTTAGAACATGGTAATTTCCCATTGCTCAATATAACAGATTTAAAGACATGCAAAATATTAAACCATCCCTGAACTTAAGAGACAAATCCTACCTGGTCAGAGGATAATTCCTTTAATGCGCTTCTAAATTCAGTTTGCCAACATTTTTACATGGGCTTTTGTATCTACATTCATCAGTTAGCTTGGGCTAAGCATTCTTTATTCAATCTTATTGTAAGGAAATGCAAGTAAAACATTAAGACACTTACCACTTCCAGTCAAGAGGATGTAGTAGGTAAATGCAGTGCTCACCATCTCCCACAACCACATTAAAATTACAACTAAATTATAGAACAACCACCCTTTCAAAACCACCTGAAACCTAGCTGAACAAAAGTCCTATCTATAACTAAGGATATAAAGAATAATCCACTTTGAGACAGGTAGAAGGAGCAAAGACACGAAACAGGTTGGTCCTATACCCACATGTGGCAGTTAGAAATATGGAGGGCTGTCTCAGCTGTGAAGGTTCCTCCTGAGGTGCAAGGGGTCACAGCCCTACACCAGACTTCCCAGCCTAGAGCACCAGTGCCAGGACGAGGAGTCCCAACTACACCCGGTTATGAAAATCAATGGGGATTCTGTCTGTGTGAGACAGGGTGCTGTGGTAGACCCAGGCATCCTTTTAAAAGGGCTCATGCACAGACTCACTCACTCACCCTAAGCTCCAGCCAGCGAAGGACTAGCAGCTCAAAAAGTGCCAGGGACATATGAGAAGGAACTGAATTGTTTGGCTTCAGGACAAGGGCTGGAGGGGCAGCTCTCTCTGGAACAGAGGTGCTGACTGGTGCCACCGTTCCTTTGTTGAGCCTGTCCCCCACCAGGCTGCAGGCACAAAGAGGCGCCAAATCTGAGTATCCATTAATCTGGGAAACAATGTTCACCCCACTCTGGTGATTTCCTGAGACTCCACCCCATGCAATTTGTGCACCAGCTGGAAACTTTCAGCAGCTAATCCACCTAAGTGGCTGGTCTGGGCCCATGCTGAGGACTTCCCTAAAATCTCTCGAAGGTCCACAAACCCCAAACAAGCAGCAACTGGCCTCGGCATGCCCTGCACCTCTTGCTAAGTGGCCCCAAGTCAGGCACTAGTGGCAGCCAGCTTCAGCTCACAGCACAGCCTCTCCCCAGTGCTTCCAAGCCCAGCACAGGCAGCTACCAACCACAGATCACTTTGTAGCTTCTACCAAGTGGCCCCAGGCCAGGTATGGGCAGCAGCTGACCTAGGCCTGCACCAGAGCCCCTCAAGAGGCACTAGAACCAACATACCTGGTGGATGGCTTTAGACCATAACAGAGAACCACCCAATTAGCGCCACAAATGACACACTCAAAGGGTAAACTTGGCAGGCACTAGATCTCCACTAAAGCAAATCCTGCCCCATGGGGTCAGACCCTGCACAACAGCTCGCCCACTGCAAAAATGGCCAGTCCTTACAGCCAGTCAGCCTGAGGGTCAATCCCACTCACTAACATGAAAACACAATCAAGGTTCAACCGCAATAAGAGGATACACATAAGGAATACCCCTGGAGCACCCAGCTCAGGTGACCAGGGAGTCTGGACCACTGGGCCTCACAGAACACCTATTATATAAGGCTACCCTGCCAAGAATTGAGAGATGTAGCAGACCTATTATACAGAAACACAGAGGGAAGCAGCAAAAATGAGAAGACAAACATGTCCCGAATGAAAGAACAGGACAAAACTCCAGAAAAAGAACTAAACAAAATGGAGGCAAGCAATGCACCATATAAAAAGTTCAAAACACTGGTTATAAGAATGTTCAATGAACTTAGGAAGAACAGATGAACTCAGTGAGAACTTATACAAAGAGATAGATAGAAACCATAAAAAAAGAACCAATCACAAATGAAGAATACAATAACTGAAATAAAGAATACTTTAGATGGAATCAACAGCAGATTAGATGAAGCAAAGAATCAAATCAATGATTTGGAAGACAAAGTAGTGGAAAATATCTCAATTGGAAGATCAAAAATAAAAAGAATTTAAAAAAACGAAAATAGTTTAAGGGATTCTGGGACAACATCAGCATAACATTATTTGCATCAATAGGGTACCAGAAGAAGAGTGAGAGAGCAAGGGACTGAAAGCCTAACTGAAGAAATAATGACTGAAAACTTCTCTAGCCTGGCAAAGGAAACAGGCATACAAGTCCAGGAAGTGCAGAGTCGCAAACAAAATGAACCCAAACAGGCCCACGCCAAGACACATGATAATTAAAATGCAGTGGTTAAAGACAAAGAAAGAATCTTACAAGCAGCAAAAGAAAGGCAGCTAGTTACTTAGAAGGGAGCTACCATAAGTTTGTCAGCTGATTTCTCAACAGAAACTTTATAGGCCAGAAGGGAGTGGCATGAAATATTTGAAGTGATGAAAAACAAGAATCTACAACCAAGAGTAGCTTTACTCTACCCAGCAAAGCTATCATTTAGACTCCAAGGAGAGATAAAGAGCTTCCCAAACAAGAAAAAGTTAAAGGAGTTCATCACCACCAAACCAGTATTGCAAGGAATGTTAAAGAGACTTCTTTAAGAACAAGAAAGAAAAAGAGATAAAAAATATGAATAATAAAATGACAATAACTACATATCTATCAACAATTACTTTAAATGTAAATGGAATAAATGTTCCAATCTAAAGCATTTGCATAAGAAAACACAACCCTGTTGTCTACAAGAGACTCACTTCAGATTAAAAGACACAGACTTAAAGTAAGGAGATGGAAAAAGATTTCATGCAAATGGAAATGACAAAAAAGCTGGGGTAGCAATTTTTGTATCAAAAAAAGCAGACTTTAAAACAAAGGTTATAACAAGAGACAAAGAAGGATATTTCATATACAACAGCCAAGATATGGAAACAACCCAAGTGTCCATTGATAGATGAATGGATAAACAAGATGAAGTACATAAAATTTAATACTACTTAACCACAAAATAGAATGAAATATTGCCATTTGTGGCAACATGAATAGACTTAGAGGGTATTATGCTAAGTGAAACACCATATGATTTCACTTATATATGGAATCTAAAAAACAAAATAAACACACAAAACAGAAACAGACTTACAGATACAGAGAACAAACTGATGGTTGCCAGATGGGAGGGGCATTAGGGGATTGGGTGAAAAAGGTGAAAGGGTTAAGTACAAACTGGTAGTTACAAAATAGTCAGGAGGATGTAAAGTGCAGCATAGGGATTATAGTCAACAGTACTGTTATAACTAGGTTATGGTACCTTATGGATACTAGACTTATCGGGGGTATCACTTTGTAAACTACATCAACATCTAACCACGATGCTGTACCCTGAAACTAGTGTAATACTGAATGTAAACTGTAACTAAATTTAAAGATGTTATAAGGGCACAGGTACCACCACAGTCAAACATTTTCCCATGCTGGCACCGAGCCAAAGGTACAGCATGTTCTTCTGCCAAACGGGAAGGTATTCAAAAGGCCATTATAAGTATTGCTCATTACGTTCATTTCCATCTTTCCCTTGAGGCTCATTAGCGCTGAGACCCTGATCTCTCCCGAGGCTCCTTCCATCCAGGGGCTCTCCTCTGTAGCTCCAACTTTCCCGCTGTCACTGTAGGGTGCACCTCACTTCTCCTGCCCAGCCAAGACCTGTCCTGCTGTGACAGAAATGAAGAGAGAATGTCCAGGCATCCAAACAACAAGGCATAGTTCACAGCCACCACTGCTGCCCACCCCCCACGCCCCGTCACTATGGCAAGGACTTGCCCCCACAACTCATCCTGACACTAACTGGAAGCACTCGTTCTCAAGAAGCAGGTGTCTGACCGCAGTCCCTTGTCCGCACCTTAAATATTCGCTGGATTAGAACACTAACATACTCCCCTTTCTCAGAGGTCAGGTAGTGTAATGGAGAGATCAGGTGGACCTGCCTTGAAACCCTAGTTCCAGTGTGTGGCTTTGTGCAAGGGACTCCAGCCGCTGAGTCTCTGCTTCCACTTTTGTGGTATGGGCTGATCCTAGCTGCCTCCTCACACTGCTGACAACTCTAAGGAGCAGACAAAGTAGAGTGCCTCACAGAGAGCAAGCATTCTCCTCACCTTCTCAACTCCCCATCTCATTCTCACTTCCGGCAAAGAACCCCAGAAAGCTACGGAGGACCCTGTGTGCTGCTTAGATCCCAAAAGCAAAACTAGAATCGCCTTCAAGTATCAATGCAAAACCATCAGCAAATTCCCTACGTGGGTGTAAAGGAAGCCCACTGAAGGCAGCAAACCAAAGCCCTGCAGCCCGCTGGCCGTCATACCCGTGCTCATATTCTTCTGAACTGCAAGGTTAAGAAAAGTCACCTGAGGGTGACCAGGACACTGTAGCGGCCAACCACGTCCTGTGCAGCAGAGCCCATTGAGGAGGATGGGACACCTGTTCCAAGGGCCACATAGGCCCACACTGACCGCCAGGCAACCGTCCATCAGAGCTCTTCTCCACATCATCTCAGTGGACCAGCTTTCATGGCACATCTCTGTATCACTTCCCAGCGGCTGCTATAACAAATTACTACACACCAAGAGGCTTAAAACAACACAAGTCAATTATCACTCTGGAGGTCAGAAACATAAAATGGGTTTTGCTAGTGTGACATGAAGGTGTCAGGGGCTCCATTCTTTCTGGGGACTCGATGGGAGCATGTCTCCCACTGTCTTCTCCGGCTTCTAGAGGTGGCCGCATTCCTCGGCTCAAGGCTCCACGTCACCCCCACTGCTTCCTTCTTCACATCTTCCCTGACTCCCCTGCCTCCCTTTCCTGCAGAAGGACCCCGTGATCATTGGGCCCACCGGGATATTCCAAAGTAATCTCCCCATCTCAAGGTCCTTTACTTAATTCATCTAATCTATCAAGTCCCCTTTGCCAGGTAAGATCAGATATTCACAGGTTCCAGAAATTAGGATGTGGGTGTCTTGAAGGTGCACTACAGTCTCCAGGCCGTGACACTGTGTGCTGAAATGGCACGCTGAGAACACTGCATCACTTCTGCGGTGCCCCTGCCCAAGTCACGGAGTGACGAGGGAGCCAGCATAAAAAACTGAGGGGGCAGTCTGCAAAACACCTGACCTAGAGAGTCCACAAAACTGTCGATATCCTGATACACAGAAAGGCGGAGGATTGCCTGAGATCAAAGCAGACTAAAAATATTGTATGTGGTGCCGTACAGGACACAACTGGTGAGAGCTGAATCGGGTCTATAGGTTGGAAAATAGCACTTCATCAATTTCCTGATTTTGAATATCGTGTTACAACTTTTCTATAAATCTGAAACTATGTCAAAATAAAAAGTGACCATTTTTAAAAGGCAGAAAAATATCACACTAAAAATCACATTTAAAAACACAATTCTCATGCCTCAGAATTCCAAAGCAAAAGAGAAGGCTGCTCAAACCAGTTTTGAAATTCTTTTCTACTCTCTCAACCTCATTTGGACTCCATGGGGGCCAGACTCTTGGTGTGCCTAAGCCAGTTTGGTAATAAGCTAGGCATAGGTTACAGCTACGAATGTACACACTTCCATGGTGGCCTAACATGAGCCTAGTTGTTGGTTTCCAGAGCCCTTGATTGTGCGCCATGGATAAGTGCAGCAAGGCTTCCATGTCTGTCCCCCATGCAGGCTCTGACACCTGACATGCCAAGAGGCTCATCAAACCCAGCGTGACAGCGCACTGCCAGCACCTCGCCTCACACAGCTCCAGCTTTCTCTGCTCTTATGTATGGCCCAGTCATTTTTGTGACACCACCCTGAGCCCAAGAATATTCGCAGGTTCTGAAGTGAAGAGTGCTAGCAAATCCAGCTCAGTTGTATTCAGACCCTGCTGTCATCCTGGAAACAAAAATAAAGAAAGAGATACAGGTTTTGAAAATCTCACAAAACATGTGACAGTAGGCAATGTCTTTTCAGTGAACAAAGCACAAAGCTTAAAGGACTTAGGTTATACTGCAGAAAAATATGGCTCAGCACAATTATATTCTGTGCCGATTAAAATGTTAAGTGAATTTCTAGAAAGCTTCAAAATAGGCAAGGAAGTGCAACTGCACCTACCTGGAAGGGACCAGTGTGGTCATTTGTAAAGACCACAGCTGGAAGATGAACCCCAAGTGTTGGTCCTCAGTCACCTGTGTACGAAACTCTTTCTAAATCAAAGAGGAGAGGCACCTACACTGTCCCCAACAAAGCACACACAGAAAAAAATCTTATAGTAAACTCATCTAGGAAACTAATAATCACACATCAAGCAGGCAGCTGATTTTAACGACAAGGGGAAGAACAAGTGGAAAGACCACACACAGAAGCACAAGGGTGCATGCACCCCAAGAAGGCTTTGAGAAATGGGCTCATCAGATCACTGCTGGGCACCCCCCAGGTGGTCTGTAGCAAGTGTCCCATCCACTCAGCCCTCCTTACCTAGGTGGGAGGATAGGATAATGATCCCCCCCCCAGACCCAAAGCCTCTGCTCCTTCCGCACGTCCACGGTGTCTGTGCGCTGGGAAGCGTTCAGGACATGGGATGGAGGAAAAAAGGAGACACAGGACAAGGATGAGCAGACTCTGCCCAAGGCCTGCACAGAGAGGGTGACAGCCAGGGATGCGAGCCCTACGGCCTGGGTTGGAATCCTGCCTCAGCCATATTTTGCTCCTGGGTTAAAAAGGCTACCTTACATCCCAGAGTCTGTTTCCTCAGTAATTGCCCCCAAGGTTCCTGAGGTCTGAATGAGATCATCCTCCAAAGACCTAGCCCTTATTCTCATTACCAGGAATTCTGTAATAAAATCCCTATCCTACCGGAACTACATTCACCCTTCACCCTTCCACTGGCCTCCTGAAGACTGACTTAGTCACCTAAAGCAAATGGAAGCCCACTCGGTTTTCCTCCTATCTCTTTTCTTCTCATTGTGACTCTAAGAATAGTATTTCCCTTCATTTTATTCTAATGGATTCGTTTATTTGGAGGTATAAGATGACTAGTCAGAATAGATGATTGATTTTATTTAGTAATACTTGTCCATCCTTCATAAAAATGACGAAGGATTCACAGATGATTCACTCTAAGACTAGTAAAGATTAACAAAGGCTACTTACCACATACATACAAATTCCCTGCAACAGGGATAAAACGATGACTTTTCTTCTTTGAAGTCTCCGAGCTTTGATCGGGTCAATGGCTAGTGTTGCAGAACTGAAAAGGCCCAGACAGGCCAGAGCTATGTGGTGAAGAAAGGGTGAGAGAAGGGAGCAACAGAGCAAAGGTGAGGAGACAGCAGAGGAGCAAGGACTGAAGTTTGGATGTAGAGTAATAAGGCGAGAGGAAGAGAACAGTTTTAGGGGCCGTGATAAACGGGATGGTGAAAAAACAGATGAGGAGACAAGCGTCTCCACAACATTCTGCTATGTAACATTCAGTGTACGCCCCTCACCCTTTGGCATCTTTTGGAGAGACTTCAGCAAAGACTTCTAGTACTTTCTAAGGGTCTTTGGAGGTCACACTTAGCTCTCCATGAACACTTAAAGGAAGAGTGCATTAAATATTTCTTTTTACTTTACAATTTTGACCAATATTCCTTTGGACTTACACTGCTATTTTGAGTGCTTACGACCTAAACTCACTAGAAAAAGAACCCCATCACCATGGGCCTATCATTCTCCCTTATACACAATCTCTCATGCAATCCTCACAACTGGGTAGTGCAGACAAACCTATTACTACCAGTGAAGAAACAAGCTCAGAGATTATATAACACATGTAAGTTCACATATTAAGTAAATGGTAGAGCCAAGACTCAAACCCAAGTCAGGCCAACTCCAACTGCCATGTGTTTGGTTTCTGTTTTGTCGTCTTTTAAAAAATGACGGTGGAAGCTAACATCATACTCAACGGAGAAAAGCTAAAACCATTCCCTTTGAGATCAGGAACAAGACAAGGCTGTCCACTTTCTCCGCTTTTATTCAACATAGTCCTGGAAGTTCTAACCACAGCAATCAGACAAAAAAAGAAATAAAAGCCATCCACATTGGCAAGGAGGAAGTAAAACGGTCATTATACATAGATGACATGATACTATAATATAGAGGACCGCAAAGACTCCATCAAAAAACTATTGGGGGCCGGCCGAGTGGCATGATGGTTAAGAGCTGGCTTGGGACGCCAGAGGGCACCAGTTCGGATCCCACATATGAGGGCCAGTGACACTGCCCTCAACAGCTAAGATGCTGAACAACAGCTCAACCTGGAGCTGGGCTGCCGTGAGTCACCAGCGACGGCATAGGCTACAGCCCCTGTGGAAGTGGGTTGCCATGGGCTACCGTGTGTAGCCAGCAGCCAGCATGAGCGGCCAGCAGCCGCAGTGAGCGGCCATCCAGAAGCCAACGACTGATCTGCCTCGCCCAGGAAGAGTGCAATGATGGTGCCAACTTGGGCCAGTGAAGCAACGTCTTCCACAACTAGACTGAAGAACAAAAGGACAACAACTTGTCTGTTCCCCTTCCACCAATTCCCCAGCACTGTTCCCATCCTCCCAGTTCCCCAATAAAAATCTTTAAAAGAAAAAAAAACTATTGGAACTAATAGATGAATTCAGTAAGGTAGCAGGATACAAAATCAATATTCAGAAATCAGTTGCATTTGTATATACCAATAATAAACTACCGGAAGGAGAAATTAAGAAAACAATTCCATTTACAATCGCTTCAAGAACTATAAAATACTTAGGAATAAATTTAACCAAAGAAGTAAAAGACCTGTACTCTGAAAACTAAGACACTGAAGAAAGAAATAAAAGAAGATACAAATGGAAAAATCTTCTATGCTCATGGATAGGAAGAATTAATAGTTAAAATGTCCATATTGCCTAAAGCAATATATAGATTCAATGCAATTCCTATCAAACTACCTAGGGCATTTTTCACAGAAATAGAAAATATAATCCTAAAATTTATATGGAACCAAAAAAGACCCCAAATAGCCACGGCAATCCTGAGAAATAAGAACAAAGTGGGGATATCACGCTTCCAGACATTAGAACATACTACAAGGCTACAGTAATCAAAACAGTATGGTACTGGCATAAAAACAGGCACATAGATCAATGGAACAGAATAGAGAGCCCAGAATTAAATCCAGGCATATATGGGCAGTTAGTCTATGACAAGGGAAGCAAGAATTTACATTGGGGTAAAGATAGTCTATTTAATAAATGGTGCTGGGAAAACCGGACTGACACATGCAAAAAAATGAAACTGGACCAATTCCTTACACCATATACAAGAACAAATTCAAAATGGATTAAAGACTTAAATATAAGACCTGAGACCATAAAACTCCTAGAAGGAAATATAAGGTCTAAATTTGTAGACATTACCCTGAGCAATATTTTTACAGATACATCCCTGCAGGCTAGGGAAGTAAAAGAAAAAATGGATACATGATGCTACATCAAACTTAAAAGTTTTTTCACAACAAAAGAAACCTTCAATAAAACAAAAAGGAAGCTTACTGAATGGGAGAAGATATTTGTCAACGAGATATCTGATAAGGGGTTAATATCCAAAATATACAAAATGTTCATGCAACTCAACACCAAAAAAACAAACAACCCAATTAAAAAATGGGCAGAGGATATGAAGAGACACTTCTCTAAAGAGGATATACAGATGGCCAACAGGCATATGAAAAAATGTTCAACCTCACTTAGCATTAGAGAAATGCAAATAAGAACCACAATGAGATACCACCTCACCCCGGTCAGAATGGCTATCATCAATAAATCAACAAACAACAAATGCTGGTGAGGGTGTGGGTAAAAGGGAACCCTGGTGCACTGCTGGTGGGACTGCAGACTGGTGCAGCCACTATGGAAATCAGCATGGAGGTATCTCAAAAAACTGGAAATGGAACTACCTTATGACCCAGCAATTCCACTCTTAGGTTTATCCAAAAAAACCCAAGACATTAATCCAAAAAAATATATGCACCTCTATGTTCATTGCAGTGCTATTCACAATAGCTAAGACTTGGAAACAACCGAAATGCCCATCAGTAGACGACTGGATTAAGAAACTACGGTACATTTACACAATGGAGTATTACTCAGCTATAAAGAAGGAAATAGTACCATTTGCAACAATATGGATGGAACTAGAGAACATTATGCTAAGTGAAATAAGTCAGTCAGAGAAAGACAAATACCACATGATCTCACTTATACGTGGATTCTGAAAAACCGAATAAATGAGAAATGTAAACAGAAATAGTCTCAGAGACACAGAGGAAAAACTGAGGTTGCTAGTTGGGAGGGGGTGGGGATGAAGGAGAAGGGGAAGGGATGAGACAACACAAATTGGGAACTACAATATGGCCTCAGGGATAGAAAAGATAGTCTGGGGAATACAATCAATAATGTTGTAAATATTTTTTAGGGGGCCAGATGGACTCATGTCTTGTTAGGGAGACCACTTCATAGTCGGTGTAGAGGCCTGACCACCAACCACACTGTATATCTGAAGCTGATGTTGAATAATAATGTATGTCAACTATAATTATATATACATATAGTCACGGAACGTGGAGTAGAGAGTGGGAATGGAGTCAATGGAATTGTAATAGATAAGCATGATAACAGTAGATGGGGGAGGGAGGTTGTTTCTGTGTGAAGGGTGAAAAGGATAACTATTGCAATGTTCTGTACACCTGAAACTAACAATAAAAAATAAATTTAAAAAAAATATGGTGGAATTCACCATTTCAATCATTTTGAAATGGACAATTTGGTGGCATTTAGTACATTCACACTGTGTGCAAACATTGCCACGATCTAGTTCCAAAATATTTTCACTACCCCAAAAGGAAATCTTGCACCCATTAAGCAATGTAGACTCCATTCCTTCCTCCCTCCCACCCTTGCAACCACTAATCTGTTTTCTGTCTATAGATTTGCCTATACTGGGTATTTCAAATAAATGGAATCAATCAATAAATGACCTTTTGTGTCCGGCTTATCTCACTTAGCATAATGTTTTCTAGGTTCATTCATGTTGCAGCATATGAAAGAACAACATTCCTTTTTAACACAAGTAATATTTCAGTGTACGTACATACTACATTTTGTTTATCCATTCCTCATTGGATGGACATTTGAGTTGTTTCCACCTTGGGCTATTATGAATATTGTGGATATGAATATTCATGTACAAATTGTTGTCGATCACTTGTTTTCAATCCCTTTGGGAAACCCCATACTTCTAATCACTGCACTGCCCCAACTCTTCAAAATGGAACCAATTCCCATGACAATGCTGCAAAGTGTTCGAAGAGGCTCAGAAAGTATGTGTTGATGGGACAGAAACTTAAAAGATTTACACATTCAAAAAAAATGTCCTGAATTCTACCAACAGAAACTTTTTCACTTTCACTACTAATTTCTGAAGTTCCCAAATAATTATAGAAGCTGCACCCTATATCAAAGAATCTAACCAGCACTTAATGTCATCTCATTTTCTTAATTACAAACTCCCCTGTAACAAAATTCCCAAAGCAGAACACCCAAAATGCTAAAATAGTTACATGTACATTGGGATGGATGTCCAATTTTTGAAAGAGGAGTGTTTTCATGCCATATTTCAAGCTAACATCAAAGAGGCTATAGTGGTCAAAAGCTGGAGTGGGAGGAGGCCCCTCCAGCAGATATAGGGGCCTCCGGTGACCAAGAACTACAGCTAGATGGAGGAAGGAAGGTGACCGGGAGAAACCATGAGGATTTGTTTCTATCTTTGGAGAAATGTCTAACGTCTGCTAATTCATCTGTTTCCATGACCACGCGATAAAATGAAAGTACAGGGGGTCGTGATGCTACAAGGGGGAACACCAGGAATTGCACCTTTTTCCTGGTAATGTATTGATTTTAATTACATATACCACTGAAGGTACTGGAAACAGGATCTAAGACTTCCAATATCTAGGCTTTTGTAGGACTAATTCCTGACGTTACAAGCATTCAATCTATTAAGAACTCCATTCATAAAACATTATGAAAATTACTTAAAAGATGGAATTCTCTTTTATGTTCTCCTCCGGTGAAAAGGCTGATACCAATCAGCAACTTTTTGTGACTATTCATAAAATCCTTGTGATCAGAGAGCTTCCAGGGACGTTCGCTTGCATACGACATGAGCGGTGATGGTGTGCAGGACAGTGGGCTCCTGAGCATGAATTCCTGGGCAGCCTCCCTTGATGCTGCCCCATGGTCACTGCCAGATGTTCTGAGCATCTACCATGTTACCTCTCTGCACCTCGGCACTAAGGGTAAAGCTCTCTATCTCCCAATACTGTTGTGAAAATTAAATTATAAATGTCCGCGCTTTCCCCCCTCCTTCCACATCTTCTTCACTGAGTAGCTCCCCACTTTCCTAAAATATCACTTTGAGGCCTACCGAGGCTTTTGTAGTTCTGTAGTCATCACTATTATCCTGGTCAATATCCCCAAGGACCCCAGTCTTAAAAGAAGAAAGGCTAATAGTTTGGCCTCTGTCATGTATCTCCCCTATCCCCCAATATAGTGATGCCACCAACTGTCACTACCAACACCAATTATCAACACTGATATCAAATTAGAGAAACAGTGGAGGGCCACATAACAGAGATAAATGGGGGAGAAGGCCAGGTCACTCCAAGCTGTCATCAGCAGACTAAATTCTTCTTGTCTCTCTCTTATGCATGATAAAAATGCTTCAGCAGCTGATTCTTTTTAACTCACATGTCCAGCCTGCATCAACAGTCAAAATCATGCAAGCACCATTTGCTCTGTCCATTTCCCCTTGGCAAGCCTACCTTATGAATGTCCCTACAGAAGAACAGATGATGAACAAAGATATGTATTTTCTGAGCAACATAATCGGGCAGTTTAAATGAACTATTCTCTTTTTGTTACTGTATCAACTGTGCTTTACGTAGTCAGTAATAAATCATCACGAAGCAAAGAGCATTATTTCAAACAAAAGCAGGGCTTGGTAAGACCCATGGGCTCTTGGCACCAACCCCATCCACTTGAAAGCTAAGATGACTGGTGAAAAGAGGCTAATCAAGTTACAAGGTTAAAGGAGAGGCAGACGAATGCAATCAGCTGGACTCAAACAGGACTATTTCCAGCGCCAGTTAATAGGAAGCGGGGGTATGTGGGAAGCACACACGAGGACATGGGCTCGGCCGTCTCTGGAAGAACAAGTACTCTCTTCTTCAATGGAGATTTTCTTTTATTTCTGATTCACTCAGTGCCAATAAAGCCCCTTGAAACCAGCTTGAGAGACATCGGCTAGACTCATCGTGATGACTGATGAGACCCAGAAATCCTCGTCCCCAAGCTCAGCAGCAGCAGCCACAGGCTTGGAAATATCTGGCACACAGAGGCCATCCCTAGAATTCCATGAGTACCATCAGTGAGGAATTTGGTTTAAGCAATGGTCCATCCTTACCAAAGCCATAAAAACCACATTCTACAAGTGTTCAGGACCAAAAATATGAAGCAACAAAAAGCTGGGTTCTAAAGCTATGGTCTGTATAATCTCAGTTTTTAAAATTTCTCTCTTTTTTTTAAACAAAACTGGTGTTATATGGTATACAGTACACATGCATTTAAAGTGTGGTTATCCTAAGTTAATGGGCTGTAGGTGCTTTCAGAAATGAACATGTATTACATTCATAATTGTAAAGTAACTACTTTTTAAAAGAAAACTTATAGATCAGACTGAAAATATTCATTTCATAACCATTTTGTAAAAACTTACTCTGTTCAAAAATCAGTGAAAGGGGGGAAATAGTATAATATAAGAGAGATCAGTGGTTTACAGAAAAGAAAAAACCATAGAAGTACACATGCAAGTAAAAAGCCAACTAACTCAGCTGAGATTTTATTCTAAGAAATACGTAAAGTGCTCAACTTTCATGATTTTCAAGAGAGTACCTACCACGTATGGAGACCTTTATCTCAGGCTCTAGGCTAGACATTGACTTGCATTATCTACTAATATTTTCGATAATCCTTTAAGTTGTTTTGCAAATTTTACAAATGAGGAAACCGAAATGTACAAAGGCTAAATGACTTCTCCCTTGCCAAACAACAAGTAATTGGAAGAGCCACATTTTAAACATGGGTCTGTCCGGCTTTACCAGCTTTACAAATTTTGAACAAAGGTACATAAAACATTCAGTAATATAGCAAAAAAAAAAATATATATATATATATATAGATATAGATATAGATATATATAAAACGTAATTGCATCTTATAAGCACACATAGAAAGGAGCCAGGAATATAATGACAGAGCAGCAGAATGGGAGAGTAGAAAGGGAAAAAACAGAACTGAGGCAGGGAATGCCCGGACATTAGGTCAAATATTACGTTCAACGATACAGCAATCCCACTTCTGGGTACTTACCACAAAGAACTGAAATGAAGACCTTGAAGAAATGCCTACACTCCCATGTTCACTGCAGCACTATTCACAGTAGTCAAGATGTGGAAACAACCTAAATGTCCATCGTCAGAGGAACAAATAAAGAAAATGTGGTATATACATACAATGGAATATTAGTCAGCCTTTAAAAACAAGAAAATAAGGAACTTCTACAATATGTGACAACATGGAGGAAACTGGAGGACATTATGCTAACAGAAATAAGCCAGTCACAGAAGAACAAATACATCACGATTTTACTCCTGTGAGGTATCTAAAATATTGACATTCACAGAATCAAAGAGTAGAACGGTGATTGCCAAGGGCTGGAGGGAGCGGAAAACGGGGAGCTGCTGATCAATGGGCATAAAGTTCCAATGCAGCAAGGTGAGCATGTTCTAGACATCCGCCGAACACCACTGAGGCTGTAGTGAACAATATTGTATTATACACCTAAAAATTTATGAAGAGGGTAGGTCTCATATTGTGTTCTTACCACAATAAAAGAAAAAAATTAAAGAAGGTAAACTTCTCTTATCTGGGCCTCAGGATCATATTGTTCTATGGAACTCTGACTATCTGACAACCCCTGCGCACAGCTCTGATTTCTAAATCTCCAGCCTCCACTGTGGAAGGTATAGCCAGAATAGAAAATAGGCTTTCAGCTTCTGTACCCTGCCCAGTGCAATAACTCCCCAATTACTATTTGCAGCGGCCCAGAAGAAATGAAACTAGCAGCTAAATTCTACCCACTGGCCACAGGTTGTCTCATCTTGTCTATAGGTATCTCGAAATATATTTCCTATGCACTGGACTTGAACAAAGAGTTTAATTAATTTCTTATTTCACAGATGTCAGTAACAGGAGTTAATGATTAAAACCTTGATCATACTCATGAGACAGTCAAATCAGTGAAAAGATGGGCCTACCTATATAAATGTAACAGATCCCAAACAGGGTCCTCCATCTACCAACTTAAACTGTGGGCTTATTAGCAAATGACCCAGGTCTGAGAACACACCTGTGATTTCTCACTTCTCTTCTAGCTCTAAAATTCTGAATCAAAGTTCAAACAATATACTAGCAAGGCTTTTTGTTTGTTTGTTTTTTGCCATTATCACTGTGAAAACGTCACTAGAGTTTCAAAGGGGGTTTGAACAGAAGGCAAGGTTAATTTCTTTTAAATCTTACTTTACCCTCAGGACCAAGTTCTTCTGAACAATTTTCTCAAAAAGCTTCACATGCATTGATACGCAGGGAGCTTTGAGAAAAGAAAAGAGAGATTGTCTTTCTATTTTGGTCTTATTTAAGGCTGATTCTCTGCATGAACAGAAATCAGGATTTTCAAAAGAATTGATGGGTCCATCTCCCCATGGCTGAAGACGAGGGCCACACGCCCTGCCTGTGAGGTACCTGAGGGCAGGCAAATGATGTCAATGCTCTGTCTCCACCGGTGGTCTGGAGCACCTCTGCAGCACACTTGCGTGAGGCCAAAGGAAATACGTGTTATGTGCCAGGTTTTCTCAGCTTAAACAAAGCACATCCCATTTGGCCCAAATAGATGTGTGGAGCACATACTTAGATTCTCTTTTTGTTATCTATTCTAAAGAAAGATTAAAAACATGTGAACATAGCAATAATTTGCCATCTTGAAAAAGCCACGAAAATTCAAAGAAAATAAAAATAGCTACCACTTATATCCTATGGAAATACTATGTACTGTGCCAATATTTAAAATATTAGCTCAGATTTCAATTGCAGACTGAAAAATCGGCATCATTATCTGCATTTTACCAAAGGGGAAACAGATTCAGAGAGACACGCCCCAAGACCACACAGCTGGGAAGGGAGAGGGTCAGTATTCAAACTCACATATGACCGATTCCAAAATCTCTTCCCACCATCCTCAACTGCTTCCAAATCCTAGCAAAATATTCCTCTATTTCCAGCGGCACAGCTTCTCTTTCACTAAGACATGCTTTTTCTAAAGTACCATGGCCAGCTCCAGTCTGCTGATAGCATCATCAGCACCTCCCACTGGCATAGGACATAATACAAGTGGACCATTCGCATCACAGTTCAAGTGAAAATACCACCCTTGAGTAAACCTCAAGGTCATCCGTTGATATACTGGGCTGCTGAGGTGGCTGCCTTCCAACTAATTAGAATAAAGATACCTTACATGCTTCCTGGGATGTCTTAACTAAACAGATCCATCTTTTCTACCATCAGAATCTGGATAATTTCTTAAGTTCTCAAGCACCAGCTCATTATCCCCTGCTCTGTATTGAGAGCATTCTTCCACTGTTACTGAGTCATCTTTGCACCTTCCGTAAGGCACTCTCTACTTTCACAGCATGCACCCTCAGACAGTAGGTGCAAAACTCAATGAAAAATAATGATTAAGTGAATGTGTGTTCTTAAGTTGAACTATATAAATTTGATGATATTTGACAATTTTTGATTCACACCAAAAAATGACACTTTTCTTTTTTTTTTTTTTTTTAGCTGAGCCATCCTGCTACCTGTTGGCAGCTCAGCGGCTGCTCAGCTCGGGCTGACTCGAACCGTTGTTGCTCAGAGCTCAAACTCTTGAGCGAGCTCTTAACCAACTGAGCCACTCAGCCGGCCCAAAATGACACTTTTCAATGGTTCAAACTAAACCTTAGGGCAGAGGTTTAGCTGCAGGAATAAAAGCCAAAAATCATAGAAGCTTCCGTAGAGATTAAACTCTCTTTTCCTGTCATGCAACTGTCCTGGTGTAAGTAGCCCAGGATGTTATGGTGATTCCACAGTGTGAAGGACCCAGGTTCCTACCATCTCATATTCCTGCCACACGCGACACATGTCATGCCATGATGGCCATCGCATTGTCTAAGGTCTCAGCTCCACCTCCCACCATTGCATCCGCATTCCAGCCAATGTGGAAGGAGGGGGGGAGGAGGGGGCGGTGGAACACAAACCCACTACCCCTAAAGACAAGACCTAGATGTTCTGCCCGTGGCCTCCTGCTCATCTCCCTGGTCAGAGCTTCCTCACACGGCCACATCCAGCTGCAAATGAGATTGGGGAATTCTACTGTAGCTGGATAGCCATATGCCCAGCAAAATTTAGGAAAGAACTGATCCTAGGGGCAACCTACAATCTCTGCCACATACCAAGAGAACTGTCATACAATATTACAGAATTTCTAAGGCGGATCACATGAAACTTACTGTCTTGAAAGGCTCTGGAAAAGTATTTGGAAAGATGAAAATGGAGCTATTCAAGGGAGTTTAAATTAAGAGGAAATCAGCACAGCACGTTTCTAAGAAGAACATGCACAAGCTCACTGGTGGCTTAGGAAAACTCTGCCCTTCAGAGAAGGCTGCCCTTCATGAGTCCATACAGCCCCACATCCATGTTCCACTCTCTTCCCCGGTTTGTGAGGTCACATTTAGTGGTACATCTTTCTCTTACTTTAGGGTGAGCTGAAAAGATTTTCAGGATGTTCATCTTGTAAGAAATGAAATAACTTAGGATACTTAAGAATTTCTTATGATTTTTCCAAACCCATTTTTGAGGCACTAAGATCCCAAGTTACCAGTGCTTCCTTCCCAGATACCATAAGACTTTGAATACCATATTTATTAAAGTAGTCTGAGCTGCTAGAATAAAACTACCACGTAACCAAAAACAGGTAATTGTCACATCGGTTTGCCCCACTTTAAGAAAAACCAGTATACAAGTATAAAAAATACCCTCCCCAAAAGTTAGGAAGGTAACGGAGAGGTCTCAGGGATATAAATATGACATGTAAAGCTAGGAATGACACATTTTCAGGTACCAGACCACATCAAGTATTTCCCACAGCCTCAGCCACTGCATGAGACCTGACACATTCTCAACTCAACACTTCAGGAGAACATTACCAGAACTGACGAAAAGGACACTGCACTGCAGAGTTTTCAGTGATTTCAGAAAATGTGAGCTCTCTGGAATCAGATTTCCAATCAAATCTCAATTCCATACTTAACTGGCTAATCTCAAGATTAGCCTAACTTCCCCTTTCTGCACTTCAGTCTCCTCATCCACAAACTATGGATAATAAGAACACCTACTTCCTCGGTTTACTATGAGGATTAAATGAGTTAATATTTGTAAATTGCTCATAATAGTGCCTAACAGATAGAAAGCACACAATTCTTAATGGAAACTAGACTGGGCACAAGAATTAAGAGGCCTCGAGTGCAAATTTCCTATAATCCTTCATTTCTCTCTTTAGTATATCAAATGCTGAAGAAGGAAATAAAGCATGAAAACTCCCGATCATAGACCTGGCTTCCAGAGCAGGGTAAAGATGACCAATTCATCTATTACAGCCTGGCAAGCTCTGTAATGGGAAGATACAACAGAACGAAGAGGACAGCCTTATTCTCCATGGGGAAGAGAGCTACAGGTAGAAGGAAAGTGTGTCCCAATTTTCCCCTCCCCTCCCTTTGGATTGAGGATAGTGTGGAGGTCAAATGACAGCTTCAGCCCTTATACCCCAGAACATTCTAGAAAGATCACCTCTCAGGCTGCCCTACTCACAAACTTAGGGCACAGCAGTTACCACTGTGGCTGCATAATGCAACCACGTAAAAGTGGCCCTGAAGTTGAGATTTCCCAAGCTGCCCTTGATACTCATGTGGTGAAGACATAGTTCTTTGGAAGTCTGGCTGGAAAACTCGCCAGATGAAAAGTTGCTGTGGGGATCAGAGCCCAATGCCAGTTCATCCAGGAAAGTACAGTGCAGGAGAAACTAAAGGGAGGCTGGGCCAGTTGGAGTATGCCATGCCACTGCGCCCTGCTTGAGCCCAGAGATGCAGAACTGTATATACCTGCAAAAAAAGCCACTCCTGTGGGCCAGGGACACTGTTCCCACCCAAAGGAGGCAGAATATAGCACACCCAAGAACCCTTGCCCCCATGAGACTATTTGTACCACAATTCTTCTCTCCCTCATGTTCCATGTACACAGACACCAACTAACTATACATTTCTTCTGCACATCTGAATTAAAAATGGTGACCACCACTCCCTCACCATATAATTTAAACACAACATATTGACAGGTTCTTGAGAGAGGAATATTCCTATGATTTTGTGTAAAAAGTATAATGATAAAACCATTCATTCATCAAACAATATGAGTCCTGTGGAGACGGAGCAGTGAATAAATACAACTTAGCTTGCAACATCAAACTTATCATTTAAAGATACAGGCTTTCTAACCTATCATAATTGCTGATGGGAGAGGAAATTTGGCACATCGCTTTGGAAAACTATTTGTCATTATCCCCTAAAGCTAAATAATGCGCATCCCCAATGAATCAGTAATTCCGCTCCTAGGTATTAACCCCAGAGAAATTAGTGTTTTTATCCACCAAACGACATGTATAATACTGTGTATAACAGGTTTTTTTCTTAATAGCTAAATACTAGAAACAAACCAAATGCCTACCAACTGGAGAATGGATAAACAAACTATGGAATATTGTCCAGTATAACATTACTCATGAATAAAACAGAATGAACTCATACACTCAGCAACATAGACGAATCCCATCTATATTATGATGAGGGAAAGAAGATTCAAAAGAGTGCACACCGTGTCATTCCATTCATACAAGGTTACAGCGCAGGTAAAACTAAGTATGGGGATAAGATCAGAATAATGGTTACCTGGGAGGAAGAAGTGAGCAGAAGAGAGGAAGTATTCACTTGGAACAGGCATGAGGATCCTGAAAATGCTCTGTGACTTCATCTGAGTGGTAGTCACACACATACACATATACATACATATGCACGTATGTAAGTACATACATATATACATACATACATACATACATACATACATACATACATGCAGGTAGTCTTTCTATCTCAATTTGAGAGGAGGGTCATCAGTGTTATTATACCTCAAAGAGGATGCTCTGTGTCCAAACTCCACAGGGTCTCATCTAACACACTCTGGAGATAACGCAGACTTCTGCCTGGACACCTCTGAAGAGATGCCCTCATCCTTTACCTGGGCCACCTCTACCTCCAGATCTCTAGTTGCCATGGCATGGGCAACTGAAAAAGCTAGGCTACACTGACTTAAAGTCTAAATCAATATAAGAAATTGTATTATCTTTTAAATAACAGATCAACATAATTCTTTTGAATGTGTGAGATGAGGAACCTGGAGTCATGGCGAGCATGGGCCCCACATTCATGGTGAAATCATCACAATAATGGGGCTAAATCCTGAGGGACCCAGTTAAGCTGAGTCTTCAAGGGGCAAGGACCATGACCAAAGCCAGAACAAAGCACCCTGGGTGCCTGGCTGCCTGGCTGCCAGTGGTTCTGGTGTCCACAATGACTTCTTTCTCCTTCCTGCTCTTCAAGGAGTTTTGTGGAAACGTTTAAGCCAAAAGAGTCCCTTAACTTTAGACTCAGTGTTTAAGCTTTTTAAGGTCACAGATCTTTTTGAGAATCTGATAAAAGCTATGGTGACCCAGAAAAAAAAAGCATAAAATGTTGCATATATTTTGAGTTGTCTTAAGTAATACCTAATAGTTCCTGACTAGACAACTGTACAACTATTACAAGGAATCTGAAATCTTTTCTCATGAATCCAGTCTAACAGAATGCAGGTATATGTTTATTTACAATAAAACTACAGACTAATTCAACATAAAGACTAACATATTACTTTGTTTTTAGCTAGATATCTCCTACTATTATTTTGCTGTAGTCTTAACAATGGGGGAATGAACTAATTATTACTTAACAAATAGAGTCCATTTCATTAAAAAACGTATTTTGAAACCTGCAGTAATTACATAGATACATGGAAAATACAGTATAAATGTATTTTTTTGTTTATAACTCACTTTTAATCTTATCTGATTTAAAAGACAAGAGCATAAAGAAATAATTACTAATCTAACTGATATACAACGTATAAAGATATAATTTGTGTGCCAATCACAGCACAAAGGAGAGGAGAGGAAATGGAACTCTACAGAAACAAAGTTTTGTTTAATATTGAAATTAAGTTAGCATTAAAATCTGAACTAGATTGTTAGAAATTAAGATGTTAATTGTAGCCCCAGGGAAACCAATAAGAAAGTAATTTAAAAATAAAGTAAAACAAATAACAAGGGAATTAAAATGGCATACAATAAAATATCTACTTAGCACAAAGAAGGTAATAATAAGGAACAGAGCAGTGGTTCTCAACCTTCCTAATGCCGCGACCCCTTAATACAGTTCCTCATGTTGTGGTGACCCCCAACCATAAAATTATTTTCGTTGCTACTCTATAACTGTAATTGTGTTGTTATGAATCATAACGTAAATATCTTTTTGTTTTCCGATGGTCTTAGGCAACCCCTGTGAAAGGGTCATTCGACCCCCAAAGGGGTTGTGACCCACAAGCTACCAAAACTGACTCAAAAGACATGGAAATTTTGCATAGATCTAAAACAAGAGATTTTATTAGCAAATAAAAACCCAAGCCTAGATTAATTCACTGGTGAATTCTACCAATATTAACATCAGAACCTGAAGCGGAATAATATTGAATGTCAACTCTAATATAGATATAGTCACAAGATGGGGAGTACAGCATAGGGAATAGAGTCAATGGAATTATAATAGATATATACGATGTCAAAGGGGTAGTAGATTGGAGGAGGGGGGTTATCACTTAGTGAGGGATGTAAATGTCTAATTATTACATTGTTTTGTACACCTGAAACTAATAAAATAAAATAAAATAAAAAGTACATGAATAAATAAAAGAAAAAGGAAAGAAAAACTGAACACCAACCCTTCATAAACTCTTCCAAAATACAGAAAGAGAGGATGACTTCCAAATTCATTTTTTGAGGCCATTATTACTCAGATACAAAAAACAGACAAAGACATCACAAAAAAAACTACAAAACAATATTCATTAAGAATACAGACACATAAATCTTCAACAAAATACTTTTTTAAAAACAATTACCAGAGGAACTTAATAAAATTGCATATTCCCAAGTCTTCCTTGAGAGATTCTGGTATGTTTGTAACTGGGCCCAGGAATCTGTATTTTAATTCACCGGCTCCCCAAATATTCCTAGCTACACTTTGAGAAAACAAAGCTCTGAAGAAACTTAATTTCTAGATTCACCCTCTATGCTGAGCAGGAGCAAGTATGGGCCAATATAGGTCCCCAGGAGAACCATCTCATGTCTGACATCCCAACCCATTGTTTTAGAATGCTAATGGGTCGCCTGGTCACAAGCATTTCCAAGAGGTGGAAAAAAAAGTCTGGACATCGTTTTCCTAAAGACTCAAAAAACCCACTAAACAACAGGCAGGAAGTTAATATTTTACTATAGAAATATGTGCGATAAAGAGGCAAGATTTCTTGTACAGATGTCTCAAATATTGAGGAATTATAGCACGTGTAAGACGTATCACATTTCTGAGCTGTGCTACCACAAAATGGGAGATCCTTCTAAGGATGACCATCTATGCTATTCAACTGTTAGCAACTATTACTAAGTAGCAGAAGAGACTGTTGGCTACAAAGATTCTCTGCCAAATTTAAGATTCTTTCTAAGCTGCAAATCACTTTAACCAGGTTATTCTTAAATTCAAGATCGCTGCCTGCAAAATAAGCAATTGCATGTTCACGTCATAATTAAGTTGGTACTAGCCTTAACCCGCCCCCATCTCTCTCTCTCTCTCTCTAAATATTGGGAACCCAAGCACAGTCAAACTTTTTAAAGACAAACTAATCTTTCTAGACATGTGACATTTAAGAATTGTATGAGGGTTTTCAGTTTTATTTTGAATTTATGATGGTTTAAGAAACCTTAGAAATCCATGAAAGCAGACTGGGTTGGAATTTACCGCTGTTGTGGCAAAGGGGTTTCTGTATGACTGTTAATTCAGAGGGTGAATTAGCTCTGAACCAGCATCCTGCCTGCGCAAAGGCGGAACTTTGGCGCAGAAGGATTTTCAACATGTGAAGGTAACAATCTGATCACACAAAAGGGGGGCTGCTACTATAGAAGGACCCTCCCAATTAGGCTCCACTTTGTCTCCTTAAATATGCAAATGGTAGAAGAGATCTTTTCAAGGCCAATGCTAACAGTCCATTCCGATACTTATATGCTACAGCTCTTATATTTATCTTAATTATTTTGAATGAGGGCAAAGAGACTTAGATATGGAATGGTTCCTAACCCCTATAATCACGGCACCCTTACCCCACTCCCCCTGCCTGGATAGCTGTAACTCATCTTTAGGATCTTAGCTTAAATACCTGCCTTCTTCAGGTAGATGTCCAAGCCTCACACTCTAGGTGAGTTCCCCAGTTACATCAAAACTGGTTTTAGGGCCAGCCGAGTGGCTCAGTTGGTTAAGAGCTCGCTCAAGAGTTTGAGCTCTGAGCAACAGCGGTTCGAGTCCAGCCCGAGCTGAGCAGCCGC
>NW_017732326.1:312164-317330 GCF_001890085.2 Hipposideros armiger | reverse complement strand
CGGGAAGAGCGCAATGATGGTGGCAACTTGGGCCAGTGAAGCAACGTCCTCCACAACTAGACTGAAGAACAAAACGACAGCAACTTGTCTGTTCCCCTCCCCGCAATTCCCCAATAAAAAAAAAAAATCTAAAAAGAAAAAAAAAAAAAAGTTTGTATCTTTGCCAACTCCTGCCGGTGTGTATGTTCAACCAGGACACCTTTGCAGGTGGCTTATTGCAAGAACCTAGCAAGTGCCTTTCACACATTAGATTTGTTTGTTTTTTGTTTTGTTTTATACCTGGAAATTTGAACCTCATATTTCCCTTCACCTTTTTCTTCCGTTTTTTAATTTTTGAATTAGTTTCCATTCAATATTACTTTATATTAATTTAAGGTGTATAGCATCGTGGTTAGACATTTGTATAATTTAAGAAGTGATCCCCCTGACTAGTCCAGTACCCACCTGGCACCATACATAGTTATCACCATATTACTGATTATATTTCCTATGCTTTACTTTACATCCCCATGACTACTTTGTAACTACTAATTTGTACTTCTTAATCTCTTCACCATATTCATTCACCCTGCCCCTCAACCCTCTCCCATCTATCGTCCTGATAAATCTAGTATGTACTGATCTGACACTATACACACTTATTAGAATATTATTGATTATATTCCTTGTGCTATACCCTGCATCACCATGACTACTGTGTAACAACCAATTTATACTTCTTCAACTTTCCCCTTTTGCACCCACCCACAACCCCCCTCCCTTCTGGCACCCATCAAAGTGTTCTTGTATCTATTAATTTGTTTCTGTTTTGTCTGTTTTCTTTAGATTCCACATATAAGTGAAATGACATGGAATTTGTCTTTCTCTGTCTGACATACTCCACTCAGCCCAATACCCTCCAGGTCCATCCATGCCGCTGCAGATGGCAAGAACCCATTCCCTTCCCTGGCTGAGCACTATTCCATTGTACGTATGTACCACCTACTCCTTATCCATTCATCCATTGACAGATGCCCAGGCTGCCTCCACATCTTGGCCATTGGAAACAATGCTGCAATAAACATACAGATACACATATCCCCTCGAAGTAGCATTTTGGGTTTCTTCAGATAAATACCCAGGAGTGGGATTATTGGTCTTTCATTGTCTTGTTATAGCCTTTGTTTTAAAGTCTATTTTGTCTGGTATAAGTATTGCTACCTCAGCATATTATTTTTTTCGTTTCCACTTTTGTGTAATATCTTTTTGCATCCTTTTACTTTCAGTCTATATGTGTCTTTCAATCTGAAGTGAGTCTCTGGCAGGCAGCATATGTAAGGGTCTTGCTTTCTTATCCATTCAGCCACCCTAACTTTTGATTGGAGTATTTAATCAATTTACATTGAAAGTAATTGTTGATAGATATGTAATTACTGCCACTTTATTATTCATATTTTTAATCTTTTGTTGTTGTTGTGTCTTCAAGAATTCCTTCTAACATTCCTTGTAATATTGGTTTAGTGGTAATAAACTCCTTTAGCTTTTTCTTGTCTGAGAAGCTCTTTATCTGTCCTTTGAATCTAAATGATACCTTTGCTAGGTAGAGTAATCTTGGTTGTAGGTTCTTATTTTTCATCACTTTGAATATTTCAGGCCACTCCCTTCTGGCCTGATTCTGTTGAGAAATCAGAGGACAGTCTTATGGGAACTCTCTAGTAGGTAAGTAACAGCTTTTCTCTTGCTGCTTTTAAGACCTCTATCTTTAACCTTTGACATTTTAATTATGATGTGTCTTGGTGTGGGCCTCTTTGGGTTCATCTTGTTTGGGACTCTGAGCTTCCTGGGCTTTTATGTCTATTTCCTTCACCAGCTTAGGGAAGTTTTCCATCATTATTTCTTCAAATAGGTTTTCAATTCCTCACTCACGCTCTTCTCCTGCTGGTACCCCTATGTTAATGTTGGTATGCTTGTTGTCCCAGAAGCCCCTATTTTCTTGGGATTCATTTTTCTTTTTACTGTTTTGTTTGGGTGTTTTCTGCTACCTTATCTTCTGAATCACTGATTCAGTCCTCTGTTTCATCTAATCTACTGTTGATTCCCTCTTATGTACTCTTCATTTCCATTACTGTATTCTTTATTTCTGACTGGTTCTTTTTTATGTTTTCTAGCTCCATTTTTATGTTTATTATTTCTTTGTTGAAGTTCTCACTAAGATCATTAAGCATCCTTATAACCAGTGTTTTAAACTCTGAGTCTAGTAGTCTAATAGATTGCTTGTCTCCATTTCATTTAGTTCTTTTTCTGGAGCTTTGTTCTTTTCTTTCACTTGGGACATGTTTCTTTGTCTCCACAGTTTGGCTGCCTCCCCATGTTTGTTTCATAGGGCTGCTATGTCTCCAGGTCTTCATAGACGGACCTTATATGCTAGGTGTGCTGTGGGGCCCAGTGGCACAGTCTCCCTGGTCATCTGAGCCAGGTGCTTCAAGTGTGTCCCTTCTCTGGGTATGCCCTCCTATTGTAGTTGAGCCTTGGTTGCTGTTTGCAAGTCAGTGGAATGGATTCACCCTCAGGCTGCTTAGTTGTGAAGACTGCCTGTGACTACAGAGCTGTTGTTCAGGGGACCCTATGAAGCAGGATTCCCTTTAGCAGAACTCTGGTGCCTGCCCATTCTGCCCTTTGGTTGTGTCACCATTGGAGGTGGCTGGCTGACGTTCCAGCTCAGTCTGAAGTTGGCCACTGGGCATGCCAGCCCCAGAGCCTCCTGGGAGGGGCCCACCACAGGCAATATTCAGCCACAGCCTGTGCCCTGCCCAGACAGACCCACCTGGCATGAGCCACAAAGAAATCCTCAGATGGCCACCTGGGCTGTACTTGGAGGTGCCTTAAGAGGCCAAGCCACAAACCAAGACTGGCTGCCACTAGTGCCGGGCTTGGGGCTGTTCAGCAAGAGGTATGCGGCATGCCGAGGCTAGATGCAGCTCGTTTGGGTTTTGTAAAATCTTGAGAGATTTTAGGAAAGTCCAGAGCATGAGCCAAGACAGGCAATTTGTATGGAAAAGCCACTGGAAGAGGCCCAGAAGTTTGGTGTGGCGGGGTCTCAGAGAATCACTAAGGCAGGGTGGACAAACAGTGTTAGTCAGGTTGATGGAGACTCGGACATGGCAGCCAACTGCGTTTGCGCACAGAGTGGAGAGGTCTCAACAAAGGAACAATATCTTCTGCCAGCACTTCTGTCTGGGAGATAGCTGCCACTCCAGCCCTCTCCCTGAGCCAGACAATTCTGTTCTTCCCCTGTCACTGGTGCCTGTGGAGCTGCTGCCCCAGCTCTGGAGCTCAGAGCCAGTGAGTCCATCAGCAAGTAAGTCCTTGTGCACGTCCCCTTAAGAGGAGCACATGGGAATGCAGCCACCCTTTGTCTCACCCAGCCACAATCTCCACTGGTTTTCACAGCCAGGAAGTTATGGAGATTTTTGTCCCTGGCACTGGAACCCTAGACTCGGGAGCCTGGTGTGGGGCTGGGACCCCTTGCTCCTCCAGGAGGGACCTCCACAAATGCAATATCCCTCCTGATTTTTAACTGTGTCACAGGAGTGTGGGATCAGCTTATCCTGAATCTCCGCTCCTCCTACCAGTCATGAGGTAGCTTCTTCTGTACATCCTTAGCTGTAGGACTTCAGTTCAGCTAGACTTCAGGTGATTCTCAATGATGGCTGTTCTGTAATTTAGTTGTAATTTTCATGTGGTCATAAGAGGAGGCCAGCACAGCATTTACCTACTTCACCCTCTTAAACAGAAATCTAGATTCTTAATATGTGACTCAAAATGTATGAATCAATTCTACCAGATTGACTTCACAATAGAATATGAAACTATTAGAGTATGTAAATTTAGCATCCTTTATTCAACAAGTGTTAGGTGCCATAAAAGAAATACATCTATGCATGGATCCCTGTGCATTTATTCAATCATTATAGGCACTTAATACACACACACACACACACACACACACACAGACTTATCAGGTACCACCCACTTCTCAATTAAACTTTCAACTAAATATCAACAAGAGAATAAGATGAAAATGACCAAAATGGTGGTTTTCTGATTTTTTGTATATCTGTTCTAAGTAGCTTCAGGGTAATCAAATTTGATATATCACTATAGCATAATAAAAACATTTCAACCTAAGATCTTGCCCATGGCTTTATTCAACATCATCTGAAATAACAAATTTGCTCAAATGTATTCAGGAAGTATAGATTTTTTCATATAGATTATTTATAGATTATTAATAAAATCTATATTTACCACACTTAAATATAGATTTTTGAATCAATAAGAATGAAGTTTCAGCATTTCTATATTAAAAGTTGGCCCATGGATGTGTTCGTAAAAAATCACGATTACTATTACTTTAATTTTGCATAATGCTGTATATATAGTTTTATAATAGTCTTTCATGGGTTAATTTATTGAACTCTCTGATAATGGCACTTTCATTATATAAATATTAGCTATTATTGAGAATATCTGGAAAATTATATCTGCAACATAAGAAAACCTTACATCTATTATCCCCTTCACTGAAGTCCACAGGCCCACGTATTTCCTCGGGACTTCTACTTAGGTGGCCGCTGGTGTAAATGGCTAGAAAGATTAAAAATTGTGTTTGACAGTAAAGTAGAAATTCCCAGATTTTAAAAAGTCAGAACGTATCGTTTTTTTAAAATACTCTTTCCTTTCTATGCTTATCCTCACAAAGTGTTTCACTATTTTTCATTTGAAATTTCTCTCTCTCTCTCTCTCTTTCTCTCTCTCTCTCTCTCTCTCTCTCAGGCTTGGGACCTGGTTCCACCAAGTACTCCAGAGCGTGAGGATAAATTACAACACTGACAACAGGGTACTGTCTGAAAACCTGAGAATATAGAATTGATGGGCTTTCAATTCCCTTCCTCAACACCAACACAGGCAAGGAAAGACCTAAGATAATAGCTACCGTATTTGCCGGCATATAAGACGACTGGGCGTATAAGATGACCCCCTAACATTTCCACTCAAAATACAGAGTTTGTTATATACTCGCCATATAAGACTACCTCCTCTTCCGCACACCTTCCACACACCAAATAAAAGGTAAAACAATATCAGATTTGATTTGGCCCACTGAAGTGCAAACAAGCGTATTGT
>NW_017732326.1:303371-311464 GCF_001890085.2 Hipposideros armiger | reverse complement strand
ATGTGGAATGAAGTGGGCGGGCATCGGGAGGCCACTATGGCACGGGGCAAGCACTATGGGCAGTCTATCTGAAGTGTACCTGGTGTATAAGACGACCCCCCACTTGGAGGCATATTTTTCAGGGCCAAAAAATCGTCTTATACGCCGGCAAATATGGTACATAGCAAGCCTAGGAAAGAATTAGCCCAGATTACAGCCAAAAGTCAAAGACTCCAAAAAGTGAGGGGAGGGGTGGTAGGGAGTTCTTCACTTGGGAAAAAAAAAAAAACAGAACAATCACATTATCTGATACATTGAACTTTTCATAATAACATTGAGAGGCACTTGACAGATCTGATGAAGTACAAACAAACAATTCTAACTAGTTTACATTAACATAAGCAATGAAAAAAGGCAATTAATAACTCCAGGGAAAACAAAATCTTTATGTAAAACAATCTCAGATAAGACTTCATAAAAATTTAAAACTTCAGCTCATCAAAGGACAACATTAAGAAAGTTAAAAAACAAGTCTTTTTCTGAGAAAAAATGTTTGCAAAATGTCTATATGATAAAGGACTCATATCTGGAATATATAAAGAACTTCTACAAATAAATAAAAAAATAACAAGCAATCGAAATAAAAAACAGGCAAAAGACTTTAACAGACACTTCACAAATTAAAATATCAAAATTACCAATAAATACAGGAAAGGATGTTTATCAGGGAAATGAGAGTAAAAGAATTTTAAAAGTATGAACATAAAAAGACAAAGAACAGGAGAGGCATGAGGGATGATGGGTATCTGGTATGATAGAAATGCTCAATAATTGACCCCGGTGGTAGCTATGCAGATATCCATATCCATAAAAATTCACCAAGCTGAATACTTAAGAATTATATACTTTATTTTAAAAAATTGTACTTTCATTTTTAAAAAGACAACCCTCGGCAATCAGTAATTTTTTGCTATATGATTAAAGGATGTGGGATTAGAGGAATGAATATAAGAGAGCTAAATTACCTAATCTTTACCAAACATGAAAGGATAGATCCAGAAGTAGTTAGATAAGCATATTTTTGAGAAATCTTATGGTTAGTAAGAGCTGCCTCTGAGAAACAAAACTGGAGGTTAAGGAGGAGGAGGATAGGGGACTGCTATGTTTCACAATCAGCCTTTCACTAATATTTGATTTTTTAAACTGTTTATATATTCATTTGATGGGAAATAAAATAATTTTTAAAGAAATTTTAAATTCTAAATTATTAAATGTGATTATTTAGTAAGCATGAAGTGGAGAAGCCTTTAATTATGCCTCAGTGACCCCTTTTATTCTCCCAGTGCACCATCCATTCCCCCTTCTGTATTCTAATTTTCCTTCCCCTTCCATTATCAGCCCATATGGTATAGAAGGAATTTCTCCATCCCAGCTTCAATAGTTGTTTGTGACTCAAGCCCAATCCAAACCATGGTCCTGGACCTTGTCCAGAGAGATTTTTTTTCTTCCAGGAGGCACAAGGCCCAATTTGGGCCAATGAGGACTATACCGAGGAGTACGCTGTATAGACATTCTAGCACCTAGAACTGCTGGCAGCCATCCTGCCATCAAGAGAGAAGAACTAGCCCAAGAATGGGGCTGACAGGATGGACAGCAGAGATGACAGATGGGAGAAGGCACCTGAGCACTGATATCTGTGGTTAAGCCCCTGGTTCCATGCAGGCCTGAAGTATGTTGACCCCTGCCTTTTCATAATTACAAGAAGCTGTATCGTGTAATGGAATCCAAGCACTGGAATGCTTGGGTTCATACTTTGGCTTTACTACTTACCGTGTGACCTTGGGCATATTAATTACTTAATCTCTTCCTCATCTATAAAGTGGGTTGATAATAGTACCTACCTCATACACTCAAATGAGTTAATATACATATATAATACACCTGCATACATATTATTTAATCTCATTTAAATTTATGTGTGCAAAACCATATTTTTATTTTTAACAACTAAATTCCGTTTTTTCCTTAAGTGAGTTTGAACTGAATTTTCTGATACTTACAAGTGACAGAATTCTAATTCAACACACAAAAGAGAAACCATACAAAACCATTCCATAGATTTAAGCAAATATACAGAAAAATAAACATTCTCTATACCAAAAAAGTCATCAAAAATATTAAAAAGTAAAGAGGAAAGGAAGAAAGACTGTTTGCAACCTTTAGAGTTGATATGGCTTTACTCTTACAAATAACAAGATGGATGATACACAAAATGCGCAGAAACATAAACACACAATAGGCAAATGAAAAAAAACTGTAATGCAAGAAATAATGTTCAGTTTCTAAAATTCAAAACAAATGAAATAAACAGAAACTAATTTTTCTAATGACATAGCTAAAGATTATCTTTAATTTTATTATCCAGTGTTGGCAAGTGGCTCAGTGACTGCTGGTAAGAAGGTAAATTGATACTACTCTTGTGAAAGGTAATCTAACTATATTCAGACAAGCATACCTTTGAAACAATAATTCTTCTTCCAGGCATTTACCTAAGGAGATACTTAAGGGTGTTTGGCAACATTTTTCCAGCAAGTCCTCCTCACTGATTTGTATTTATAAACAGGAACGTTGAAAACTATCCAAAATATAGGGGATTCATTAAAATCCATACATTCCAATACTATTCATTTAAAATGTTGGTAGAAAATCTACATGCATCGAAGAATGTTCATGGTTATTAAATGAAATAAACAGGTTACAAAATCATATAGTATGCCTCCCTTATCAACATGGGAGATACTTTCCAAGACCCCCAGTGGATGCCTGAAACCACGGGTAGTACTGAACCCTATATATACCATGCTTTTTTCTATACATACATACCTATGATAGAGTTTAATATATGTTAGGCACAGTAACATATTAACAATAACTAATAAGAAACTAGATCAATTATAACAATATACCATAATAAAAATTATTTGAATGTGATGTCTCTCAAAATCTCCTTTTGTACTGTACTCACCCCTTCTCTTCTTGGTTTGCGAGATGATGCAATGGTTACATGATGAGATGAAGTGAGGTAAATGACATAGGTGTTGTGACACACTGTTAGGCTACTCAAGACCTTCTGATGGTAAGGGTTACTTGAACACAAGCCCTGTGATACCATGACAGTTGACAGGGCTACTAAGTGACTAACGGGTGGGGGAGTTGACATGCATGGAGGTGCTGAACAAAGGGATGACTCACATCAAGGGTGGGACGGAGTGGGATAGTGAGATGTCACACCATACCCATAACCGCGTGCAATATAAAACTGATGAATTGTTTATTTCTGGAATTTTCCATTTAATATTTTCAGCATGTGGTTGACTGTGGGTAACTGAAACCATGGAAAGCAAAACCGAGGATGCTGTAGTATGAGCCTATATTTCAGTTGTACTCATAAATATACACGTACAGGAAAAGATCTACATGGTACACATCAAATAATAGTGAAATCTCCGTGTGGTGAAATTATGAGTGACCCAATTTGTTGGGGTTGTTTTTAGCTTATATGTATACTTCATTCTGTCCCCAATGAACCTTTATTGACTTTCTGTAAGAAAAAACAAAATGTATTTTAAACTCGTAAAAAACCACAAGTTACCTCTCAGAGTAGCTTCAGTCATACATGTGGAAGCCAAGAGGCATGCTAGCTGTTAAGTGGAGCACAGACAATGAGAAAGGGAATGGAGACAGTGAATCCACTTAAAGGGAGTGGAATCTCTTTTGAAAAGATTTGATTTTAAAACAAGGAGCAAAGGGTCTTGAGAACATATGCGGTGCAATAACATGGCATAGTTATTGCCATGGAATGTGTGCGTTGGAAAAGAGGAAGGGACCTAAGGTGCAAAATGAAGGAATCACAAGCGGGGGTGGGGAGACGTGTAACGAAGCCTGCAACATCCTGAGCTTTCCGTTCTCCAGGAGCTTCCGGTGGACCTGGCTGGGCTACCTTACCTGGATTCCCACAAGCCCTTCTCCCCTGTGCTGCACAGGCTCAGAAAGGCCACAGAACTTACCCAGAGGCAGAACCCATACTCTCAGCCTCTTGGCGTCTTAACCCCCTCATCTAGGTGCCACAGGCACTTTTCATCAGCAACTTTCCCCAGGGAAGGGAACAGGGCACTTGAAGCCCTGCACAAGGCTCCCTTAGACCCCTACTCCCATAGGAGTCTGACCACCATCCACAACTGCAATCATAACACACTCTTGACCTTTATAATGAAAAAGTGAGTTTTCATCAATTCGTAAGGGCTTAAATGCTCTGTAACACAGATTACATTTTCTTTTCATTTATTTTTGGCATAGTAACAGCTGGTGACCTAGATTAAGAAATAATATGTGGAAAAGGGGGACTATATCACTCAATTCCTACACAGATGAAAAGTGGATTCAATGAAAAGCTTTGGACCAAAGATTCCAGTAATTAGTTGGGGGAAGGGGAGTAACTACGAGTGGGTAAAATTAGGTAAGAAAAAATTATGACAAAACCTGGCTCAGATCCCAGGATCCTGGCTACTTTCTAGACAGGTAACCAGGGACTGGAAGGGGGCAGGAAGTCTTGCTAATTCAGCGCTGAAGGAGCGGCAGGAGAGGATCACGTTAGTTCAGATGAGCTTGAGTAGATATTAAAAGAAATACAATCCTCTTACTGCATTGAGAAAGTGCGTGTGTGGAGGGAGGGACTAGAGAGGCAGCCACCCAGCCTCTGGGCCGCAACAGGAAAAGGGGCCAGTGCCCATTCTGCTCAGCTCCTAGGGTCAGTGGGAAGTGGAGGGCAGCGTCAGCCTGGGTCTGAAGAGGGACAGTCACTGCCATAGTGAGTACCGCGGCAAATCTGACTTCCAGTAAAACAGGAAAACGCTAACCACCCAGTAACCCAGGGATGGAAAATCCTGCCACGTGAGAGAACCAGTTCGACTGATGCAAACCATGAAACTCATTAGCTTGTGTTAATTTCAAGTACAGCGCTCAAGCTACCATACGAATGCCCTTTGCTCAGAACGCACACACACACACACACACACACACACACACACACACACACACACACACACACACACGGACCTCAGTGCCGGCAAGGTCTCAGGGTAGCCAGCCCAGCCCAGTGCCTGGTACGATACCACTCCAACTGCTCGGGCATAGACCTGGGATTCATTTGTGCACATCTCTGGGTGAGAAAAATAAATTACTGCAGCCAGTTGACTGGGTTGCTTGTAAAACAACAGGGAACCCGCCCGTGCAATGTGGATGTTTTTAATGGACTAAAACGCCCCCCTTTATGCACAAATGTCCAGAGAAGATGTTAGGTTCAGGTCACTTTTGACCTTCCAGAGAAGGACACTGGCGTCAAAAGGGACACACAGACAGGGAGACCAAAAAAGTGTGCATATAGGTCTCTCTTTTGAACTCCAGGATTCACTCCACAGCACTGTACTAAAGCCATGGAAACCACCGGTCCTTTTCTCGATCAAAATAGAGATGCTGGGGATATCTTCTGCGCTAACCTGCTCGTGTCTGCTGCACTCGGTAGCCAGGAACACCCGCCCCCCGGAGGAAAGACACTGCCGCAATCTCCCGCCCCGACCCGCGGGCGCGTCCCTGCCAGCTGCCTGCGGGCGAGCGGGGAGCGGGCGCCGGAAGGGAGATGCGCTCGGCTCGGGGGCAGCGGGCAGCCCGCCGCGTACGCGGCCGCTCGTGCAGCGCGCCGGCCCGAAGAGCCCGCAGAGGGGCCAGCGGCGCTGGGGGGCAGGGAGCGGGCAGCTCAGCCGCCGTGCGCCTCGGGACCCGGTCCGCGCAGCCCTGCAATCCCGCCCCGCGGCCCGCCTCGCTGCAGTCGCCGCGGCCGAGGGCACGGCGTCCCCGCAACCCCGGCCCGGCTCCGCGCCGCTGCTGCCCGGCCTCCTCCGCTCCCCTGGCCCGGTCGGCCCTCGCCGCCTGCCCCATCGCCCGCTCCTGACCTTTTCCTGCGCTCGGTTGAGTCGCTTCTGGACGTTCTTGGCGAAGATGCCCGTCTTGATGTCGGCCATGGCTGCGGGTCCGCGGAGGCTGCGAGGCGAGCAGGAGCAGGGGCGCGGGAGAGGAGCTGCGGGAGCGCAGACCGGAGCCGCGAGCGCCGGGGACCGCGAGGGAGGGGCGCGCGGCCGGGAACTGGCGTGAAGCCACAGCGCGGAGGCGGGACGCGCCGGGATTGGCGGCGGCGCGGAGCGGGTGGGGAGGAAAGGGAGGAGAGGAGCCAGAAGTCGGAGTGCCCAGATAGTGCCCACAGCGATGGAGCAGGAGGAGGAGGAGGGGAAGCAGCAGAGCCAGAGCCCGGACGCGGCTCGGGTTCTTTTAAGGTGGAGTGTGTGTAGGGGGAGATGAAGGAGCCAGATTTTTTTGCAAAAAAAAAAAAGAAAAAGAAAAAAAGTGGGGGGAGGGGAGAAGAGGGAAAGGAATGCCCACAGGATGTGGAAACCAGCGAGACTGGAGCTGCTCTGAAGTGGAGGGGCCTGGGCTGGTCTCGCATGCGTGCCAGCTGGACCACCCTGGCTAGAGAGGGCACCCCCGGCCACCCGCGTGTTCAAGAACTGCTGGGCCTCTCTCTCCCTGCCCTCAGGAGGCTCACAACCCGAGAGGGAAACTGACTGGAAAACCAAGACAGTGCGGGAGTCAGAGTGGCAGTTGAGAGGAGAGGAGGGAAGGACCAATCCTGACACACTCGTTGAAACCTGAAGACAAGACTTGGCGCTTGGGTGGAAAGGTTCCATGTTGAGACGTCTGCTCCTTTAAGCCAGGTGCTGAGAGTTGGTCGTGTTTGTTATTCCTGCCCTGAGTAGAGGCCCAGGTGTAGGCACTCACTCCCCAAGAAGTGTTGCATAGAAGGGAAGAGTCGGGTCATTTATTACTTCACATCAGTATTGTAGGACCCAGGCCTCTTAACCTGCTACTTCTTGCAGACTTTCTGGCAACCTAAACAGGGATGCACCATCTTCCGTACTCTTAGCACAAGTAAGAACGATAGGGATGAACCTGCCCTGCAGCTACCTAGAGCTCTTGATGGCTCTGACCAGTGGTCACACTAGTCACATTCATTTCTCTCTGAGAGCGTGAGGAGAGCAAGGAAGGTGGCCCAGCCGACAGGTCAGAGTGAATCAAGCACCAGGGCATCTGTGTAAGCATCTCACTGCCCCTCTGGAGACTGGTATTTTGGCAGCCCCTATGACCTCCCTCTCCCCCTCCCTATTCACTCCTGGTGCAGTCCCCTCGCCTTGATTCTAGAATGGTTCTATCTGGCTTTTACAGTAAGATATGGCGGAGTCCGCTGCCTGGTCCAGGCCTGAGCCTTGAGAAGGCAGGCAGCTTTTGTACTCTGAAAGCCCTGTGCTTCCATACGGAAGGTCAGCTTCCCTGCTGGAAAAAAGTCCCTTGGAGAGGTCACGTGGAAAGGGAGAGCCCTGAGATTACTTGGACAGGGAGCAAGGACCAGATGAGCCCAGCTGAGCCCAACCTCCCGCTGACCCCCTGGCTGAACACAGCTACACAAGTAATCATCAGCAAGACCAGAGAAGAACCACCCAGCTGATCCCAGTCAAGAGCAGGTGGTGATCCAACAATGATAGTTGTTTTAAGCCACTAACTTTTGTGATGGCTTTTTACTGAAATACCTGGTCTATTCACTTGACTTTTGTTTCCTTAGGATGGCTATTCATCCCAGTTAACCTGGGAATGAGGGGATTTCCAGGACATGGGACTTGCAGTGCTAAAACCAGGAAAGTCCCTGGTAAACCTGGATGAGCTGGTCACCCTACTTCTACTTCCAACATCCCAAGTAAACAAGGAGAACCCTTCAGAGGGAAACCAAGGAACACTTGATTCCTCTCCTGGCCAACTTTCAGTAGGAAACACTGCTCAGAAGCCAGGAATTTGAGTCTGCTCTCCAAAACAAGGGCTTCAGAACCTGAGCTCTGCTTTGGGACCTTGGCCATGAAGGTACAAGCTTCAGAATGCTGGAACTCCAGAATGTTCTGGAACACATCGGTCCACAGCCAGTTACTCTTTTTTTTTTTTTTTTTTTTAAAGATTTT
>NW_017732326.1:297564-301301 GCF_001890085.2 Hipposideros armiger | reverse complement strand
AGATTGAAGAACAAAAGGACAGCAACTTGTCTGTTCCCCTTCCCCCAATTCCCCAGCACTGTTCCCATCCCCCCAATTCCCCAATTAAAAAAAAAACCTTAAAAAAAAAAGTAAATTGTGACATTTGATAACTTGGGATAGACCCAGAATTACTACTATATTATCACAAGACTCATTTTCCATGTCTTACTGGCACAAAAGTTGATCCTCGTCTATCTTTAAATCTTGTAAGTCCAGTTTAGGCCCTTAGGGAAGGAGATTTCTAGATCCATTTTTTAATGTACCCAGCTCAAGGGATATATAATATATATATATAATATATATATATATTATATATATATATTATATATATATATGATATTCTAATCAGCCACAACTTCTTAGTGTCATTGCACAGTAAGTCCTCACTTAACACTGTCCATAGATTCTATAACAAAATCAATTTCACCACAGGCTATTTGATATAAATAAGGGTTAAGTTCCTATGGCATACTTCTGGTCACAAAATCATCAGCAAACCTCTAAAGACCCAAAACACCTCTAATACTAAACACTGAAATAAATGTGAGCTACACATACATTTAAGAAAGATTAATAAAAACAAGTAAGACAATGGTTTTCCAGTTCTGGGTGGCCAGAGCCTCTCCGGACTGCTCAGAGTGCAAGCGGGCACCCACCCTGGACAAGACACCCACCCAGGGCGCACTCACACCCACACGCACTCACTCAGACTGGGGTAACTGGGACACTCCAGTTCACCTCGGGAACACACCTTTGGAGCGTGGGGGAAACCCGGGAAGACATAGGGAGAATGTGCAAATTCCACACAGACAGTAGCCCTGGCTGGGAATTGGGTTTTGTTTATCCTTATCAATGTTACAATGAAGCAACACTGAACAAAACACTACCCCAAGACCTGCTATATATTGGGTTGTTGGAAAAGTCATGACGCATTTTTGCAATGAAAAACATAGAAAAAAATACATCATGACTTTTCTGACAACCCAATAGATAATTCAGGAACCATTTAATTTAAACATTCAGTTGAACCTAATTAGGATTTTCAGCCCAACCAAATTATAACTAGCCCTTATATTTACCTCTTTGTTTAAAGACCCAAATGAAATTTTTTGTCTCACAAATGTTAAAATTGCATGAAAAGAAGGTGCTCTGTAAAATATATTTTTTCACTGATTGTCAAGCATTCCAAGTAAAAACATTCAAGTGTAGATTCACAGTCAACTCTTCAAATTTTACCAACTATTTATGTTTTAGTTCTACATATATTTTTACTAAATTTAGCCTACATGACTACCTTCTTCTTTTCTTAATTTAACAAGTCTAAGAATAACATTCAAACTATATTAATAATACATCACTTACGTATCCCGAAATACTAAATAGGAGGCAAGAGTTTTCTTTTAAATAAACAGAGCCACTGGCCACTAAGGGAAACAATGACATTGTGATTTCCCAAGTGATTAGAGCAATAAAGGTATCTTTTGCTATTCCTAAGAAAGTCCCTCCCAACCACACCCAAGTTGATGTTAATGAAGTGACTTTTAGGAAGCCCCTAAGGAAGGAGGCTGGTTGCCAGGGCAACCAAACTTGTGATAAGAATGTTAGACCTTTCAGCTCCCCGCCCTATCCCCAGACCTCTGGGGAAAGGGGAGAAGCTGGAGGTTGAGTTTTATCACCTGTGGTCAATGATTGAATCAGTCATGTCCACATAAAAAAGCCTCCATGAAAACCCAAAAGGACAAAATTCACAGAGCTTCCAGTTGGTGAGCATGTTGAGATGTGGGGAGAATGGGAGGTCTGAAAAGGGCGTGGAAGCCCCACACCCCTTCCCAAACACCTTACCCTGTGCATCTCTTCTATCTGCCTGTTCCTGAGTTATATCATTTCTTATAAACCAGTGATCTAGTAAGTAAAATGTTTCTGAGTTCTGTGAGCAATTCTAGCAAGTTAACTGAATCCAGGAGGGAGTCACAGAAACCTTGAACACCCAGTTGGTCAGAACTACAGGTGACAACCTGGATTTGAGATCTAAGTGTGTGTGTGTGTGTGTGTGTGTGTGTGTGTGTGTGTGTGTGTGTGTGTGNCTCACGCTGGCTGCTGGCTACACACGGTAGCCCATGGCAACCCACTGCCACAGGGACTGCAGCCCACGCCGTCGCCGGCGACTCATGAAGCCCAGCTCCAGGTTGAGCTGTTGTTCTGCATCTTAGCTGTGGAGGGCAGTGTCGCTGGCCCTCATATGTGGGATCCAAACCGGGGCCCTCTGGCATCCCAAGCGAGTTCTTAACCATCGCGCCACTCGGCCGGCCCCAGTTACTCTTATACTATGGGCCCCAGAACCCCCTATGCTCCCGTGCTGGACCCAGCTACCACTCCTATTGCAGACGGCACTGCCCTCTCTAACAAACACAGTGCGTTTACTTCTCTGCTTCCTTCAAGCCCAAGCCCTCGGTTCCCACTGTACCAGCCTTTCTCTCTTTGCAGTTATTCCCCCACCAAATATCTTTGGAAATAAAATTGCAAATGGTTAAATTTTCTTATCATTCAGATGCTCAAATCTAGTTCTCTAATGTGGGTGGAAAAGGAAGCTTGTCATTTCTTGATCATTCTATTTGGAATAATACATGCTGAGCATATTAAAAAATTATTATGTGCAAATTGTTATCAAATCCTTTCACTCCAACTGAGGGGTAAACCAGTATTCATTTTCAAGTTGCCACGTGGCTCATTCTAGCCACTTTGGAATATCAGTGAAGCACTTTAGCTGGTACTTAATAGGTGTTCTGCGAACATTTGTTGAAAAAATGCATGCATGCATGAGACTAGCTTATGAGCGTCCATCCTTAGCTATTTATTCTCATAATTCTGCAATAATGCTACTGGAACAGGAGTAGGTGGGAAGGGGACTCCAACTACAATGATTTTTAAATATTGTTATGCCATACAGTGGAGTCTTTTTTCATGCAAAACCTTATGCAGGACCCAAGTATATTAATCAGATGGGCCCTCCCTGGCTGCAGAGAGTGTTGGGTGCCCAGAGCCCCACCCATTGGGCTGCCCCTTTGTCCCCTGCAGCTGTCCCTAAAGAAGATCCTCAGAGCTGCAGAGCTCCCTGCACACAGCGGGAGTCCACAAGCCTGGTGACCATAGTGGTACCTTCCATGTCTAAAATTGCAAGACCCATGCTTTTGTGGGCGGTTCCTTCACTCCAACACCACAGGGCCCACCACCAAAGTGCCCTGAGTTCTTGAGTCTTTTCCTCAGAGCGGCTATCCACTTTTTTTCTCCTCAGTCAAGGAAAAATGGTCCATCTGGCCCAAAGTGCAGTTCCATGTAGATTTCACTATTAATGAAAAGTAACTCCAGTTCTTTTCAGTGATGGGGACAAGCTTAGATGTCAAATTGTATTTCACATTATTCAGGTAAGGTTCGCGAAAAGCATCACAACTCTAACTCCAGATCTTCATCCGAACAAGGCAGAATTCCTGAATTAATTAATTTCAACTTCCAAATCACTGTCCTTTCTTCTCAATTCCACTTTAAATTAGTTAAGTCAAAAATGTAAATTGTGGGCCGGCCGAGTGGTGCAATGGTTAAGAACCGGCTTGGGACGCCAGAAGGCCCCGGTTCGGATCCCACATATGAGGGCCAGTGACACTGCCCTCCACAGCTAAGATGCTGAACAACAGCTCAACCTGGAGCTGGGCTGCCATGAG
>NW_017732326.1:272771-295374 GCF_001890085.2 Hipposideros armiger | reverse complement strand
AGAACTACAGGTGACAACCTGGATTTGAGATCTAAGTGTGTGTGTGTGTGTGTGTGTGTGTGTGTGTGTGTGTGTGTGTGTCGGTGGGGAGAAGAGGGAGGTTCCGCAGGCAGCCTTGTGGAACTCAGCCCTTAATCTGTGGGATCTAATGCTAACTCCAGGTAGTGTCAGGACTGAACAGACAGTAGAACACCTAGCTGGTGTTGCGGAATTGCTTGGTATGGGGAAATCCTACCCCTCCTCCCAATTTGGTGGCCAGAAGTATTGAAAATAGAGAAGAAACATAGGGTGTTTTTTCTTTACAACCCCTGCAAGAGATCATTCAAGTCTTAACCCCTGATACCTGTGAATATGACCTTATTTGGAAATAGGGTCTTTACAGATGTAATTAAGATGTAAGTTAAGATGAGGTCATACTGGAGGAAGGTTGGCCCTTAGTCCAATATAACTGGTGTCTTTATAAAAAAAAGAGAGACACACACACAGAGGAGATGCCATGTGAAGACAGGCAGAAGGAAGACAGAAGATAGCCATGTGATGATGGGGTCAGGCATTGGAGTAATGGGGCTGCACTCCAGGGAACACCCAGGACTGCCAGCACCCACAGAAGCCAGAGAGTAAGCATGGCCTGCCAATGCCTTAATGTCAGACTTCTAGCCTCCAAAATGAGAGAATATGTTTCTGTTATTTTGAGCCACCTAGTTCGTGTTACTTTGTTACAGCAGGCCTAGGAAACTAATAACAGAATCCAGCCTCCTGCAAAACAATGTGCATCTCAGAAAAATTTATCCCCAAGTTAAATAAGTGACACACAGATTTCCAAAAACAAGATTTTCATTAGTTGGGACAGCCTGTGTTCATCTGTTGCTTTCTTTTGAAACAATGTCTTTTTGTAAGTGTATGATTTGCCTTTATTTTCCTCTCTATGTAGTGGGAAAAAGCAGTAGCTTTTGATCCAAAGGAAAAAACTATTAAAATTGTAGTACTCAATATATACCAGTAACTAAAGAGGAATACAAATTGTGTTTGACTTCTGCAATGACAAGAGGTGCTCAAAGTGGTTACCATCAGTGTAATTTTAATACAGTTTTTTCCCCTCTTAAAATGTGTATACATTTTTTTGGGCACCTTCTGTGTGTGTGTGTGTGTGTGTGTGTGTGTGTGTGTGTGTGTGTGTGTGTGTATGTGTATTCTCATCATCTTTTGAGAACTTCCTTATTTTCTCACACAACGTTCCAGGCTCATCTTATATTTTCCCTGCCCCAGTCTGAGTAAGCCATTTCTCCAAGAACTCCTGGTTAATTTTTGTAGAGAATTGTAGGTAGCAACCAAGGTCTGGTCTCAGGCTTTGCTCATTGCAATTGAGTGAGTGACTGTCACTGAAGTAATACATTTATACTGATACCTCTAATTTGGATTCTACCTAGGTTCTTACTTACCTTCTCCCATTCTGTGTTTGTATCTCCCATCTTCCATATTGTGCCAGCTCCCCCAAAACCTCACTATATTCACTTATTTGCTCAATTCTGCAATACTCACAAAATAGTTTTATAATATTCATACCACTACAACAAACAAACCTATTGAGAAAAATTCAAGACTTGTTTACCAAATTTTTTTCATTTAAACTGAAGTCAAAGTACTATGTTCAAATTTTATTTGTGATACTGGCAGAAAAACAAGATATATAGACCAATGAAATAAAATAGCCCAGAAATAAACCACAACATGATTTTCAACAAGAATGCCAAGGCCATTCAGTGAAGAAAGGACAGTCTTTTCAACTAACAGTTCTGGAGAAACTGGGTATTGATATGTCAACAAATGAAGTTGGATTCTTACTTTATACCATATACAAAAATTAGCTCAAAATGGATCGAAGACCTAAATGTAAGGCCTAAAACTACAACTTTTATAACCAAACACAGGGGGAAAGTTTCATGATATTACATTTGGTAGTGGTTTCTTGGATGGATATCTCACCAAAAGCATGGAAAAAAACAGATAAATTTTTTTTAAAGATTTTTATTGGGGAATTGGGGGGATGGGAACAGTGCTGGGGAATTGGGGGGAAGGGGAACATACAAGTTGCTGTCGTTTTGTTCTTCAGTCTAGTTGTGGAGGACGTTGCTTCACTGGCCCAAGTTGCCACCATCATTGCGCTCTTCCCTGGCGAGGCAGATCAGTCGCCGGCTTCTGGACGGCCGCTCACTGCGGCTGCTGGCCGCTCACGCTTGCTGCTGGCCTCTCACGCTGGCTGCTGGCTGCTGGCTACATACAGTAGCCCATGGCAACCCACCTGCCGTTGCCAGCGACTCACAGTAGCCCAGCTCCAGGTTGAGCTGTTGTTCAGCATCTTAGCTGTAGAGGGCAGTGTCACTGGCCCTCATATGTGGGATCCAAACCAGGGCCCTTTGGCGTCCCAAGCCAGTTCTTAACCATCGCGCCACTCGGCCTGCCCAAAACAGATAAATTTAACTACACCAAAATTAAATGCTTTTGTGCATCAAAGAAAATAACAGAGCAAAAAGGAAAACAATAGACTCAGAGAAAATATTTGTTTACCATATATCTGACAAGGGATAAATATATAAAGAACTTTTAAAACTCAGCCATAAAAAACAGCCCAATTAAAAAATGGACAAAGGACTTGAATAGACATTTCTCCAAAGAATATATACAAATGACCAACAGGCACATGAAAAGATGGTCAAGATCACTCATCTTCAGGGAAATGCAAATCAAGACCACAGTGAGATAACACCTTATACCCATTAGGACAGCTATTATCAAAATCAGAAAATAATAGGTGTTGGCAAGGAAGCGAGAAATTGGAGCCCTTTGCACTATTGGTGGAAATGTAAAATGATACAGTTGCTATGGACAACAATGTAGAAGTTCTTCAAAATATTAAAGATAGAATTACCATATGATATAACAATTTCACTTCTGGATATATACCAAAAAAATAAAACGAAAGCAAGGTCTCAAAGAGATATTTATATACCCATGTTTATAGCAGCATTATCTGTAATAGCCAAAAGGTGGAAGCAACTCTAGTGTCCATTGACTGATTAATGGGTAAAAAAAATGTAGTACATACATACAATGGACCATTTATTCAGCCTCAAAAAGGAAGGAAATTCTGACACATGCTACAACATGGATGGACCTTGAGGACATGATGCTAAGTGAAACAAGCCAATCACAAAAGGACAGCTATTGTATGATTCCACTTATATGAGATACCTACGGTAGTCAAAATCACAGAGACAGAAAGTAGAGTGGTGGTTGTCTAGGACTGGGAGGCAATGTGTAGTTGCTGTAATTAAACCGCGTTGCTAAGTATAGAGTTTCAGTTATGCAAGATGAAGGGAGTTTGGGAGCTAGATGGTGGTGATGATTGTACAATAAAGTGAATGTACTTAATGCCATAAAAGTATGCACTTAAAAATGGTTAAAATGGTATGTATATTTTACCACAAGAAACAATGAAAACCTTCCTCAGGCAAATCACTTTACTCATTGGAAACAGGTTCATTTGTTACTGTTTTCATTTAGTTGAGAATTCCCCTCATTCTTGTTTATTTTATTGGGTATGTATAACATTAATATGAATCTATTCACCTTAACAATAAAATAGTCAGTTATTTTATCAGCGAAAAAAAAAGGGTGGGGAGGTTATTCAGGAACAGCAAAGTTTGCAATTTGGGACTAGCAAACTTTAGCAAAAGCCATAGGCAGACTGAATAAATAAAGGAGAAGAACATTACTTTATGGGGAAAAAGGAGGAAGTTGGGAGGGGTTGTTTTGAACAAAAGTCCATTAGAGAAAAATCAGAGTTCAGGGAGATGACAGTTACTCACTGGCTGAGTTGCTGGGTGGTCGATTTCTTGTAAGAGATGCAATGTACATCTTTTCCTGTTGAGGTCTATAATTGATGATTTTTTTCCTGTTGACGATTCTTCTGTTGGGGTCTGTGAATGATAATTCTTCCTGTAATTGACACCAAGTGATACTGTATGAGAGCTTCCCATTCTGGCCTCCCAACTCCATTTTAGTGAGTTTCCCTTATTAATTTTTACAAATCCAAAAGTCAAAATTGTATAGAAAGATGTATTCAGGGAAGTGTCACTCTTACCCTATCCCTTTAACCCTATCCTCTCAACTCCATCTCTGTGGGTAACCAATTTCATTAGTTTTGTCATTCTTGTATTTGTTTTTGCAAAAGTATTAAGATATGTGTATGTTTTATTATTTTCTGTACTTTCTTACAAAAGGTAAAATACTACATATATTCCTTTGCATTTTTCACTTAAAATATATTTTGAAAATGTCTCCCTTTCAGTTTTTTACCAGTTTACAGTACTCCATACCATAGTTCAACCAACAGTTATTGTTCGTATTTATTTTAATGCTCAGATTATTCTACACTTAGCCAATGATAGCAATCTCCTTTTTTTTGAGCATTTAAGTAGTTTACAGTGTTGTACAATTACAAGTAATGTTGCAATGAATAACTTTTTACATATGTATTTTCATGTTGTTAAAAGTATATGTTCAGGGTAAATTCCTAGAAGTCAAACTTATAGGTCAAAGAATACATGCATAAGTGTTTTGTTCAGTATTGTCAAATTCTCCTCGATGGGATAGTACATATGATCTTTCATTCCAATCAGCAATGTATGAAAGTGTGTGCTTCCCCACAATTTTGCTAATTTTGTCAAGCCTTTGGATTTCTGTCAGTCTGATAGGTGAGAAAAAAAACCTGAAGGAATTGTAAACTTGAAATAAATGAGAGATGAATTCCTGAATAGATCTCTGAGGTTAAAAAATGAGATTGTGAAATTTATGTCTCTAGCTCCCATACCTGGGTCATCTGCCATCAGTAGGTCTGCTTCTGTCAATGTTTTTTTTTAATCTAGATTATAAATCACATTTTCCTGTTTCTTCATGTGTCTTACACTTTCTAAGTTTTATGACAGACATTGAGTCTAACCTTCTATCAGGCAGCTAAGGTGAAGGAATGATGTCATTGATCTTACTAGGAGTTAAGCTAAGTGGGGAGTGAATAGCAGATTCAGTTAGTTTCAGTTTACCTCTAGTCCTCTTAAAAACAAAGTCAGCCCTGTCCTTCCAGTAGGGCTTTGCAAGTGACTCACCTGGATGCTACAAGACTTGGAGACCTCTCTCGGCTTTCCAGCTTCTCATACTACTGAGGGGCTGATTTCTTTGACCTTATCAAGAGCTGAGCTGGTGGCAGCTGGGGTTCAGATTTTATTAATTTATCTTCTAACTTCAAGTGTTTCTGAGGTGGCAGCAGGCCCCTCTAGCCTGTGACACAGGCACTGTGAGTCTAAGAGATATTTCTGTCTTCCAGCCCCATCACCAGCCACCACTAATTCAGAAAAAAAGTGGGAGAGAATTATTGAGTCTGGGGAACTAGCTTTATGTTTGGGGCTTGTTTCCATCACACACGATCATCTGTTGGGTTTTCCGGCCTTCACATAGTATGTCCACTCCAGTGCACCCCTTCCCTGAGTCCTTTAGTCCCTTCCCCCACCATCAGCCACAGTACTTCTGATAGTTTTCATCACTGAGCATAGGCTGTTACTTTTTCCATGTCTCTAGGAGCTATCCTGCTAGTCAGCTTTGAGTCTGTGCCAGTGTTACACTATATCTGGGAGAGTGCAACTAAATTATAAACTTTCCTTATCCAATCTAAAGTTCCAGGCCCCCTTTATCAAGCACGTTTAGAATCCAGTCACACACATCCCCCCGCAGCTCCTGGCAGCACATGCTGTCTGGGACCGGCAGCTCCTCTGCAGTGTAGGCCTTTTCTTCCCTTTTCACGCTCTGCAGGTCGCTGGTTGGGACATCCTGTGACTTCACCTAATTTACCAATCTAGTAGCCAGAAGGGAAGTGAGGGGTTCATCCTGAGGTACAACCTCCCCTGGCAGGGGAGAGGCCATTGAATTGTCTTCAAGTCAATGAAGTGCTAGCTCTTGATAGGGAGGGATGGGCCACTTCTCAAGGCTCCAAAGTTTTAGGGAAATTTGTGGATTTAAGATTTTCAGGGTTTCCAACCCAGATAGTCCCATCCCATGTGCCAGTATCCTATTCTTTACCAAACGAGGCTCTAAGCTTGGCATTGAAGGCCTAACACAGCTGAGAGTGTAACCTTCAGCACTTTGCTGCTCTGGTGACTAAGTACTGGAACTCCTGCTCATATTTCTTACTGCATTCAGTGCATTCTCACTGCAGCTTCTTAATTGTATTCTAGAGCACTCTCAGAGCCATTTTAGTCCTTGGATAGTGGTGGGGAGACATGTGCTAGAACTTCCTATTCCTCCACCTTGCTGACATCACTCTCTATAATCTTTATTTTGACTTACGCAAACAATCATACTATGTACATTGTTTTGCACCTGGTGCTATCCAGTTACGATACTTTAGAGAGCTTTCCATGGAGGCACGTGCACATATTTCTCTTGTCCTTCTTTCCCTTGTTTCTTTCTTGCTTTTGTCTCTCCCTCTCCCACTCCTATTTTTTCTTATTTCCAATCCAGAAAGAAAAATTTTGGTGTTTTTTTCACTTATGCTTTATAGAAAACAAAGGGAAGAAGTTAAAAATGTGTGTGATTTTTTAAATTAGAAAATCTTACTTATAGTAAAATTACTAAAATTATAAAATTACTAAATTTACTAAAATTATAGTAAATAATTTTTGCTAAAATTATTCTAAATTTTAGTAAAAAATTTAGAATAAAATTCATTATAAAATTCATCCTCCTGTAAATCTACTATCTGGGCTTATTCCGTTAATGTCATTCACATTTTTTTTTGCTCACATATATAGCACCTTCTCATTGCAACCAAATAATATATGACTCACTGACCGACTAACAAAGACTTATACACTGCTTACCGTGTGCCAAGCTCTGTCCTAGGTGTTTTAAATATTGACTCATTTAGTTAAATTCTCATAACAAGTCTGTGAGTTAGGTACTATAAATCCATGTTACCAATGAGGAAATTGAAGCAGAAGGATATTAAGTAAATTTCTCAGTTATAAGGCAGCTGAGGTGGACTTCAAGTCCAGCCCATCTGGTTCCAGAGCCCATCCCCTTAGCCACTGTGCTCTGTGGCCAGTCCCCAGACTCAAATAACACTCGGGTCACTTAGAAACCTGATGTCTTCCAGTCATTACCATTGATCTTTTGCTGACCATCCTTTCATAATCCTTTTGTGCACATATTTATGAACATACACATATTTTCATATACATAAAGCACACAAATACACAACACATATGCGTGTGTGTGTGTGTGTGTGTGTGTGTGTGTGTGTGTGTATTTATGTTCCGGGGATGCCAAAAAAATGTATACACATTTTAAGAGATGTTATCTATGCTTATGCAGCATTTTTCTGTAATCAGATGTGTCTGGACACTGTTGGTAACTACTTTGAACACCTCTCGTAATTGCAAAAGTCAAACGTGACTCATATTCATCTTTTGTTATCAGTACATATTGTATTACAATTAATACAGTTTTCTCCTTTCTTAAAATGTGGCACGGTGTGTGTGTGTGTGTGTGTGTGTGTGTGTGTGTGTATAAAACCAAGGGGCTTTTTTGTCATTAACTCTCACAAAAATGGAGTTGCGTACATATACACTGCATCTTGCATTCCTAGATTAACAGGTTCATGAAGTTCTCCAAGTTAATTAATGTAGCTCTAGCTATTTCTTTAATAGCTGCATGCTATGCCTCAGTCAAACCTACCTCAATTTATTTAACCATGCCCCTATTGACGTGTATTCATTTTGTCTCCAGGTTTTTACTACTATTAAGTATACTGAAAAAAAATCTGAGTACATATTTCTTTTTGCATTGGTACAGATTAAGATTTCCAGGTGTCAGGTTGCTTTTTTTTTTTGACAGGTTTTGCTAGGTTTTCACAAAAAGCTGAGCAATTCACAATTTAATTAGCAGTAAATGAGCATCCCCTTTTCCTGACAGTAAAGTACTAAGTGAAATAACTTTTTAATTTTTGCCAATATCATTGGTACACAGTGATACTTTATATTTACTTTAATTTGTTTTCCTCTGACCTCTAGGAAGTTTAAAGACTTTTTGTTGATGGTCTCTCAAACCATTTGGAATTGCTTCTCTGTGACTTGCTATTTATAAGCTCTGTCCATCTTTCTACTGAGTTGTGGGGGTTTTCTGTAGTTATAATTTGTTATGGTTGCCTGTACATAATATGCCCTTTAGCTGTTTTCATCCTTTGCAAATGTTTTTTTCAATCCACTGTTTATATGCTCTTTTTGTATTTGCTATGTTTTACCTTTTAAAATGTCTTAATATTGACACAGATTCCAGTCAAAATGACAGAGGAGGTAAATGTTATCTTAACTCTTGTTCACAACCACATCAAAATTACAACTAAACTACAGAACAGGCATTATTGAGGGTTGCCTGAAGTCTAGTTGAACTGAGCCCTACAACTAAGGACATACAGAAGAAGTCACCCTGAGACTGGTAGAAGGGGCAGAGACGGAGAATGGGCTGGTCCCACACCTGCATGTAACCATTAAAAATTGGGAAGGATATCTCAGCTGTGGAGGTTCCTGAAGGATCAAGGGATTCCAGCCCCACACCTGGCTCCCCAGCCCAAGGTTCCAGTACTGGGGAGAGAAATCCCCATAACTTCTGATTGTGAAAATCAGTGGAGCGTGTGACTGGGTGAGATGGAGGGTAGCTGCATTCCCTAGTGCTCCTTTTAAAGGGCCCACACAAGGACTTACTCACTGATGGACTCCCTGGCTCTGAGCTCCAGCACTGGGGCAGCAGTTTGAGAGACACCAGGGACATACAAGGAAGAACTGAATTGTATGGCTGCAGAAAGAGGACTGGAGTGGCAGCTCTCTCCTGACGGGAGACCTGGTGGAAGCCATTGTTTCTTTGTTGAGCCCTCCCCGCTCTGGGTGTGCAGAAGCAGGTGGCCACCATTTCTCAGTCTCCATGAACCTGGCTGACACCATGTGTTCACCCCACCCTGGTGATTCTCTGAGACCCTGCTCCACCTAACTTTCAGGCATGCCCAAGCCACTTCCAGTAGCTTTTCCACCTAGACTCCTGTCCTATCTCATGCTGCAGACTTTGTTACTATATCTCAAAGGTTCACAAAACACAACAAGCAGCATCTGGCTTCAGCATGTCCCATACCTAAGCCCTGCACTAGCAATAGCCAGTCTCAGTTCATGGCTTGGTCTCTCAAGGCATCTCCAAGCCCAGTGTAGGTGATGGCCATCTGCAGATTGCTTGTTGGCTCATGCCAGGTGAGCCCAGGCAGAGCACAGGCTGTGGTGAACTTCACCTGCAGTGGGGCCCCTAGCAGTAGGCCCGAGGGCTGCCACACCTGGTTCAATACGCAGGAAGAAAAGGGATGTTTGATAAAGGCCTAGCTGTGACAGCAGGAGCAAACAAGGTCCCACGGACAAGAGAAGGTGTGCGCCATACATAAGGGGAGGGGCAGTTGGGTACATTTGTGGGTGGATCATGTTGGCTTGGTATCTGGAAGTTGATGTCTGATGTCCTGAAATCGATGTCCTATCTGATAGATTCGCAATTCTCAGTAAAATAAGAAAGGGTCTCATTTGATAAAAACCAAAAGATTTCAAAGAAGGATGCGACACGGTTTTAAATAGTCATTGTTGAGAGCAGGTGAGTGAGTTGACCAGAGCCATGTAAGGGTACTGCTGGTCAGTGTTGAGGGTGCATTTGAGACTGACGATCATGAATTTTAAATAATGTCAGCTTGCTTTGTTGTTTATTTCCAGGACTATTTGGCCATTTGAATGTAGGGACAAGACAACCCAGCATCTTTCATTCACTTCTCCTCTGAATGAATTGGGAAGGAGACGTTAGACGTGAGGACCCAGCTCCTTCTGCCTCATTCTCCTATGTCATACCAGGACACGCTCATCTACTCCCTTAACTTCCTCATGAGGAAACCTGTACTTATTCAGCTGGGCAGGTGCACCTAATTCTGGAGCTTACTACCAAGAAGCTTACTCTTGGCTGCTCAGCTAAATCAGTCTCTCTAATGTAGCTATTACCTGTAATAAAGATAAGAAATTCATTTCCATCTGTGTTATTCCTCTCTGTAGTATAATTGGTATAGAACTTAACTAAAGGAGAGGTGTGGGACTACTTATTGCCCTCTTCAATCCAATACCATGACTTTGGGAGTCAGTAGTTGAGAAGAAGAGAAGGTGATTACACATGAAGTGATCAGAGAACTGAGAAACCGATGTATTGGATGGGTCGTCCCAATAGATGTTGAAATCACACAGGATGCAGAATTTGGAATGGAATGGAAGATTATAAACCTGGTTACAAAATCCTTAATAGATGATGAGGACTGAATTTGAGCTAGACAAGTGACTAACAGGTCAAGTGTGACATATCCACTGGTGTGAGCCTCCCAGCAGCTGACAGTTTTGTTTTGTTTACTTTGTGAGATGGTGGTGTCTAATGTTTGGAAATGGCAGTGGGAGCACAGAGGAAACCCACTTGATGGCTTAAATGGATCAAGAGCAAGGTCAGTCAGGGCATTACAGAAATGATGGCATAGTGGAGATGAACATCCCAGAGAGCTAATCTTGGCCCTGAAGGACAAAAGCAGTGATTCCACTCAGGGTTGATTTAGACTAGGCAGTTTCTTTGAGTAGTCACGAGTTTAGCTCCCTCTGTCTAGAATGAGAAGATGAAAAGTCTATTCTCAGCAAGCACACTCCCTGCTCATATGGACTGGGGTGGTGACCAACCCACAAGTTTACAGACTTTGTTTAGAGAGCTGGCCCCAGAGGTTTAGGCCCAGAGTTTCGGCCCAGTGTCTGTGACTTGGGGAGGTGTTCCAACAGCCCAGGGTGCTGAGCACTGTGACTGAGAGCTCAGGAAGCATGACCTTCCTGCCATGAACCCCTCCCCCACTACAGCCGCTGTAGCTGTGTACCCACACACACCAGCTAAAAGGGAATATCTCCAGATGGCTTTATCTTTCAGAAATTGAGGCATCTGAGAAAACTATTATCTATCCTAACAGTTGCTTTTTGTTGGGTCCTAGATAAGGCTGTGCTGCCCAGGACTGGCTTTCTACTGTAACGGCTTCTGCCCCAAGTTGCCAAGGAGACTGAGGATGCCAGGCCAATTGCAAGTTTAGTATCTTCTACCCTTTAAACAGGGAGTGAGAATGGTGCCAGGTGGGTGACAAAGCAGACGTGTGGAAAGAAATAAAAGAAAATTATTTTTCTAACACATCTCATTTCCCTTTATGATCTCCCATTCCTCCTCAGCAGGATATACCTGGTTATTGATCTTGTCTCTTCCAGCTATTCTAGTCCTTCCTGTTTTAAAATGTCATCTGATTCAGGTAAATATTCTTTCGAAGTTAAGTACTACTTTAATCATAGCTCATAGCTCCCTCTCCCAAATTCTTTCCCATCCTAAGGCCTTCCTCACCTCCTGCTGATCCCACCTCTACTCTCACAGGCTTGTGTGTTCTCCTCTCTGGGCAGCATCAGGGAGAGTGTCTGTACCCATGGTCAGCACTTGGGTGGGAATGTCAGGAAGCCACGTACGTCTTCATTTTCATCACACTTGCTTGGCCCTGGTACACAAGTGCAGCTGATGGCTGCTCTCAGGCCATCACCCTGGATGTACTCAGTGTCGGCTTTTCTTGTGGCAGTGAGATGACCTTCAGGTACCTAGGTTGGCCCTCCTGCAGCTTCATCACTGGGTAGTCCTGTGGCGACATGACCCCTTCCTCCCAAATTCTGGTGCCTGGCGCACCTTACTGCTCCGAGATCAGTCCTTGGTTCTATGTGTCTCTGTGTGCCCACATACGTCTGTGTGCACACATGTACATGTCTGAAAGCATCAGTCATGGAGGAGAGGGGAGCAGGCTTACCATTAGTGTCTCAGATTCTCAATGCTTCACATCTTACATGCAGCAGTGGTATTACCATCTCTGAAGCCCATCCAGCACTCTTCTTTCTTCATCCGGCATCAGCTTGTTTTAGTCCAGATTGCTGAGCAGGGCTCAGGCAGAGCTGGCATCGTCCTCTTAGGCCACTAGACATTTCCTGCTTCTGTCCATGCATCTTACTATGGCCACCACACACTGCCCGCTAGCTCCCTTGTATGCCGGTTACACACTAGGTCTCTCTAGTTCTGTGCTTATTTCTCAGAAAACTGCTTGTTGACTCATGAGTCATCCTGCTCAACCCTCTAACCACCCCTCTAATCACCCCTGTAACTGAAGTATATTCAATTATCTGCAGGTTCTGAGTTAAGTGTCTTTCTCAAGTCTGCCCTACTAGTCACACCCCCTCCTCCTCACTGTCAGTGCCAGGTGCCCAAACTGTCCCCTCAAGGCGGGGTCGCAGAAAGACAAATAGACATGCCGCTGTGCTGATAGATGTGGGAAGGATGGTATTTGAAAGCATTAGCCAAGGTGTTTTCTAGATCTCCCTGGACTCTCATGCCTGATTCTTATCAAGTCACCAGAGGGGGCCTCCATTGCTCTAGGGGGCCTCGTGGCAGAAACAGCCAAGCAAGGCCTCAAATTCTTAACTCCCAGCCTGGGGGTAGCGTGTGTGCCTTCTGTAGCAGAAGAAAATCATGTTTCTGGTGCCTGTTTTTTTACACCTTTGGGATAAACCTCTAGAGCCCAGATTTCTCTGTTGTTTTCTGCTCTCCCAAGCAGGCCCAACTGAGTTAAAAACGTCAGCAGCTTGCACAGTACAGGATCCTGCTTCCTTCTAACACGTAAGGCTGACACTGTGCTCTACTGAGCGCTTCCTAGTCCTTTCATTTTGCTTTTAGGTTTAAGCATTTGTTTTCTTGACATGATCATCTATCAGCTACCTTCCAGGATCCTCCACAATAAGAAATATGAACAGACCAAGTTTTGAGTCTATGAGAACATCTGTTTCTCAAATTGAGCCCTTCTCTAGACCTCCACCTATCTAGACAAGGCAGTTTGGCCCAGGAAACTCCCTCCCATTACCCGAAATCTAACCCTAGTTGGCACTACCAGTGTCCTGCCTGGCTTGCCTTTACTGGGCTTTCAACCCATTCTTCCCAGAATCTCTTAGCAACTCTGACTCCCATATGCAAAGTGCCCAAGCACATCTAGATTTTATTTCTGGACTTTGAGTTTATATTAATTATGCATTAGGCAGGACAGGTTAAGTTATGCTGCAGTAACAACCCCAAATATTAGTGGCTTACAATGATAAAGGTTTCTTTTTTGCTCGCATGGCCTGTCTATTGTGATGGGTTGCTATGGTTTTGCTCCATGCCACCTCCATGCTGGGACCAGACAAGCGGAGCAGTCTCTACCTGAAATATTGCCAGTTGGTGTGGCAGAGAGAAAAGAGTCATAGAGAATCCCATACTGGCTCTTAAAGCTTCTGCTTAGCAGTAACACATCACTTCTGCCCTTATTTCATTGGTCAATGCAAGTCACTTGGCCACTCCTGAATTCAGTTGTGTAAGAATGTATAATGCTCCTACCGACTAAGAAAGGAAAGCTAAAATATTTGGAGAGCAATAATGCAATCTATCAGAATCCACCTCAACTCAAGATGATGTAGCCTTGGATAATAAGATACTTAGGCACCTTCATCTATTTATTGAAAAATAAATTCCATCACCCCTGGGGATTGAGACCACAGTTCGGGTCATGAAATCCTGAATGCATTTAATTAGAAATCTTAAGTTAGGTTATTACATGGGGCGGAGGAGGAGGCGAATCCAAGAGACGGCACAAGCTGTGTGAATCTAAGGAGTGAGTTGCACCATGGTTCCCTGCTTGGCTCTGGGTACACATTCTGGGAATACTGGTCCAGGGCCACTTGCCTATACCTGCAGCTAATGAACCAAAGGCCCTCAACATCACATGAGAGCCTTGAGGCAAATGTGGGACGTAGGTGTTCTTTTGCTGTTTACCTGTCCTGTATGCTCTCCCGGCTGAGGAACAGATTAAAGGGGAAAATAAGCTATGACAGCAAAACAACATTCTCTCCCCAGCTGCCTAAAAGCCTGATTGAAGCTCTGCCTGTTCTGAAGTCAGCCTTAAGTGGAATTAGAAGAATCTCATTTGTCAATAATCTCATACCAGCCTCAGCCGCCCCATCAACTTCCACAGCTGCACAATGAGACATGGCATCCTCTGAAGGACACTGGTCCTTGACTGCCAGCTGTTGAGGGTGTCCTCCCTGGGCTGGGCACTAGTGCATATGGTTCACGCCCCAACTAACTAACTCTTTTTCCTCCTGTGTACCCCGCTGTATGGATCAGCAACCAAATGGGTAACATACCAACTTTATAAACAGCTGAGCATATATAATGTATCATCTAAACATGAATATTTTTAAGACTGAAAAAATTTGGTAAGAATGAGTCCTATAGTTTGAAATATTTATTTATTGACCTTCAACTGGTTTTATGATGTTGATATTTTTTTGAATATAAAACATATAAATTCATTCTATAAAAACTTTTTAAAAATGAAATACTTTCAGTTTTTACCATTAACTATGATATTATCTGAGGGTTTGTCATTATATGGTTTTTATTATGTTGAGGTATTTTCCTTCTATACCCATTTTATTGAGTGATTTAATCATAAATGGATGTATCTTATCAAATACTTTTCTTGAATTTGATATGATCATATGATTTTTTTATCCTTCATTTTGCTTATGTGCTGTATCACATTGATCAATTTGCATATGTTGAACCATCCTTGTGCCCATGAAATGAACCCCACTTGATCGTGATGTGTAAGCTTTTTAGTGTATTGTTGTATTTGATTTGCTAGTGTTTTTGTTTATATCAGAGATATTGGTCAGTTTAATTCGTATGTGGGATATAAAACTGAAAGCAACAAATAAACAAGAAAAAAAAACAAACAAAAATCATAGACACAGACAACAGTTTAGTGGTTACCAGAGGGGAAGGGGAATGGGGGATGGTAAAAGAGAGTAAAGGGGGTCAAATATATGGTGATGGAAAGAGAACTGACTGGGTGGTGAACACACATTGTGATATATAGATGATGTATTACAGAATTGTACACCTGAAACCTATGTAATTTTACTAACCATTGTCACCCCAATAAATTTAATTTAAAAAATAAATCAAAGTAGAAGTATTTGAAAATTTTGACAAGTACAGCTGTTGTTTTGATGGAAGGGTGTTTGGATGTAATTTAACATGTGAATTATATGCTTCACAGGTTTCTTAATTTAGTAAGAACATTGTTTTTTGTTTTTACCATGACTCTGTGCCGCATCAAAATTTGTATTTATATTAGTTCAGAAAAACATAGTAATAATAATTTTATCTCTTTCTTAGTTGGCTTTCCCCCAGAAGCAGACACTGAGGCTAGCACTGAATGCATATATTTGAAGGTTCAGGAAACCATCAGCAGAGTGGGAAGGTGATATAGAAAAACGCGGGAATGCAACAATAGGTTTGTCCCTAGGTCAGCTAACTTGGCTTAGTCTTGTGCGGAGCTCTAGATTTCACTGTAAAACACATGCCTCAGAATTATCTCAGCCAAGGAGCAAGGGAGCTGGGTGTTAATACCCCTATTGCCTTTAATTACTGGTTCAGCTATGCTGCTGAGGGTAGTGTGTGTGTGTGTGTGTGTGTGTGTGTGTGTGTGTGTGTGTGTGTGTATGTGTGTGTGTGTGTGTGTAAACATGCAGGTACTGGCAAGCACCTTACCTGAGAAGATGTGAGCAGAACACTGACAGCTTCTGCCTCAATTTTCAAAGTTGTACTTGGGCCAATCAGGAGGTAGACTCTACACAGTAATATAAACAGAAGTTTAATAGAGGGGTAAGCAAACTGTGCTCCATGGGCTAATTCCTGAGATATAATTGACACATAACACTGTGTAAGTTTAAGGTGTACAGCATGCTGATTTGATATATGTATATAATGTGAAATGATTACTACAATAAGACTAGCTTTGTAAATAAAGTGCTCTTGTGACATAGCCACACCACTTCACTTGTATATTATTTATGGTGGCATTTGTGTTACAACAGCGAGAGTGCGTAGTTGTCACAGAGGTTGTATGGCCTACAGTCAAAATATTTACTTTTTGTCTATTTACAGTAAAAGCTTGCCTACCCATGGTATAATGTAAAGAATTATTAAGCTATGATAGGAGAGTAACTTTGAAGACATAAAGAGAAACCTAAAGGACTGAGGGAAAATACGTAAGGAAAACAAACTTGGAAGGAGCCCTATTACCAGGGCTCTGCTCAGAATTCACTGAAGAGGGTGTAGGTGGTGAAGGAGGTGCTGTGTTGCCCAGGACATAGCTGGTCCACAGCGGCTGGGCAAGCAGTAGCAACGCTCTGTGTACACGTGAGTCAAGGTGGGAGGGCAAGTGAGCAGAGAGTCTTGGAGACACTGCAGGAAGGAGGCCTGGAGCATGTGGTGTTTATATCTGGAGAACCACAGAAATAACTGTCCAGGGTGAAGCCGAGCCCAGGCCGGTGGGTGGGCACCCAGATGGGCTCGAGCATCCAGGGCGATCAGGCCACTGCCGCAGGTGCTGCTGTAGCTGGGAGCTGAAGCAGCCGCCCTCTTCAGGAGTCTAGTGCACCAATGTGTTGGGCCTGGGCTGAGGTTCATGGCTACATGGGTGAGACAGAGATCAGGCAGCCAGCTCACCAGCCCCTTGGGACCACATGTGTACATGCAGTTAGGCTGAGGAGAGGGTCAAGGGAACAGTCACCTGGGCTGGGACACAGGCCTACACTGCCTGGGACTCCTGGGCACACTGCCACGGCCTGAGCTGAGAGATGCAGAAAGCAATGTTGCAAACAAATGCTGGAGAAAGCTGCAACCGGTAGGCAGGCACCTATATGAAGAAAGCTAGAGAGCAAATGCCCTCTCCAGGAGTGAGTGAGTCACACTGAGCCCGGAAGGAAAACCTCCTGTTTCCAGGGCCTTGCTTGAAAGGCTGAACATCATGCCAGCTGAGAAAAGGAAAAAACTTGCAAGGCCCATACCCTTTATCACAGAGCAGACAAAAAGGGTGACTCTGGAGCTGAGAGTAACGCATTGAGAAGCGGTTCCGGCGGATGATTCTGCAGCTGTGCCTTCTGGTTTTGGCTGTAGTGATAGCACCACACCCGCCATGGCAGCAGCGATTTTGGGTAAACTGCATGTTCACACCAACAGGTTCGACAAATGGAAATTCAGCGCTTAATTTTCCATTAACTATCTACCTTCCTTTTTTTAGGTTGATGCCAATCTTTTTCTTTTTTTTTTAAGTAAAAAGTATTCCTAAATAATAAAGTAAATAAAATCGCTGCAGCAAGACCATTCAGACTTGTTTCTATGTGCGCTCTAGCGGGACTGCTCAGGGTCCCTTCCCACACATATTCCTACAGTTCCCACTGACTTTGACGACTGGTCACCTGAGGACCTTCGTGCATCGTGCACCCGAACGTGGGCAAAGGCACCCCAGGGCCAGCAGGGGCAGCAACAGCTCATACACCCCACCTGAGTGAGCAGAGGAGGGGGCTCCCTCTAGCTGCTTAGAGCCAGAACACTTTGTTTTATCATGCTGTCGTTAAGAAGGAGGTGGAAGTCATGTTTGTCTGTATGCTCATGGGTAAAGAGAGAGGGTATCACTGGTTATTTTCATGTATTGATATGAATACTGCACAGGCGGATCACTCACTTCTCGTGAGACCACAGAAACAGACAGAGGGAAAAGGTCTGGGTCTACCAGACTCATCTCAGCATCTTTTAATATCACTACTAATACTACCACTGTGAAACAAATGTTTAGGACAAAGAATAAACTGGACAGGACACAACATGTGTTAGCTGGGTCTTTCCAGAACAAATTGGGATGAATAGCTGCTCTACTGATTCCCCACTTCAAACCCTTAAAAGTTGTATTGGAGACTGTGGCTTAAACCAAGACAATCAAGCCAGACTTCTTCCATCTTTTCTCCCGTGAATCCAAGAGGCTCTTTTCAACAATCAGCATGCAGAGACTGGTCTACATAACTCACCCAGGCGCAGTAGAACAGAGAAAATATGGCGATTTGTAGCACCGCTCAGTGGTGTGACCTAACCAAGCAGAAAAGTATGAGAGTCAGACTCTGACCAAAGAGATCAGTCACTCTTCCTTTCATGGGGAAGGTGAGTAGAAGGATGGAGAGGGACACAGGGGTAATGGAACAAATGCTCCCTGCAGGCACCTCTCCACCTCCACTGAGCCTGGTTAGACTCTTCTTCCTCTGCTGAGCCTGGTTAGACTCTCCTGGCCTCTCTACCTCTTCCTTCTTGAGCACCCACATCCTTACTGCACTCCCAGTCACTGAGTCCTGTCTCTCCGTCCTCCAAAATATAGTGGAATCTACCCCCTTCTTCTGATCTCTTTCCAACCACTGTGCTTTAGGCCTTCCTCATTTGTTTTTGCCTCCACACTGACCATCGGAGTAATCTTTCTACAGATGTTTGAAGTCAGCTTCTTCTAATGGCCTTTTATCACTAGTGAGGTGAAGTTCAAACTCCTTAGCATGGAAGACAGTGGCTTTTAAAGCTGACTGTACATCCAAGCTCCGTCTCAGATGCCCTGAATCCCAAGGGTGGGACACAGGAATCTGTGTAGTCTACACAAGGCCCCCACAATGTGACCTCAGCTCCACTTTCCATGGCCCACACCCACCATACCCTAAGGCCACATAAACTCCTTTCCATTTTTTCACCATGACATGCAGTTTTGTGCAGAGTAACTTTCTAAATTATCTTTTCTAGTATGTTCTTTCCTACCTTCCTTGCCTTAATCATTCCAGATGCTTCAACATCTTAGCCCTTATATTTGCTGTGAGGTCTTTATATATACAATGGGAAGAGGTGTGTCCTATAGCATTTATATATTAAACACCTGTCTTATTTTTCTTGGAGTTTTAAGAAGCACAACAAAGTAACATCTCTCCTCCTTGCCTAGTTCTAAGAAAGACATAGGCGACATCAGATGAAAATCAAAACATCAGCTCCATTACTGATAGGCTGTATCCTAGAACATGGAACTTATGTGTGTTGTCATTTGGGCCTATTACTACACTGTCCTGTCAGAATGAAACTATCTCCATAGGAACAGAACCTTCCCTATCACAATTCCTGAGTAGAATGGCAGAGAGCTTAAGAGTAGGAATAGAGTGAGGGGGAGAGAGACAGAAGCAAAGAAACAAATCCATTTTCCTCTTCCAAGCTCTCCATCCATAACCCACCCCTTAGCCTGTTACCAGAGAAGGAGAAAGGAGTGGGGAGGGGTGGAGGAAAGCCTAGTGTTGTCTGATGCCAGTTCCTCATGAAAACATAAGAACTTGTTGCCTCTCAAAAGTGCTGTAATATTTCTTCATGACCATCTCTCATTTTGCCTCTCTAGACTCTTAGAATCCCAGAGATATTTTTGCTTATTTTTTCATTTCCTGTGCCTGGTACTATGTTCAATGAATGTTTGTTAAATAAATGCTTAATTCTGAAGTGGTATTTAACACTTTAGATTTTAAAAATAGTTATAGCTCAAATTTCTAAGTCAAATAGCTTCTAGTAGTTTCTAATTCTCAGCAGTCTCTCTAACATAATTACATGTTTTGTTGGTTATATTTGGACATTATCTACAAGTATTATTTATGGTAGAATTTTCTTCCCAAATAGCTTTCTTAATTTAAATTCAAACAGGACAAAAGCCATGCAACCTGTTTGACCATGACCTGCTGCAGTGCACACAGCTTAAGAATGATTACTCGCTATGGAAAGCGAGTGTGGAAGTTCCTCAAAAAATTAAGAATAGAATTACCATATGACCCAGCAATCTGTCTCCTGAATATCTACCCAAAAAATCTGAAAATATTTATCTGTAAAGATATATGTGCTCCCGTGTTCATTGCAGCTTTATTTGTGGTGGCCAAGACATGGAAACAACCAAAGTGTCCTTTAAAAATGATTGGATAAAGGGCCAGCCGAGTGGCGCGATGGTTAAGAACTGGCTTGGGATGCCAGAGGGCCCCGGTTCAGATCCCACATATGAGGGCCAGTGACACTGCCCTCTACAGCTAAGATGCTGAACGACAGCTCAACCTGGAGCTGGACTGCCATGAGTTGCCAGCGACAGCATAGGCTGCAGCCCTGGTGGCAGTGGGTTGCCATGGGCTACCGTGTGTGTAGCCAGCAGCCAGCGTGAGCGGCCAGCAGCCGCAGTGAACGGCCGTCCAGAAGCCGGCGACTGATCTGCCTCACCCGGGAAGAGTGCAATGATGGTGCCAGCTTGGGCCAGTGAAGCAACGTCCTCCACAACTAGACTGAACAACAAAAAACGACAGCAACTTGTCTGTTCCCCTTCCCCCAATTCCCCAGCACTACTGTTCCCATCCCCCCAATTCCCCAATAAAAATCTTAAAAAAAAATGGTTGGATAAAGAAGATGTGGTACATATACACAATGAAATACTATTCTGCCATAAGAAAAGATGAAATATTGCTATTTGCAACAATATGGATGGATCTTAAAATTATTATGCTAAGCGAATAAGTCAGACAGAAAAAGTCGAGAGCCCTATGATTTCACTGGTATGTGATATATAAAACTGAAAACAACAAAGGAACAAGACAAACAAATAAAAAACCAAAAGCTCATAGACACAGACAATAGTTTCATGGTTACCAGAGGGTAAGGGGGGAGGGGGGTGGTAGATGAGGGTAAAAGAGATTAAATATATGGTGATGGAAGGAGAACTGACTCTGGGTGGTGAATGCACAATGTGATATATAGATGATATGTTACAGAATTGTACACCTGAACCCTATGTAACTTTATTAACCATTGTCAACCCAATAAACTTTATTTTTAAAAAATTATTCCTAGATATTGTTGGCTGGCTTCTGTAAGAAAAAAAAATGACTTTGTGAGGCACATATCTAGATTGATTGCAACCAGATGAGAAGCATATGATCTTTATTTCCAGAACCCTTCGTCACATAGGAGAGGGGCTAGTAGATGATAACTGAAAAATATCCTTCTGAATAGAGGAAAACTGTCCCCAAGGCAGACCATAGCTACACATATGCCTAGTCAATCTGTGGAATAGGGTGAACACCAGTAAAGGTGGGGAGAGGCTAAAACCGACCTCAGGCATTAGAGAGTGAAGTGGAAAGAGCAAAGGCATTGAAACCAGAGGCCCTTGCACTGAAACTTGGGCAAGTCACTTACATTTCTAGAACCACATTTTCTTCATCTCTGAGAGGGTTTAACAATATCACTTCTGCAGAGCTGGCCATGAGTACTTACTGAGCGAGGCCAGGTGGGTAGCTGGAGTGAGCAGACACCAGTCACTGTCATTTGTATGTTACTCTAACAGCACATCTATGTTATGGGCATCGCCCAGCCTCTCTGTCAGCTCTGTGGACACAGGGCGGACATATTTTCTGAGCAAGTTCATTATTTAAAAAACCCTTCTGAAGCATGGCCCTATGTTCTGTGGTTGATTTTTTTTATCATGTGTGAAAATGTAAACACAAGTCTGAGCACTTTTACCATATTACCATTGCTGTGCTAGTTACCTCTTTTGCTTGAACACAAGCTGTGAGTCTCAGTTCTCATCTGGTCTTCTTGGCTAAAAGGATGACTTCAGTGCCACTTAGGAATGGTTGACATTTAAGGCTTAGCAGTAATTGTTGGAACACTTTCAGGTTAATTCTGGGATATTGTTTTAAAGCCACTATTTTTTTTCCTGAAAGGAATCACAAGAAACTTAACAGTGGTTACTTTTGTGTGATGGGGGCATGGTGGAGAGGGGTTGTGGCAGGCAGCCCCTAAGATGATCCCACCTCCCAGTACTCAGGCCCTTGTGTAACCCTGTCCTCCCGAGTGGAGGCTGCACTCACTGACTTGTCGCTGAGAAACAGAATTCAGCAGAAGTGATGGATGTCACATCCAAGATTGGGTTACAGAAAGACTGTGGTTTCCACCTTGGGTGTTTGCCTTCTCTTTTGTCTGTTCACTTGGAAGGAAGCTGGCTGCTGTGTTGTGAGCTGCCCTGTGCCTAGGTTCACATGGCAAGGAACCGAGGAGCTGCACCCAACAGTGGGAGGAAACAAGGCGCTCCATCCTCTGCCTGCTGGGGACAAAATCATGCCAACGGCCAGTGGATGCGCTTGGAAGGAGGTCCTCCCTAGTGGAGCATCTCCTGAGACTAGAGTCCCCGTCAACAGTGTGATTGCACTTCATGAGGGTCCTGGAGCAAGAGACAGCCATGCAGTGCCTAGATTTCTGACCCAAATAAACTGAGATGGTACATGTTTTGTTTTGAAAGCTGCTGCATTTTGACATAATTTGTTAAGCAGCAATAGACAACTAATACAGGAAGAGGGAATGGAAAAGAGTGTAAGAAGCACCTTTTACCTCTTATTTTATGCCTTTATTAGGCAAAATGATCTTGGTACTTTAACACAACATACACCATCTTTCAATGTATCCCAGGAGG
>NW_017732326.1:268540-271806 GCF_001890085.2 Hipposideros armiger | reverse complement strand
AGAGATGATGGGATCTTCTGGCAGATCTGTGGGTGTGGTGTTGGGAGTTGCCTATTATTCTGCACTAGCTGTGGCAGAGGTTCTCTGGTCTAGGTTTAGCTTAGACTTGAACACTTAGCCTCAAAAGTACCAAGTGACAAAGTGTGGTGACAATGGAGTCTCCGTAACAGCAGTTCTGTAGAAGAGTTAAGCATTACTTTTTAGTGTCATTGTTCCTGGTACAGTTATAGCCAAGACAAGGATTTAACTCACTATAACACTTCTCTCTCCTCTCCTTCCAAAATTTTATTGCTAAATTATGTTTAACTTTTCTTTTGGTTTCTTTAAACCTTAACTTATATACATAAAGCTTTACTTTTTTGGTTCAATCAACTTCATCTTGAATTCTTTTAACCTCCTCATAAAACTATCTTTCTGTAGAAAGAAAATATGCAAAAATATTAACATTGGCTACTTCCAGATGGTGTGATAATGAGAAAATTTTATTTTCTATGTCTCTATATTTTCCATGCTTTCCTGGTTTTCTCAATTATGCATGAGTTATTTTTAAACTAAGAAATAGAACTTAACGGGAAATAAGAAAGGCAAAACCTTCCTTATAACCCACCTACATGAAAAAAATTTTTAGCTAATAGTTTAGAAAACTTTGTATATTCAGAAACCAAGTATTTTCCTTAACAGCTCCTCACAGTTTACAAAAATATCTAATAGACCATTTATTTTGACCAACTTGAGCAGGAGTCAACACAGTTCCACTATTGTGAGCCTGTCGCTGGCAGTGATGAGAAAGGAAGCATGGGGGTTTCTGAAGGTCTTGCTAAGAACCCCCAATTTGGATGATAGAGGTTAAATATCTGGGAAGCCAAAAGAGAAAATGGAGGCAAGTCTCTCATCACAAAATGGCATTGGTGGCAGGATGGAGAAGTAAGAAGAACATATGTGCCACTTTCCATTACATGACCCATGTTCTGTAAGAGGCCTGATGCATGCATGGTTGGCTGAACTGCTTTCCCCTAAGTTTGTGAGATCTCAGATCTGAGAGAAGAGTATGTGAGGACAAAGATACCAGATTGCCTCGTTTCATTCCCAATCCATCAGTCATCTGAAGAACTGGACCTAGCAGAGCCCCTCGCCAAGGTGCAGGAAACCTAGAAGGTCATAGCAATGGAGAGCCAACATGTGGATCATTTGGTGTTACTGCCTGCAGTAGAAGACACAGCAAATGAAACAGAAACAAATATATACTTAAAAATATTTTCAGGAAAAAATATCTCTACAATGAAGGCAGGCAGTGATCTTCAGATCAAAAAGAAAATCCATACTGGGTGGCCAATGCCGTGACATATTCCGGTGAATTTGCTAAATTACAAGGATAAAGACAGAGACTTATAAATACTCATGTCACCCTGTTAAGTGTAAAACTGAAGACGAACTCAGACGTTTAAGGAGCATTGACTACTAATAGATTTCAGAGCAGTGCTACTCAAGTGTGGCTGTAACCTGGCAGCTTCAGCATCACTGGGTATCTTCTTAGAACATCAAATCCTAGAATCCAATTCTGGACATACTGATTTCAATTCTCTGGAGGTAGGCCAAGAAATCTCTGTTTTAATAAGTCCTCCAGGTGATTCTGATGCATGCTAAAGCTTGAGAAGCAGTGCTTCAGAGTTTTTGTTGTTTTTAAATAAACACAGTGCAACTCATGAATTCTACACCAGGCTCTATTGTCATTTACATGAGAAGGTATCAAACACCCGTCTCTTCTATGTATAGACTCAGGAAATATACTTCTCATGAGCATTTGAAACAAGGGGAATTGAATGAACAAAATCAGCTTTACAGTTGCTTTAAGAGCTAAGATAATAACAGAGAGTGAGCCTTCAGGATTAGCAAGGGCAAGAAGCAGCAGCAAGTCTCTGGCCTGGCAAGACAGAGGCGTCCAGGGGCCAGTTACCTGAAAGGAAGCAGACCTGCCCAGGAGGAACAGAGGTACTGAGACACCTGGGGAGCTGGTACCTGCGATGCTGTCAGGGATAGACGGGGACAGAGATAGGTACTCTGCTTCACCTTCCTCTATCCTTCCTAGTGTCTTGGCACACTCTCCAACTGGCCAAACCTCACTGAAAACCAGTTGACTGAAAAACCTGGGAAAATACCTTGCCGAGGAATGCCTCTGGGTGGTTCAGATCAAACAGGAGAAGGGTGAGGAAGGAATATGAGGGCCAGCCAGCCCAGGACTGCCAATTCTTAATCCAATCCATCAAGTGATCAATTAAAATAACTAACAAACAGGCAAGTAGTATGAAAAGACTGCCCCAGAGCTGTCCTCATGGACTTTAAGGTCTGTGCAGTCATATAGGGTATTGTGCTTAGAGAGCTCCGTGTGGTTTAACCCTTTGCTGTTGCCATCTTAAAATTCTTAAAGTTTGAACAAAGAGCCCTACATTTCCATTTTGCACTGGCCCCTACAAATTATGTATGCAGCCCTGAATAGCAGGAAACATTAAATTATTTAAACATATAATAATCATGTTCATAATACAGAGTGTAGGTGTTACACCTATTTACAGAAAAGCCCCATGACATTAAAAATAATAACTTAACAATAACAGACAGATAAAAATCCTAAATACCCCAACAAAAACTTGGAGCTGATGTCAGAGGGAAGTCTAAGTGGGCAAATTCCCTCATCTGCCACAGGGAGAAGTAAATCGATTTTGTTTTGTTTATGAAGTTGACTTGAAATATCCACATTTAAGTTTGCTACTTAAAATTGAAATAAGATCATTCTTAATAACTTTTAGATTATCACAGCAAGAAGAGAGATGAGCTCAAAGAAAATACAGGCCATGTAGCCAAGGTAAGAAATAAGAAAGCACTCTCACAAGAGTGACAGTGAAACTGTTTATAGTAATAACACATGTAAGTGGTATTTACTCATGTATTGGATCACAAAATTAAACCAGTGAAATAATATCTATAAAAAATACAATGAAAACAGGAAGTCTATAATTATTAATGTCTATAAGAGATACTTCTAAAATGAGCAATCAAACTTTAAATAAAAAGATGGGGGCCGGCCGAGTGGGGCGATGGTTAAGAACTCGCTTGGGATGCCAGAGGGCCCCGGTTCGGATCCCACATATCCTCATATGACACTGCCCTCTACAGCTAAGATGCTGAACAACAGCTCAACCTGGAGCTGGGCTGCTGTGACTCGCCGGCGTTGGTGTAGGCTGCAGTCCCTGTGGCAGTGGGTTGCCATG
>NW_017732326.1:266293-268402 GCF_001890085.2 Hipposideros armiger | reverse complement strand
ATGTTTTGTTTTGAAAGCTGCTGCATTTTGACATAATTTGTTAAGCAGCAATAGACAACTAATACAGGGAGAGGGAATGGAAAAGAGTGTAAGAAGCACCTTTTACCTCTTATTTTATGCCTTTATTAGGCAAAATGATCTTGGTACTTTAACACAACATACACCATCTTTCAATGTATCCCAGGAGGAGAGGGCCCATATCGCCTGACAGGAATATCCCTGCACAGATAAGTGGGCCCATTGAATTGTTTTGGGTTATACAGCTCTTACTAAGCACATCCCATGTGGCTATAAGCCACCTATGTTAGTTAGCCCAGGGCTATAAGCCACTGATAGCACATGACACTTGGCTGCATATCACAAGCCCGAGCCTTTGGGCTGCGGAGATGAACTGTCTTGTTGCCATCCAGGATTCCGATTGCACCTTTAAGTTCCCTTAATAATCTTTGGGTGTAATTCTGGACTTGTCAGTCTCTTTCTTTGGTTTCTTAGGCCTAGGAAATTTTCTGAACAGACTTCTATACTGCATGAATTTTCTATCTGTGCATATATAGCATTTATACTCCTTAAAATCCTGTCAACAAGAGTTATTTAGGCAGGTAGATTATGGCAATTCTGAAAATTGGCTCACTCAACACAAACTCCAACTCCCTCTATTGCAGCGGTTCTCAACCTGTGGGTCGCGACCCCTTTGGGTGTCAAATGACCCTTTCACAGGGGTCACCTGAGACCATCGGAAAACAGAAAGATATTTATCTTACAATTCATAACAATAGCAAAATGACAGTTATAGAGTAGCAACGAAAATAATTTTATGGTTGGGGGTCACCATAACATGAGGAACTGTATTAAGGGGTTGCAGCATTAGGAAGGTTGAAAACCACTGCTCTATTGCTTTCCTGTACTATAGAAGCTGGAAATCTTAAAAAACAAAAAACAAAAACAAGCACACCTAGTTTTCCCAGACTCGCATGAACCTGCAGATCTACATGTGAGGAAGCTTTCACCAAGCAGAAATACAGCTTGTATAAAATTTGGAAGAAGGACATTTGCAACTAGAGATGATGGGATCTTCTGGCAGATCTGTGGGTGTGGTGTTGGGAGTTGCCTATTATTCTGCACTAGCTGTGGCAGAGGTTCTCTGGTCTAGGTGTAGCTTAGACCTGAATACTTAGCCTCAAAAGTACCAAGTGACAGGGTGTGGTGACAATGGAGTCTCCGTAACAGCAGTTCTGTAGAAGAGTTAGGCATTACTTTTTGGTGTCATTGTTCCCGGTACAGCTATATCCAAGACAAGGATTTAACCCACTGTAACACTTCTCTCTCCTCTCCTTCTAAAATTTTATTGCTAAATGATGTTTAACTTTTCTTTTGGTATCTTTAAACCTTAACTGATATACATAAAGCTTACTTTTTTGGTTCAATCAACTTCATCTTGAATTCTTTTAACCTCCTCATAAAACTATCTTCTCTCATTTTGCCTCTCTAGACTCTTAGAATCCCAGAGATATTTTTGCTTATTTTTTCATTTCCTGTGCCTGGTACTATGTTCAATGAATGTTTGTTAAATAAATGCTTAATTCTGAAGTGGTATTTAACACTTTAGATTTTAAAAATAGTTATAGCTCAAATTTCTAAGTCAAATAGCTTCTAGTAGTTTCTAATTCTCAGCAGTCTCTCTAACATAATTACATGTTTTGTTGGTTATATTTGGACATTATCTACAAGTATTATTTATGGTAGAATTTTCTTCCCAAATAGCTTTCTTAATTTAAATTCAAACAGGACAAAAGCCATGCAACCTGTTTGACCATGACCTGCTGCAGTGCACACAGCTTAAGAATGATTACTCGCTATGGAAAGCGAGTGTGGAAGTTCCTCAAAAAATTAAGAATAGAATTACCATATGACCCAGCAATCTGTCTCCTGAATATCTACCCAAAAAATCTGAAAATATTTATCTGTAAAGATATATGTGCTCCCGTGTTCATTGCAGCTTTATTTGTGGTGGCCAAGACATGGAAACAACCAAAGTGTCCTTTAAAAATGATTGGATAAAGGGCCAGCCGAGTGGCGCGATGGTTAAGAACTGGCTTGGGATGCCAGAGG
>NW_017732326.1:258964-263378 GCF_001890085.2 Hipposideros armiger | reverse complement strand
CTGGGCAACTCAAGGCAGCCCAGCTCCAGGTTGAGCTGTTGTTCAGCATCTTAGCTGTAGAGGGCAGTGTCACTGGCCCTCATATGTGGGATCCCAACACGGGTCCTCTGGCGTCCCAAGCCAGCTCTTAACCATCTCGCCACTCAGCCAGCCCCTTTACCTTTCTTTTTGGTTTTCATTTTAGTTTTATTGTAGTGAGAAATATTTTTAATTTTCTTGAAAGGCACCCAAGAAAAAGACCTTTGTCTTTTTACCTTTTTAATGCAGCTACTAAAACATTTAAAATTACTTATGTGGCTTGTATTATATTCCATTGGGCATTGCTCTTCTATGTAATCATCTTTGTTAATACAGTTTTGGTTAAATACTACTAGTTTCTTTAATTTTGCTTTATTTTCATAATAAATGGCTGATTGAACTTGATGTGCTGTTTTGATTAATTACATATGTATTGTAATAGAATTAAGCTTATAAAACTATAATTCTTATCACTAGTACTAACCCATTTATGTTTCTGTTTCAATCATTGTAATAAAATAATGACAAAATACAATTAATATTCAGATAATTTCCTAAGACAAAATAATAGTTGCAGAAGTGGACTGACTGTTGGCTGGCTGACATGCACCATTGCCATTAAAAAAATATGCATATCTAGTCAATTTAGAGGAATTAACTGTCACCTACAAATGTATAAAAGTTTAACTTTTATGAAAATCAAATGTAAAGCCAAGGATTACCTTTAAGAGAAAAATTGCTGAAAATATAAAGAGAATGTGACAGAAACATAATCATAAACAGAAGCTTAAATCTCTTTCGGTCACTGACAGATTATATAGACAAAATTATACAACAGCTAAATAATATTATTAATAAACATGTATATTCTTTAATTTAAAAATATACCTCCTTTAAGAAAACTATCAATATAGTTTCTGATTGGGTCCAAAGGTTCAACATTGTAGAGCTGTCACATCTTCCCAAATCTATCAACAAAATTAAATGCAGTTGCAAACAAACAAAGAAAAAGCCCTTATTTTTTCAGTTTGATCAAATAATTTAAAAGGTCATATGAAAGAGTATATTCCAGAATAGACAGGAGAAACTCTAAAAATAGAAAATAATGAAGTTGGTTTGCCCTTTTCACATGAAAACACATGAAACTATAGTAATTAAAATAGTTCAGCTAGAGGGCTAGACAATGAATGAATCGCAGGAATGTGATAAGGATACTTTGTAATCAGTGTGGTTATTCAGGCAATGGCTAAGTACTTGAGAACAAATAAAGCTTAATTCCTACCCCTTAAAGGAAACAAAAATCTAAAATGTATTAAAGTTTGTATAATGACAAGTGAAATCATAATATATACATATAGACCTACATTATGCTGCATTGTTTTTGTGGTTTGCGTTTATGGCTTGTTTACATTTACATCTTTAACTTACTTAGGATCTAGTCTATTCCAGTGACATAACTATTTCTGTTATTATAGCTTTATAGTTTTAATATCTGCTAGGGATAGCTCATCTTCATTACTTTCTTTTTCAAACATTTTCTGAATATTCTCACAGGTTTATTCTGCTGTATTTATTTTTTATCAAGTTTTACAAGAAATTTTTTGGAATTTCGACTGGAATTGTGCCTACTATAGAGATTAACATGGGAAGAATTGATATCTTCATGATTTTGAGTCTTCTCCAGAAATCAGAGATGTCTCTCCATTTATTCAATTATCCATGTCTCTATAAGTTTAGTTGTTTTCTTCCTACTAATCTTTTATATTTCTTTTTACATTTGCTTCTAAGTACCTTATAATGTAGGTTGCTATTATAGTCTTGTGCTTCCTTTCAGCTTAGTTGTAGAGGTTTGATTTAATCATGCTCATTGATCTGCACAGGCTTCTTGCTCATGTTTATTGCTTGTTGACTTGTTTATTCATTAGTTATTAGTGCGGTGTCATCCGTGTGTGTACATTTAATCAGACCAGGCAGTGCCCTCTGGATGGCTGCCTCAGCCTTGGTCTTTCTCGCATCTCACTCTCAAATGACTCAATGGCAAATTCACTGCTGAGTGTGGAACTGCTTTCTCTGCAGTTCCCTTTTCTCTAGGATCGTGGCTCCTCACGTCCTAGCTGCCTTGGTACCTCTGGACTACAGTTCGGGCCTCCCCAGCCTCCGGTCCTCTGCTGGGCCTCTGTGTCCTGCACTGGGAGTTAGCAAAGGCTGTGCACACAGAAAGCTCTGGAAGAGGTCCAGCTCACCTCTGTGAGCTTCCCTTCTCTCTAAGTCCTGACTACCTTGGTCACCCTCTGATACCTTCAAAATGTTTTGTTTTGTGTTGTTTTGATAGGGGCCTGAGGGGAGGGGGTGGGGTTTGTTGCTCTTTTCCAGCTTTTATTGTTGGGTAAGCCAGTCATCAGCCACTCTGCCACAGCCAAGCACACCTCCTCCAATCAGCTTTTAACAGTTCAACTATAACGTATCCTTTCACTTGGGGTCGCAGTTGCAATCACATGTTCATCAGGTGAGAAACTGAAATTAAGGAAACTTCCTAAAACATGACTCCCAGATTGCATAGCCAGGCAGACATCTGTTGTAAGAATTTAGGATTTTGGAGAATGTTTCTTAATTAAAAATTTAGCATTGTAGGATAGGTCTCTACCCTCTTTCCCCCTGAACAAATGCACTTTTTTTCCGTGTACTAAATCTCAGATAACTAAAAGGGGCCTCTGATCTGAAGCACAAGAAAAAGAAAGGGGCAGCCTTTTCCACATAATAATACACAGAATTGTTGCCTGAGGGATGATCAAGGCAGTGTGAAAGACTTAATTATCTATTAATTAGGTAACAGCTCTCCTCCACTCTCTGATTTGAAAGGATCTCTCTCCATTTTGGCTGAACCAAGTGGAGCTGAATTGCAGACAACTTCCAACCACAGTGAGATTGGTAGGAAACAGGTTAAAATGAACTCTTGTGGTGCTGGAGAGGTTTCCCTGCTGAGTGTGAGAGGTGGCCATATGTAACCCTAAAGGGATTAGCTTTAGCAAATTTGCTGGAAATTTAACTATTATAAACTAATTGTAAGACCTGGGGAGACAAATTGAACTCGAGAAGCGTGTCCACGTCTCTTCAGCACTGCAGGCTCTGCATGGGCTGAATACGCCAGCTGCATCCTGAGCCAGAGGCTGTGTCTGTCTTCCCTCTTCCATGTGTACCTCACTGGCTTTAGCGATCATGGGGCTTCAGGACTACCCTGGGTCCTGAATCAAACTATCTCAGGAGTGCATCTGGTTGATGGGCTATAGTTTTTTTCAAAGCCTATCTTGTAGGCAGGCTTTCCCTCTCCACTTTGGGAATTATCCAAACGTGTTTGGGAGATTTGGAGCATTTGTGAATGACAGATTTCTTTACAGATGGAGACCTCTGGGACAGAAAGCAGCGAAAAGTGACCACTCTTCATCTTAACAGAAAGAGGGAGGCAAAGAAATTCAATTAAAAAAAAAACATCCAGAAACAAAAGGCAACAGCATTTTTTATACATGTAAGGGTTACTCTACACCAAGCTCTTTAAACCCTTCCCACCACCACCACCACCGGTGACAGATAGTACTATCCCCACATGACAGAGGAGCAAGCTGAGACATCAAGAGGTGAAGTAAACGGTCCTAGGTCCCACAGGCTGTGTGTGGCAGGACCAGATGACACATGTCCCCTGCCTAAACCTGAGCACCTCACGGCCACACCATACTGTCTCTCCTTCGAGGTGTAGACCTCAGCGGCTGGAGAGTTTCCCTTGCAATGCTCGTGTGTGTAACTATGACAAAGTTAAATGACGTTTAGTGTACTGACAAAAAAAAGGCAAGTGGATGTACCATAAATAGAAAGATTTCCATTGAACATTATTTTTTTAAAAATTGTGCTTCCCAGGGAAACGAAATCATTAAAAAATTCACGAATATGGATAACTTAATTTTTATGACAAATGAAAGAATGCTCACAATTGGTATATGAATGCACATCAGTTGTGGAGTTTTATATAAATTATATTGCAGCCATGACTCATAAATACGGGAGGAGAAGTAACCATTTTCCATGGAAAGTAGAAAGACCTTTATTTTTTACCTTATGCGCTGTCTCCTATACAAAATTTTATTTTACATGGATCCTATTTAAGTAACAACCAGCATAGGAACCCGCTGGCTGGCAACAAGCCGGGGAGGTTCAGATGGCACATGAACCTTCTTACGCTCTCTGGGAAGTCTGCCCGTTAGGAGCTAGGATGTTCCATGGGTCCAAATTTAGGACTTCCCCTCTGAGCCTTTATGAAGTGACAGAAACTTTTGAGGAAGGGGACTGTAGGGGGGGAAAGAGCCCTGACCCATGAATGCGGAAGTTCTCAGTCTAGCTGGGGTCT
>NW_017732326.1:244948-258527 GCF_001890085.2 Hipposideros armiger | reverse complement strand
TCTCTCTCTCTCTCTCTCTCTCTGTTCAGAAACATTCATCATGTACTATAACATGCTGTGTCACTTCAGGTAAGACGAGCAGACCAGGAAACAAAGGGAAACTTTCACTCATTCAGTAAACACAGAGTGTCCACTAAGGGCCAGGTATTATGCCTGCTCTTGGCACTGGATTATAAAGTGAGACACGCAACTGGGTCTGCTGGGGTAGTCGTTGGCTACCTGCGATTTCCAAGGAGTCCTGATGCCCAGTTTCTGAGACGATGGGTCCACTACCTGGTTTGAAGGATGTGCGCTGGGTTGAGCAGGACAGAGTGGTATGGCAATAATGTCACACTGGCACAAGACAACAGAATGGCCGGAATCACTACATACATGCCAAGGGAAACTGGAAAAATCTATTCCAAAATGCTAACAGTGGTTACTACTAAGTGTTGTGATAATGGCAATTTTTGAAATTAATGATTTCATTAATTTTTTTTTTTTTAGTGAAGATGTGTACCTTTTGTATTAAGGAAAATAAAACATCTATCTATATATTTTTAAAATATGGTCAGCACACTGTTTTGTTTGTTTATTGTGAAGTAGATTTAATTAATTAATTAATTAATTAATTAATTAATTTGAGGTGTACAAAACAATGTAATAGTTAGACATTTCACCCCTGACCAAGTGATAACCTCCATCCCCCAATCTATTGCCCCTCTGACATCATATATATCTATTACAACTCCATTGACTCTATTCCCTATGCTGTGACTATATATATATTAAATTAGAGTTGACATACAATGTTATTCAGCTTCAGGTATACAGTGCAGTGGTCAGGCATCTACACCATCCATGAAGTGGTCTCCCTAACAAGACATGCAGGGCACTGTTTTAAGTAACATTCATTTCAGCCTAATGAAGTTTCCAGAACAAGCGATGTTAGGAGACAGGCACATGATTTGAAATTTTGTTTTTAAATAGTGAGAAAAGATCAGGGAGATGAAAGGTGAGGTGCTCTCACCTGAAGCCCTGTCAGTGTTTATCTAGGGCAATTCCCAAGGGCAGGCTGCCATAGTGGAAATCTATTAAGGGTTTTCTCCCCAACTGGGTGTGTCCCCTAAAGGGACATATGTGCTTACAAACAGATACATCAGTTACAAGCTACACAATTTTTTATTACTTTTTTTCAGTTTTAGCTCTTTCTGTGTGGTTTTACTTCAGTCAGCAGCTGAAACCATATCAAGTGGGGGAGTTGTCTCCCACATACCCACTCATGAGCCACACTGTTTCTTTTTCTGGTGTTTTTCCTTCACTTGGACAAACAAGTAATTTTTTTTTTAAGTAAAAAATGTCCTTATTTTTTGGACTGCTTCCTCCAAATGGACAGGAAGGGAATTTTGTGCCTAGGACCCTCAGAAATGAAATGTGTTCTCCCTGCTGACTTTCGTCGATAAAACCATCTCTCTGTGACTCTCCTGTCACCCAGAGCTTATATACCCGAGCACACCTACCCAGGCGATCCACAGGGAGGCTGGTGGAGCCCTTACCTGCTTCTTGCAGCCAAACCTGCTTCTCGGGGAAACACAAACCTGCCTGGTGCTTCCTTCTCCGGAACCCTCCCCTGCTTCTCTGCCTGCCGAGCCTTCCTTCTGGGCCACCTTGAACCCCCATTCCATGTCAAATACAGTCCTCTACATCCTAGGATGAGTCATTCCATGATCCAGCACATGCTGGGCCATCCTCCCTGATCCATGTTCTCACGAGTCCTCCCCAATCTGGGAAGCCCCTCTCAACTAGCCCTCCACACCAGGAGAAGGATTCCACAAGTTCTTTTCCCCTTGTGCTGCCTGCCTCAGACCATCATTCTTCCAGGTGGGGCACAAACTCGTGCTGCTCTGACTGTTGAGCCTATTCCTGTTGGCACCATCTCATGGTGCAGTCACTGAAGCGCTGGCCTGCCACAGCCTTCCTCCTCGCCCTCCTGTGAGGTCCAGGGGAACAACACGCATGTCCATCTTCAATAACCTGCCTTCAGCTACCCACTGACAAGGCCACACTGTAAGCCTTGAAGTTACCTGGAGTAACTCATCTCAGAAAACTGAAACACAAGCACCCATTCTCTGGCCACGACCTCCTATCCTACCAGCCCAGCACTCCTTTCTCTTCTCATTGGCTTCATCACAGCATCCATGTTTGGTCTTCCCATCCATCAACTGTGCTCTAGTCAAAACCATCTCCTTCCTTACACTAGCTCCAATAGTTAACACCTCTCTATTAATGGCCCATCTCTCTACTTCACTGTTCGCTGTCTTCAGCCAGACTGCAGAGAAAGTCAGTCTCACAAAGTGATGGGTACAGACATGCACAACCTGACCCCAACAGGACCCTCCCACGGCCTTGCATGGAACTCATCTCCCATTCCTCGCAGTCTTTGGAAATCCTCCCAACCTGAATATGGCCCCTAGCTCTGCTTTCCCCTACTCTGTTTATAGTAAAGAATATCCCCTTCTCTTTCCCAGGGAAACGAGCAGTCACTGGGCAGCACTCAGCTCATGCAGCTCCCTCTATCGATTATTCTGTATCTTCCATCCTCCCCGCAGCCACTTTCTCTGCCTGTCTTCCAGACCATACGTGTGCTTACTTAGGACCTCACTGCATCTATCTCCCTCTCATGTGTCTCTAGCCAGTCCCTCTACCCAGCTCTTTTCTGCTAGTATGAAAGATGGTCGAGCCCTTCCCATCTGAAACAAACTCCCTTCCAAGTCCATGTCCTCCTCTGGTTACCACCTGTCTCTGTTTTTTCCTATTTTTTGTTTTAGAAATGGTGAGTTTGAAGTGACTGGGGAGGGACAAAGTGGATATATCTAGTGCACATTTGGATATGTCAGTCTGAGGTTTCAAGAACTATCTGGGCTAAGGAATAAATTAAGGCATGGAATTTAGAGTAACTGCCAAACAAAAGATGATCCTGGAAGCTACAAGAGTGGAGGTGACTGCCCAGAGATGAGGTTTAGAGAGAGACAAGAGGTCCAAGGTACGAGAACCCCTCAGGTATCAAAACTCTGTTGAAACTTGGCAGCCACTCATGCCACAAGTACAGTAAGTCCCCGACTTATGAACGAGTTCCGTTCTGGGAGAACGTTCGTAAATCGGATTCGTTCCTAAGTCCGACAAAGTGAGTCTTATACACCTTTGACACAAATACAATATACAATGTAAAGCAATGATTGAATGATTCATGTTGTAAGAACAAGCGACGTCTACCATCTTTTCACCCCGGTCCAATCTCTCAATTATTTTCACTTTTGTTTCCATGGTTATTGCTTTGCGCTTCCTAGCAGTCCCCTCCACATCACCACTGCTTTTCCTCTTGCTTCCGGACATCCCGGGCTCTGACTGAGCACTGTACTACTGTACACTATCTCACTGTACAGTAAGCACACAGCAGCACAACTGTGACAATGCCCGGCAGACACATGAGCTACTTCCGCGATTTGTTCGCATCTACGAATGTTTGTAATGCGAGGTCCATTCATATCTGTGAAAGTTTGCAACTCGAATGTTCGTGACTTACTGTAGTCTTTTAAAACTCTAAAATCATAATAACAAACATACCCTGAACAATAATTATGTGCCAGTCATTGCTCTAAATGCTTCATAATCCTCATGACAACTCTGAGAGCCAGATATTATCAACATCCCCACTTTACAGAGAGGGAAACTGTGGCTCACAGAAATTGTTATCTGGAAATGTTGCAGGTAAGCAAATAATGGGACCCATGTCGCGGCATTCTAAAATGTGATTGTTTAATCGTGTCCTGTATCATAACTTCTCAACAGTGAGCAGAGCGATAATATGAGGTCAGGACAGTTTTTCTTTAATTTGTGTAGTAACAGTTTTGTGTATATAGACAGAGTTGATTAAGAAAAAAAAGCACTGTAGAATATAATTGCTTATAAAGATTTATTGCCTAAGAACCCCATTAATATGCCAACTACAAAGGGTCACATGATTACCTTAAAAATTGCCTACAAATGTATTCAGTAACCATTTTTTGAGACTTTTTAAAAATTATTATGTCAAGTACGATGCTGGATAGCAGGAATGCAAAGATGGGTGAAAGACAGCCCCAGGTTTCCAGGGCCACATTGCTTCATGAGGAATACAGCTGTGGAAATGCTTACAGCAGCAGGCAAAAGACAATGAAAGACGTTGCTAGAAGACAGGTAGTCCTGTGCCTGGGTTCCAGAGCCAGGTAGCTGAGTTTTCATTGCTTCATCCAGGAGAGGGAGAATACTAAGGGTCTCATTAGGATGTTCCAGCGATCATGTGAGATGGTGCTCACAGACTCCCCAGGCACTGCCGGCTACAGAACTGGCCATCCGTGAGTGGCAGCTGCTGCTTTATGATGGTAATAAAAATAATGGTTAGTATCATTCACCAACTCTTCTTAGAGACAGTAAGTAACCTCCATGAAAGAGGTGATGTTTAGGCTGACCTTGAAAGTGGATGCAATTTCACCAAGCAAAACAGGAGGCTAGGTGATTCTATGAAGCAAGGACAGAATTTACAGAGTACAAAATGAGATAGAATGTTCCACATGCGTGAAATGTGCTTGGAGCACAGGGAGTTGCAGAGAAGTAGGAGGATGGCTAAATCATGAAGAAATTGCTTAAGAATTTGGAGTTTTATTCTTGAGATCAGTGGACTCCAAAGTAAGGTCCTTGACCTCTTAGAAGTTATCCCAAATAGTTCACTGGTTTGCTGGAAGATTAAATTAGAATTTCTGTCAGTATTTTTAAAACTTCATCCATTTTGATTTTTACGTTTTGCATGTTTTAAGATGAACAGACTGGTTTTGTATAGTAGTGCAATTATGTAATTTATAAATAAATAGACATAATTGAGTGGATTCTAAAAAATTTTGTGCAGATAGGGGTATGCAAACAAAAATGTTGTGAGAAGCTACGGAGGAGTTCTAAGCAGGAAAATGTGAGGCACACAATTTGGATTTCTGGTAGAACTTTGTGAAAATGGAAGGAGCACAGACAGAATGGCACAGATGAAGGCAAGGGAGTTGGGAAAAGTTGCCATAGGCCTAGTAGTGTTTACAAATTCCCAGCAGGTTAATCTTTGGGACAGGGAACAAAGTGAAATTCCTGAGCATTTTCAAGAAGTGCGCAAATCATAAACTATTTTGTATTTTTAAAAAACTTTTTACTTATATGTTTTTAAATAATAATGAGTAACCATAACCATGGTGAATCATTTTCTGATGGGATTATATTGAAGTTTAATTTTTCTGCTGAAAAAGATATAAGAACAAATTAATAATTTTGTTATTGTCAACCAATATATTGTGACAAGATGATGCATTTCAATAACATGTAAAAATGATCTCTATTTGATATAGACATCTGGTATAAAAACACTCTAAGATGGGAATATTAATACAAAATAAATGCCAGTTGAAAATCATTTAAAGCTTAAAATACTATATATAATATTTTAAAATTATCCCTTTTATAAAAAAATTATCCCATCTTAAAATGAACTTTTTAAACACATAAAGCACCAACTGCTTTATCCCATAGCCTTGATCTTTGTTTCATGACAAATATCCCAGATGTAGAAAACATTTCAGTTCACACTGACACTGGGTGAACTGTTGCGGGCACCCAAAGCATCTTCACGTTGGGCATTAGGGTGGTCGCTGCTTCACATAAGCAGCTTTTTACCAGTGAAAATATTTTTTTTACTTGCCCTGATTTTGGTTTTGTGGTCAAAATTTATATTCTGTGTTGCTTTGCTAATTCAGATTTTTCCATCAGTTGCTAATTTTCCATTAGAGTATTCCACAACAACATTCCTACATTCTCTTTGCATTTCTTCTGTCAAAGTATTAACAAAGAACCACGGCAAATATTCAAACACTGGAAAACAGTGACCATGACTGGGTAATATTCAAATAACATAACATCTGGATCTCTCAGCAAGGTTAACACCCTATAGTATCATGTGTAGAATCTGCCAATTTAAGGATTTATTTTGCTTCCAAAACTTAATTCTTGGAATCCCACTCACAGAATTTATATGAAGTATACCATGTGCATAAATTCATTGCTATTTATTTTGTTTGAAAGAATGATTCATTGTTAACCACAGACAGGATCACAAACACTTATAGCATGGCAACAGCTACAAGCAAGGCAGTGTGATGAGATGATGACAACTTCTCTCCTCCATGCTCCTGGTTCCTGAAATTTCTGATCTTAACTTTGATTCCCACATTAGGGTTTCCTGCCTTTTATGTCATTGGATTCCCTTGGAACAGTAACATATCTGTGTTGACTGTAAAGATTTAATCATCACAGACTTAGACTACTTTTTCCATTTTTCCAATTACTGATTTTTCTCAGGATTTGCAAAAACATAAATAAATTTTGCAATCAATACTGAGAAGGAAGTCCTGCATGGAAACACCAAATCCATGTAAAAAGTCACAAAGAACTGAACCAGAGCAGCAGCAGTAGGGTGGAGATGGGGGCTGGATTTGAGCACTCTCGTGGAGGTAGGGGTGAGAGCATTTAGCATCAGCTATGGGATGTGAAGGGTGACAGACTTTTCTAGAATGACTAGAATAAGAAGCTATTTCTGTACAGACAGAACTGTCTGCCCTAGGCACTGCTCAATAGAAACGTGATTAATTAATGTTCTGGTTATCCATTTCTGTGTTAGTAATCATCCCAAAACTTAGTTGCTCTCATTAGGGAAACACAAATCAAAATCACAATGAGGTACCACTTCACATTCATTAGAATGGTTATTATTAAAAAAGAAAGAAAGAAAATAACAAGTGTTGGTGAAGATGTGGAGAAATTAGAACCCTTATGCTTTGTTGGTGGGAATGTAAAATGGTGCAGCCACTGAAGAAAACAGCACAGTAATTCCTCAAAAATATTAAACATAGCATTATCATATAATCTAGCAATTCTACTTCTGAAAATATACCTAAAAAAATTAAAGCAGCGATTCATAATAGCCAAAAAATTGAAACAACCTAAATGTCCATTGATAAATGAATGGATAAACAAAATGTGGTATACATACAGCCTTAAAAGGGCTTGAAATCCTGACACACACTGCAACACGGATTAAACTTGAAAACTAAGTGAAATATGATGCTAAATGAAACAAGCCAGTCACAAAATAACAAATATTGTATGATTCCACTTACATGAGGAACCTGAGTAGTCAAATTCATCACAGAAAGTAGAGTAGTGGTTGCCAGGGGCTGGGGAGGAGGAATGAGGAAATAGTGTTTAATGGGTACGCAGTTTCAGTTGGGGAAGATGAGAGGGTGGTTACACACAATGTGATGCACTTATTGTTACTGAACTGTACTTAAAAATGGTTAAAATGTCCTCCCACCAGCAGTGTTTGAGAACATGAACATAATCTTCAATGATTAGAGGGGCTGGAATAGAAAATCGATTGGTTTGGAGAGGTCAGGGAACATAGGGAATCTAGGCCTTTTGGACTCGAGAGATGTTATGTCTACTCTACTGCCCCACACAGAAAGGAGTTAGAGCGGACTGCGGTTCTTGACCAGCATCAGGACCCAGCGATAAGGTGCAGCTGGGTCCGGGCCCAGCCATGAGGTCTGCATGAGTCCCAAAGGAAGAGCAGGAATTGAGAGCTGTGGCTTTTGCTCTCTGTGCAGCTTTCTCATGGCGTGCAGGAGGGGAGTCTGTCCTGGGCTGACTGTGCGCGGCAGGAAGTAACCTCCCCACTCTGGGACCAGGGAAGTGGACTGGACGGCCTCTCAGGTCCCTCCAGGGCTCACCTTGTGCCCTTCCAAGGGACAGGCCACTGAGGCAGAGAGGGAGAACAGCGGGCTCTAGACTCACCTGGATTTGAACCTTAGACTCAGTTCCCAGCTGAGTGGCCTTGAAAGCTTTACTTAACCACCGTGCTTCACTTACCTTGCCTGAAATAATAGGATGGTTGTGAAGTGAAGTGACAAAATGCTTAACTGTCTATGACATAATTGCTTAAGAGGACTCATTACTACTAAACAAAACACCCAGTGGCTCAAAACAACAGCAATCATTTAGTCTCTCTCACGGTGTTGGGGGTTGACTGGGCTCAGTGAGCCATTTCCTATTGGGGTGGCACTTCCATGGTGGCTTCGTCACCTTGAAGGCTCCTCACGCACATGTGTAATGGTTGATGCTGGCTATTGGCCAGAATCTTAGCTAGGGTTGTCATCTGACCACCTACACAGAGCTCTTCATGTGGCCAGGGCTTTCTCAGAACAGGTGGGTGGCTTCTAACAGAACAGCATGGAAGCACCTGGCATTTCTGTGACTTTATCCTGGTCATCTCTGCCACATGTTAGTGGTCGAGGCAGTCATATAGTAAGGAAGTTAGGGGAGAACGACTGTGGTGGCCATCTTAATAATATTTACTAATAATTCTTTTATCTTTTTCTATTCCCTTTGATTAAGTCCCCTTATTTTATGAAGTGCTTGAAGAAGATAGAGAATCAGGGGTTTTCCCAGATCACAAATTTTTCCCAAGTATAGCACTGAAGATCATTCCTATTTGTATGTATTTCGGTGTGTCTGTGCTTTATTTAAATAGTCATCAGTGGTGGTGATATGTACAGTAAGAGTGAAACACAACCAAAGGACTTAATTTTAGTTGGAACCAACAAAAGGCCTGACATCTTCCCATAAGCTGAGAACAAAGAGCTGACATGAATGTTTTCCTCAAAACCACTACAAAATGCTCTTTCACCCGACACTCATGTCTATGTTCCACATGTTAAAATGGAGAGTTTCTCCTCCTCCTTTTTTTTACAGATCTTCTATAGATTTCTTTCAGGATAACATCACTGTTCATACCATAATCTTACCTGGAAGAGGAAAAATTTCAGATTATCTTCTTTAAAAGACTACAGATAAATGATTTTATTTTAGCTTAAAATTAAAAATTTTTTTATCATTGATCCTAGCAATTTTCTCAACATTGATCACAAGATGCACAGATTGAGAAAATAAAATCATGCCTTTCAAAAGAAAGCGAGCCAAGTTTTGCCGCCTTCTTTTAAAAAGTACATCACCCACAAGCCTGATGATATGGCAAATCCACAGCTTGAGTTGGCTCTGAGAAAATGCCTTAGAACATTCATTCTCAAAGTGGATCTTAACCTCAAGACTACAAAGTCACAGTGATATCTAAACACATCAAAATAGTAGCTGATATCAATATTTTCTTTGGTATCATTAAGAAATATACTAACCAGCAGCACTCAATACACAGTTCTTTCCAGGTCAGCATGAACTTGAAATTGAATCGTCATTGGAAGAACTGACAGGACAATTTCATTTCTTAGTCAAGTAAGACACTGAGGGACCTACTACAAATTAGATGTCAAACCATAAGGAATTTGTATTTTCAAGGAAGAAAGGAAACTGATAACTATAAGAATTACATCCTGCTGCTGTTGATCGTTAAACATTTTTTATAAATCACTTTTCAGTCACCTAAGTAATATATAAATACTCTTATAAAAACAATATTGACAAAGCCAGAAAAATCTCTTTCCCAGTTCTTTTTCCAATGACTCTTTCCCACCGGAGGTAATTTACTGCTGTTATTTTTTGCATTTACCTGCTTATATACATACCTGAGGAATGTGATTGCTTTGTTTTATTGGACATAAGTGGAACCATTTTGTACCTATTATTTTGTGACTTTTTATTTACTTTATAATGAACGTGTCTTAGAGATTGGTCCATTTTAGCACCTAGGCTGTTCTGTAGAATTCTATAGCATGAACCACGGCTCATGCAGGACTTTACTGATTAACATTAACAATGACAGTCATTGGTCACGCTTTTTGCGCACAAGTGTGAGAATTTCTCTAGGATAGATATCTACAAGTTGAATTACTGTGATGAGGCTATGTATATTTTTAATTTTAATTAATGTTTCCAAATTAGCTTCCAAAAAACTGTGACCAATTTACACCTCTAACCTACAGAAAATAAATGTGTCTGTCCCCTGTACCCTTGCCATCAGCCTTGGCTTCTTTCATTGCATTTCCCTACGTATTAGTGAGGTTGCGCTTTTTCTGTTTGTCGTTCTGCCATTTGTCTTTGCATTTCAGTGAGTTGCTCCTTCCAATCTTTTGTCCATTTCTTACTTGGGTTGTTTGACTCCTTTCTTTTGTCTTTGTAAAACTGATCTTAGCTAATTATAGGCTCCAGATATTTAGAGGAATTTCTAAAATTCTGGAAGGTATAGGAATCATGTCCATTTCTTCCTTTTTGCATTCCTTGAACTTACTGCTGTGTTAAATTATTTTTGTGGTATTTACAAAATTAAAAACCATTTTCAGTTAAGCCTCAGCTACTTGTGAGAAAGCTAAACCACATAAAAAATTAGACATAACACAGTAACTAGACTACAAGTTGACATACTGACAAGGACCAGCACTGTGCTGAAATACCTGATCAGAAAATGAAAAAGATTTCCACGTTTTTATGAGGAAATTGACACATTCCTTTTAGGTGAAATTCAAACAGGAGAGAAGAAAACCCAAAAGAAAGCTGTGTTCACGGACAAACCTGCAGTTTGATTCGTGCCATCAGGAGGGATCCTGGATGAATGGACTGGAGCTGGCTGGAAGGGCTTTAATTCTCGGTTGTCAAGACAACTCAGTTCCAACAGACTGTGTCAGCAGAGTTCTTCCACAATCCTCAGCTCTCCCGCTGCTTACAAAGGTCTCTGACTGCTAATGTCTCTTTCTTCAATAGACCAAGTTTTGACATGGCTGTCAGATAAAGCAGCTGGTGACAGGACTCCACTTTGAGGACAGGACACCACTCTCCCTGACTCACCTCCTCGCCTATCTTCCCCAAAGTCTTCTTCCTGCCTCTTGGACATGCCTGGATTCCAAAGGCTTCCCTGACCTTCCAAACCAATTGATTTTCTATTACAGCCCACTAATCAATGGAGATGATGCTTATGCTCTCAAACACTGCAGGGGAGTGTAAAGATTGGGAGAGTCTTTCTGGTGGGCAATTTGGTGGTGATACGTTTCAAAAATCTTAAGAATGGGCATATCAGTAGAGCTGAGGATCAGCTGAGCTTACTGTAAGGACATCATGCAACAAATATCTATATAGATACCTACAGATCATGTCTATGTATCTATATATATGAAAAGATAGTGTGAAAATGGGAGTGGCGTAGGATGGCAATGATAGATCTCTCCACAAGACAGTGGCCTTATTTTTTCTTTCTGTTTAGGTCTTTCTTTCTTTCTTTTTTTTTTTCTCACTCTGCCCTGTATAAAAAAAGTATAAATCCCAAAAGGGCTTTTCTTTTGGATTCTGAGTTGTGGGGATATTTAAAAAACAACTACATGGTGCATTTTGGCATTTTCCAAGTTTTCTTCAATGAAAACATAAACTTGTTTTTATAATTGGGAAAGAATTCTATTAAAAACTATCAACAAATAGATTCCTAGTTGGAAAAAATGAGAGGGATGGAGAAACCTATAGGTTAAAAAAGAGTTAGGAAACATATCAGTGTGACCTAATTTGGCTCATGGATTGAACAAACTGTAAACATATTTGAAAGACAATCAGGCTAGTATGACTAATGACTGGATATATAAGAAATTATTGATTTTTCAGATATGAGATTATAGTTTTGGTATAAAGAGTTCTTATCTTTTCATGACATATACATACATATTTATGAATGAAATAATATGATGTGTAAGATTTGCTTTAAATTATCTGGTGGCATAGGGAGAGGATGTGGAGGGTATAGCAGAAACAAGATTGACTAAGAACTAATAATAATTAAAGTTGGATGATGGGTACTTAAGGATTCATTATAATCTCCCTGTTTTTGTACATGTTTGAAAACTTGCAGCATGGCAGGGATATGTAGGAGTGGCATTGGAGGCTGCCCTTTGGAATTAGTTCCCTCAAAGCCAATTTTATCCACAGCTCTCCTTGTCTTTAGTTTCCAACTGTCATGCTCACTCCATCCTCTAATGCCTTTCATATTGTATACCTCAAGTGTGAAGCCATTTAATCTCCCAATTATCATCCTTCTTGCTTCTGTCATGGACTTAAATGTGCTTTCCGCCTTGGCCAAGAGCCCACTGGCCCAGTTGGCAGGGCGTTGGGACCTCCATCCTCATCTTCTTTAACCTCACAGTCCACCCCAACTGGGCACAGGCCATGTCTACAGGATTCACTCCCGTAGTCCTGAAATAGTGAAAACAATGTCTTTTGTCCAGGAATTCTAGTCGTGGAGGGCTCGCATCAGTCACTTTCTCCATTCTCTTGCTGTGTTGGTGTTATGGTTAATGCATGTTTGTGTTGCCATTCAAAGGAGAATATCAGCCTTTGAAGGTGAGCATTAGTTCTTTGAAGATAAAGATTGTGGGTACATGTTGTTCTATCATCCATCCTAAATGACCCGAAGTTCTCATACTAACTCGAACTGATAATGGAAGTAAGCAATATGTTTTCCTTATATATACTTTTTCTATTTTATTCCTTTAAAAAATTATTAGTCATAATGTTGCATAACGATGTTTTGGTCAATGATGCAGCACATATAATGGTGGTATACCATACAAACTAGGTGTACAGAAGCATAAACCATATAGGTTTGTGTAAGTGCACTCTATGATGTTCCCACAACGACCAAATTTTTCAGAAGGTGTCCCCCTAGTTAAGCAGCACATGACTGTACAGTACTCTGATAGACATGTGGAGGTGTGACGACAGGAGTGGGAGCAAGCGTGCACAACCTATCTTTATATCTTACTTCCTGGGCTTTGAGAAACATGCTATGTCACCAGCAATGTCAGTCTTTAAATTGTTGATACAGACTCTTGCTAAATATACTAAATTCTCCAGTTATAAATATTCTCAAGTGTGGTATCTTCCAAATCTGCTGCGTCAGGCTGAGCTGGACCAGTTTCCCCACGGGGTGGAATTAAGCTCAGCGTCAGGTAGCTAGTCTCCCAAGAAGGGTGCTTTGATTGACAGTAGGAAAGTCTGAGTCCCAAAGGCCTGTCACATGCCTGTACTATTACCACTGACTTCACAGGTAGGGGATTCCCCATGGTCTAATCCCCCTAAAATATTTCTCCAGAACAGCCAAAATGATCTCTCCAGAGCATAGATTACTCTGATCATGTCATTCCCTGCCTAAAAGCCTTCAATGATTTCCAACTCCCCCGCCCCCACACACTCCACAATTATCTTAGGAATAAAGTTTAACCCCACAGCAGGGCCTGTGTGTCCTTCATGACTTGACCCATTTACCTCTCACCTCCTTTCTTGCATTTCCATTACACCCCAGGCACCTGTCTCTCACACAAGCTGCTCCCTCTACTTGATCTCTCACCCCTTTTATTTGATACATAAAGGCAGTTAAATACTGCTGAATTAAGAAATAAATAAATGGCTAATTGATAGATCTTTTCAGAATTGGCTCCGGTAGTTTTCCTCAGCAGATATCTGGGTTAGATGACTCACTCATCTCTTA
>NW_017732326.1:238502-241053 GCF_001890085.2 Hipposideros armiger | reverse complement strand
CTCATGGCGGAGAGTGCCCCCCACTCTTCAGCTGACACTATTCACAACTGAGAAGCAGTATGTGAGAATGCCGCTGGAAGTGCCTCAAATGCTGCTGAATTGCCCATCCTCATGGTAAAGCTCGTCCAGGCAACCATGGGTTCTTTCGGCTCATCAGTCTGTTTCTCTGCATTGCACAGTGAAGTCAATTGTGGGTGCCATCTTTTCCAGGAAGTCAGCCTTGCCTCCTCAGGCTGCATGAGGGTCTCTTTTTCAGTCAAGAGCACTGGCCTCACCAGTCCCTGCAGCCCAGGCACATCATCCTTCTTCCAATTCCACAACCCTCACAATACATTCTTCATTCTGGCCAAGTTTAATTTGAATTGTTTCTCTCACTTGCAGCCAAGAGTCCTGACTAATGTAGTCATGGTACTGAATGTTTGAATAGGTGAAAGTATATATTTTGAACCTAAATCTTAACATAAACATTTTTTATTGAAGACACCAAGAACCTTAAAGAAGCTACCTATGTTCAAATGAACTTCAAATTAGAGTAACGTCATCTAAAAATATTTTATTGAGCTCTTAAAGAGCACTTTTTCCAGCCTTTTGCAATTAGAAATTTGCTCGAGTCCTTTCACATTGTTTCAAATAAATGAACAATTCCTGCTGTGTACTCTCATCACTACATTTTGGAGGGGGGAAGCCAGGCAGCAAAGAATCCGATAGAAAGCACAAGTAATACCTGGAGAAATGACACCGACATTGCATTTTGGAAAGCGATTCAGCCTGTGAGTGGGCTCAGTGCATGTCTCGTGTTTATCAGAAGTACAGGCAGTGGCCATGGGTAGGGGGCGGCAGTGTGTTTCTGCTGCTGAGAAGTCCATTTACCTAANTGGACACGGTTGGGGGATTTCAGGCTCCAGCAGCTTCCCCCCTGGTCAATACAGCATCGCTTCGGCACATCCACAACTGGATGACTATGTCTCACTGCAAACTGGCAGGTCGCACCTGTCTATGGGGCCCAGACCAGCTTCTCGTCTCTGGGTACCACCCCTCTGCCTGCTTGCCTCACCAGTCTCCCTTCTTCTGTTTGCTTTTCTAGCCCTGAGAGCATCTTTGTCAATACGCCCGTGTTAAAGTTCCTCTGTCTGAAATAACATTATGGGTGCTCCTCTTTTTCTGTCTGAGAAAAACTAATTAGTTATAGTTTCTTGAGGGCAGGGACTGTCTTATTCATCTTTTAATTTATTTAACCCTGTTCCCATCCCAGTACAGAGAACACAATAATTTTGTAAGTGTGTGAGGATGTAGGTTGTGGAAATTTACTGGGGAGGATTTTTTTTTTGTAACTAGGTTTATATGGGTTAATGTATTAAAAATATATTCACTTTAATGCTTCCTCCTAACCCCAGCCTGCTCCCCACTCTCAACCTCCATCTGTGTGTTTAGCATGGGACTGATTCTCATCCAATGGCTCCAACTGTGTGCATACCAACCAATTTGAGCCAATCAGTTAATATAGAGAATTTTCTGGAATTAGTGGGAAGAGGGGCTCCCTTTCCTCTGAGCTGTACTTCAGATGGACTCTAAATGCATGTCTGGGAAAAGCCTTATCTCAAGCCTCTTGAGGCCAATGTCTTTTCCATTCAGGAACATCACCATTTGTTACTGGAAAAAATGAAGTTTCCATTATTTTTGTGGCCACAAAGAAAAATTATATTCATAAAATCTTAGCTCTGGATACTACCAGTGACCAGGCTGCTGAAGTTATTGAAGTCATTTTTCTATATTTAATGAATATAAGAAATTGTAGGCACTTTGGGAAGAAAACTACAATCCAATATATTTCCAGTGATCTTGAAGGAGTACCCTAACTATGTACGAGGGTGCGGCCTCGAATACAGGGTTATTTAAAGGTTATTTGGCAGGGAATCAAAGATGTTTCAGACAGGACTGGGGTTGCTACTGAGATGTGACAAAGCAAGCTAAAAAACCAAGCAGTTTAGTTCCTTAGCGGGTTCTTCCATTTTGTGCATCAAACAAAATGGCATCCCTTGGTAAACTGGCTCATCAGCGCTTTCTGGATGACCATGAAACTGAATCCTTCTTCCACTGTCTGGCTCTGCTTCTGGATTTGGTTAGCAAGACCAGAGGACTAGAGAGGGACAGCCGTCCGCAAAGTTGTATCCGCTCCCTTTGGGAGCATTTAAGTCAAGAAATATTAATTGAGCACCTACTGTTGTTTACTTTGTTAGGAACTGAGGCACAGAACACTGTTCAGCTTTCATTCTTCATTTTATTCTTGTGACAAGATGGCATGTTGATGGAGATTTTAAAATAAAAAGTACAATATGAAAATGTAGAGGCTCGAATGGCAGACAGAGACCTGCTTACAACTTCTGACTCTGACACTTTCCAACTTGAGTGAGACATTCCACTTCTTTGGGTTTCAGCTACTATCTTTGTAAAATGAGGATGAAAGCACTTATCTCATGGGATTACTATAATGATTACATGAGATGATATATGTGCCTGGAAGATAGAAGGGAATGTGAAGGAACATTCTAAT
>NW_017732326.1:230504-231452 GCF_001890085.2 Hipposideros armiger | reverse complement strand
GTTTTTCACTCTCCCTCCTGTCTTATCTTTGCTACTAACATCACATTGATTCTGATCATCCCAAAGCCTGCTTTGCATGAGAAAAGACGAATGCATTGTTTCTTTCCAGAATAACATGACAATCAGCTAAAGTCCAGGAATAGGTGTTTGGGACGCAAACGTTACTGTTCAGTATCAAAATTAATGGCGTTTTAATAGCCAGTCTTGATACAAAAATCAGAATGAAGTGGTATGATATTTAGCACACAGAAATGTCTCCTACACACATATGTTCACACTTAATGTTCCTTATTTAGTGTTACTGAGGGTGAACTTTAAAGGAACTGAGAAATGTGTATAATTTACACAAACTTGACTTAGAAGTAAGCATCGTGCTGCTCTGTGCAGCCTGTCCTCAGGTGGAGGTGGCCGCTGCTGTGCTCCTGGCCCCTCTGGAGGTGTTCCTGGAAGCGCTCCCTATTATCTTCAGCCCTCTCAAAGGTTGTGTGAGCCATCAATACTTTATGAGAAATCCCTTTCTGCTTCTAGATTGGATTTTGTTTTCTGTACACTGACCGAAACAGATCAAGTAAGTGCTTTCTAAAAAAAGGATCAAATACGCAGTGGTCAGGATATGGACTCCGCAGGCTGACTACTGGGTTTGAATTTAGCTGTGTCCCTCGCCTGCTACCTGACCTTAGACAAAGCGCTCACCTTCATGGGTCCAGTTTCCTCCTCCGTAAGATGATGGTGACGATACCTATCTCACAGGGTCGGTGTGACCAAGAAATGAGATAACACATGCAAAGTGCTTGTATCACTGTCTGACACACAGTAACTGCTCATAAATATTTGTTTTCGAAGGAGAACTGACTGGGTGGCGAACACACAACATGATATAAAGATGATATGTTACAGAATTGTACACTTGAAACCTATGTAACTTTACTAACAATTGTCACCCTAATA
>NW_017732326.1:215828-220509 GCF_001890085.2 Hipposideros armiger | reverse complement strand
TACTCCAGTTTGCAAACCTCAGCTCTAAAGAATGGCGGCGCCAGCATGAAACTAAGTAGAGATGGGGTTGAAATTCTTCTCTAAACTGGGTTATTCTAAAAGTTACATAATTTTATAAATAATACCTAGCTAACTTCAAATTTTTAATTCCACTCATGATTAACAAATATTTGGGGAGTTCTTTCCCCCGTCTCACCGCCTCACCTGATGGAAGAATAGGGGAAAGGCACGATTCACAGATGTTCTCCTCTGCAAGGAAACACACACACTTGAGATTACACAATGTTTGTATTTGCTTTGTCTCTTCTGAAAGCAGGGATACAGTTAAAATATGATGATTTCAATTTTACCCACCATCAACCAGAATGCCTTTCATTTGAGTCCGATGCATTTTCTTCAGTAAAGACAGAGAGTCAGCTACAAGAATCTTCTTGCAGCCTTCACGAAGCAGAATCTGAAGGACACATTGTAAAAGAAAAGCCATCTCAACAAGACTCAAGTATGGGGAGGGGACCCTCATATTGGGTTTTCAGAAAACTGCTGTTTGAAATACTCCAAGTAGGCACCCACTGGCCCCCTACACACACACTCTCTTCCCTCCAAACCACTGCTTGCCCTGCCTTCCCAGCCTCCATTCACTCATGACTCTGCATCTATTTTTAATGAACATACAGTGGTTCCTGTAGTGCTTATAAAATCAAATACCAATTCCAACCCCTACTGTTGTCTTATAGGTTTTCCTAATACAGACCTCAGGCAGAGTTTGACCCCTACATGACCTCTTTGGCCCAGGACAGAAAACCTGCTATTCCAAAATCATTTATTTCATAAATCCATCTACTTACTGCACAAATATGTACCGGGTGTCTACTACGTACAAGGCACGGGGAGGGCACGGAGCAACAGACTGAACAGACGTGCTCTCTACCCTAAACCTCCTCCAGGGTGCAGCCTGTCTTCCTGTCCTTCCAAACCCGACCCACACCACTTAGCAATGAACATGGTGTACACAGCATAACTGCCTACATTAACCTTCACATCTGGGGATTGATCCGTAAAGGGCTGGCAACTGAAAAATAACCATGGAAATTAAATATTCTGTCTCAAGATTGTCTTATTCTTCATCCTGGTACTGTACATTGTTTCTTTATGCATTTTTCCTGCTACTTCGTAGGCTTATTCATTTTCCCTCTCTACTTGGAGAATTATGAGTCACTTCAGCAGCCTCGGAAGTCAGGGTGCACACAGCAGAAGTCAAAGGCCCATTTCTGATTGATACCAACTTTGTGTTTCAGAGGTGGGGGCCTAACGAAGACAAAAATTGCCCACACCTGCTTTTATGCAGGTGAGAGGTGACATGCCTCACCTTTCAAACCCATTCAGCTGTCCACGGTGTGAGTTTCACCCTTTTTGGGTTTTCTTAGGTATTTTATTGGAAATTGGGAATAGCTCTGCGAGGTGTGTTTAAGCCAGATTTTTTGTTTGTTTGTTTGTTATTTTACCAGAACTTGCTGCTTTTCAGGGAGAGAGACACTCAAGGCCAGAAGAACTGAGAGGCTCTGGGGCAATGCCTGTGGCCTCCTCTTCTGACCCCAAAGTATCTTATTACACANAGTTATTGTATTCTTCAGCTCTGCTTGGTTCTTTATTATACTTTCTAAGTCTTTGTTGAAGTTCTTCCTAAATTCCGTCACTTCCACTCTCAAGTTAGTGAGCATCCTTATGACCATTTCATTTAATTCTTTACCAGGCAAATTACTTGTCTGATAGAGTTTATTTCTGGGGATTTTTCTTGTCCTTTCATTTGAGAACTATTGGTCTATCATTTTCTTTTGATGGACTTCCTATGTGTGTTTATATAAATTAGATAAAACACCTAGCTCTCCCAGTCTTGAAAAAGTAGCCTTGTGTAGAAGTGGGCTCTGTGCAGGCTGCCAGGTGGTTCTGAGCTGTGCCTATGGCATCTGGGCACTGGCCTACCAAGCTGGAGCGGCTCTGGGTGGGGAGGCCCGGCAGGGTGGCAGTGCCCTGATGATCCTGCTCACTCCCTTTGAGCTGAAATGGGCTCCGGTGATGTGTCTGGGAACGCACTTCAGCGACCTTGCAGGGAGGTCAGAGCACCTGCACAGTGCGGCAGCCCTCCCTACAGAGGTGGAGGGGTTTGTAAACAGCGGTGCTCACTGACACCTCCAGCCCAGGTAGTTCCCATAGCGCAGAGCTCCAGGTTCCCAGCCTTCTCTATTCAGTCTTCTCTCATTGTTGTCCAGAAGCACTTCATTCACCACTCGGTTGCTCTCAGGAGTAACTTCTCTCTATATATGTGTATATTTCAGTTTGTTCATGGGAGGGGACAGTTCAGCATCCTCCTATGTCACTGCTATCTTGGACCTCTATCTTAAACCAGTCTTAATATAACAGAAGTCCAATTGTAGTTATATGAACTGCCTTAGGAGGATTACCTATTTATAAATGCATTCCTGAGTTGGGGTGGTGATCAAATGCAAACCAGGTATTACAATTGTGTTGGTACGTGAGTCACAGGTTACTTGCTTGGCCTCCATGTCAGTTACTACAACTACAAACGAGGGACAATTTCATAGCAAATGCAACAACGTTTCTTAAAAATTAGAATCAGTATGTGTATGTGTGTTCCCTCCTCCTGAACCTCCCCTCCCCCACAGAATTGTTACACGCCACACACTGAGGTCAGTTTTGTGGGTTTATGAAGAAGCTTTCTGCCAGATCACCTCTTGCCTGTGCCAAGACCATCCGCTGACTTCAGGGAATAGCTGGGTTAAATCCTAGGTTGTGACACTACATTGTACTGCACTTCTGCAAGAATTTAATCTAACTACACAGTGCAGGTGTATGCAGTCTCTTTCTGTTAAAACACCGCCTAAGACACTATGAAAGCTCACTTCTTTCCCTGTGCCCACTGCAGTTTTTAACATAAGCACTTAAAATCCAAACCTAAACTCAAAATGGATTAAAGACTTAAATGTAAGACCCCAAAGCATAAAACTTCTAGAAGAAAATATAGGCAGTAAACTCTCTGACATTGCCTTTAGTAATATTTCTTTGGATATGTCTCCTCAGGTGAGGAAAATACAAGAAAAAATAAACAAATGGGGCTACATCAAACTAAAAAGTTTTTACACATCAACAAAATGAAGACAATATACTGAATGGAAGAAAATATTTACTAATGATACATTTGATAAGGGGTTAATGTTCAACATTTATAAAGAACTCACATCNGTGAGCCCGGCCTCCGGCGTCAGACACCCCCTTTCTCCTGAGGATCCTTCAGATACTACAGGGCACTCGTTTACTCCCTGCGGCAAAACCTACCCACACCCTGCCACTCTGAGGTGCTGAGCCTCTTCCATCCTTTCTGAGGATGGCTGAGTTATTGACTGAGGCTGTCCAACCCAATAAAAGTGAGTCTTTCACACGGGCAGAGCTAACATTTATTCAGTCAACGAGAGCCGAGTGCCTGACAGCGTCAGACACCTCCAGGCATGAGGACATACAGAACATGAGATGGGTCAACATAAAAACTGCATGACGCCAGCCTGCTAGGATAGTCCCAGATGTCGCTGAGTAAGTGACAACTCACACAATGGCTCATTAAACGCCTATTAAGAAGATAACTACAGCTGATGACATATAAAAACCCACTATGTGGGAACGGCTGCCAGCAGAGCCCATGGCAGGTCCAGTGCTGCAGGAGCTGGCTGCACACCTGTAAGGGCGTCGCTCACACAGCTGGAACAATGCTCCACAGCTCACTTTACGGACCAAGAATTTTACTATAATGTAAAAATTCATTTCCAACTTCCAGACTTATACGTTTCCACTCCTAAAGAAAGAATGAGCCAAACAAATAAACGATGAAACGCTGACCGTGAAGCCAAATGTTTCAAGGCCATGGATGGAAATCACCTACCATTTTTATCACCTGCAAAGAGAAAGCTCTAGTAGCCAGGAAAAGACGAAAATGCTTTTTTTCAGCATGACATAAACCTGTACACAGCTCGTAATGGCACTAAACGCTTCTGTTTGTTGCAAAACATGTCTTCAAGGGAGTGGTAAAGGGAGTGGCAGAGAGAACGAGCTATTTCTTCATCTCCAAAATGGCGCTCCCAGGGCCGCGGTGCTTAGCATGGCAGATGCTGCAGAACTGCACAGGTGAGCTCTAAAAGAATGATTGAAAACACAGATTAAACAAACCTCTTTCTACTCTCAGATTCAGAAATGTTATGGGAGCACTGGTCAGGGGGCTGGGCGGCAGCTGTGAAACGTCACTCCTTTTCCTGGAGGTTACTGCTGCTTCACATGGGATTCCATCTAGAACAGCTGTCATTCTGTGACTCAAAGGACACCTCCCAGTAAAACAAGCCTAATGAAACCTGGAGGAAGGACCGCGACATGACACTAAAAACTAGAAGCATCATGATACAGAAATCAGGTTGAGAAAGACGTAGAAAACAAAATGGTGTTCCCATCTCTATCGCTCAACGGTCATCAACTTGACCTGAACAAACACTTAACACATTGTGGACCGGTGACGCAAATTTGCATCTATACATTTAAATGCCCCATTCTCAATGTGTTGAGTATGTTTTTATACTGTATAATTTTGAGAACCCAGAGAGCCCTCGGGTGACAGGCCACTTCC
>NW_017732326.1:200795-205728 GCF_001890085.2 Hipposideros armiger | reverse complement strand
ATAAATTTTGGTAATTTATATTTTCCTAGAAAATTGTTTATTGAAGTTTTCAAATATACTGATATAAAACTGTAGCATTTACTTACATTTAAAATGTCTGAATCTGCAGTTATAGTCTCCATTGTTTTTTTTCTGATATTTGGGGTTTTTTTTCTTGGTCATCTTTGTTAGAGGCTTTCTTATTTTATTAGTCTTTTTATTCTCTCCTCTGGAACTTTGGTGAAGACATTTTCATTCTAATATCCATGTCTCTATTAACCATTCTTTTATATTTTCTGTCTCTTAATTACTCTGTGCTGCACGCTAAATGATTTCATTAGATCTCTCTCCCAGTTATTTAATTCTCCTTTTCAGCTGTGTCTAATCTACTATTGACCTTGTCTACTGAATTGCTAATTTAAACGAATACACATATACACATAATTTCAAAAAGAGTTCTATTTGGTTATTTTACAAATATTCCTATTTTCTATCATATTGTTCTGTTATATTATGGTATCTATTTTTTCTTCCATGTCTTTATTTTAAATGGACTTATTAATAATGCCTTTGAGATTGATCTAGCATTTTCAGTTCTTGGAAATATTAAGAATGTCGTATCGTTTTCATTCTTCTGTGTACTGTATCTCCTGACTACCCTTCATCATACAGTTTGCAACCTCATGTTGATTTTCAGCACTATCTTATATATACATTTATTTAAACTTACAATAGAACAAGGTATACCTGTAACAAATTGATTACAACTGGTTGTCTTAAACGATGAAGAGGAAAGAATAAAGGTAATGTTAATAAAACAGAATTTAGAAAAGCTTAGAACTATGGAGGGAAACATTGTAATATTAAGAAAACAAGAGTGGCAGAGAAGGGTGTAAGCTCTTCTATTGTGGGCTCACCATCAATGACTGTGTCTGAGCTGAGGGAATACCACTCTGAGCGGTTTCACTTTTGCGCATTTTGAAGTCTCATGACATTTCAATGGTTCTAGAAGCGTTTTCACAGGCACGATAGATAAATTCAGATCCTATCATTTCTTATGGGTGACCCTTGATTCTTCTCCAACCTTCTTTCACCCATTAACCCCTGATGGCTAGCTCCCTTGTCACTTACAGAACCTGAGGGTAGATTTTTTTCTGTGGCCTGAGACTCAGGCTCTGTGCATGGCACTGATTTTAGTTCCTCACTTTAGGTGTGCCAACAGCTATTGGGGCTGCTCCCACAGAAGCGTAAGAAAGAGGCCCATCAGCTAGTACCTGTATCTGCTACTCCAGAGGCTGCCACAGCGGCCTTTCCACTTCAGATGTGCTCTGGGTATATCTTTTCTGAGGTCGGCTAAGAATTAAAAATAATTTTTCAAATATTCGAGTTAACATTTTTTAAATAGGAAGGGGTATTCAGTTTAGCCAATCATCTATCCAGAAATCTAAAACTTCTCTAAATTAGAAAAATAAATTTCTAGTTATATACTGTTGTTGACCATGTTAAGCAAAACAAATATCTATTGATGTAGATGACATCAATATTTACTTTTTCAAAATCTACTATACTTGAATTCTTAAAATCTAGTTTTTATCATTGACTTTGACATTTGATCAAATAAACTTTTATTCTTTATTTATTTTAGATGTTAAAAATTTAAATTAGTCTACAAAGACTTTCTTTTTTTATGGTTATGCTGGCTGTTTCCCCATATCTTTTTCTGACTTTACGGAATTTGCAAATACATTTTGTGCTGTTTTCAGGATATTTGTAAGCTATAAAAGTTAACCTTATAAGAAGTTTTCAGGGTCATATCACCCCTTGACTTCAAAAATAGTCTTTGTTTTCCAAAGGATGCCTACTAGCCTTTCAAGATCAAGTCATTTTCTGCCCAGCAAAATCTTTCCGGCTTGTTTCCATCTGTTTTATCTTGGTTTCCTATTTTATTCTCCATGTTGGATAGCCTCTGATATCACTTTCAGAAATTAAAATCAGTTTGAAACACCTTTGTTTTGTGTCATCTACAAAATGTTTCCACCTGGTAAATAAGATAATACCATTATTAATTTTTGCTGTAATCTCTATCTCATATTAGAATTTCACCTAGGTAAGTAAGCCACTGTCTGGTCTTTTCTTTCCTCAACTGCATAATGGCATCAGTTTTTATCTTAATAAGTAATTGTAGGCATTGCTTACCAAGTTTATCTTTCAAGCATTCATTTTCCTTACGGACTTCTTTATTTTTCCAAGGTTATTCAAATCAATGGGCCAACTTCTTTTCACACCCTTCTCTATCACTCTTGTTTTCTTAATATTACAATGTTTCCCTCCATAGTTCTAAGCTTTTCTAAATTCTGTTTTATTAACATTACCTTTATTCTTTCCTCTTCATCATTTAAGACAACCAGTCGTAATCAATTTGTTACAAGCATACTTTGTTCTATTGTAAATTTAAATAAGAATGTATTTATAAGATAGTGCTGAAAATCAACATGAGATTCTAGATTCTCCCAATTTTCTTTATTTTTCTGCAGTTCATCATCAATAATGCTAACCAAAAGCAAAACACCAGACTCATGGATATTTCATCAAGCAATAAAGGAACTGTACATCAGCAAAGTTATTGTGGTTCATTAGAAACAGATGCTGTGAGAAAAATGCCATAAAAATTGCCGAGTTTCTGAAATTTTTATTTTAGAAGATTCTTTGAATGTTGAACTTTTTGCTGACACTGCCTTATTCATACTGCAGTGCTTATCATCAGAATTGCAAATGACAGAGCGTTACCTGGTTTTACAAGGCCTCAATATGATACCACAGCTCGACTGGGAAATCATTTTATCTAATTTCTCATCCATCATTTTAGGCCACAGTGCTATGGGATTTGAAGTCTTGAAAAAGCTTTGCTTTTTGTTGGGACTATTATCAAAGACAATGAACTAGAGAAAAAGAGGAAAAGCTAGAAAGACTCTAAGATCTAGTGTTAGAGATCAAAAACAGTATTATAAACACAATCACATTTAAATTTACAACAGCATGAAGTATGCATGTATCAAATTGATTAAAGAACCATATTAAAGAACCATAGTTGGTTGTCATAGGCCACTTATGTTACCTAAAAGCTGTGATGAGGCCAACCTTAAAAAATTTGAAAGGAAAAAAAAATCCTTTTATCTTAAAAGTTTATATCAAGGATTTATAAATTTAAAAACTATGTTTTAGGAGAAATTAAGAGCTTCCATACAATAAGTCAAAAAGAAACCCATGTGGGCCCCAAAAAGGGCAAGAAAGACGTCATTATAGCCTCTTAATTAATTTGTCTCTGGATTTCAAAGTAGAAAGATATGGGAAATGATACAGAAATATGGGGATTATAGTAAATACAAATATGAGAAAATAAGTCTCCTAGGCATGGCGACNGCCCTCTTCTCATTGAAGTCACGCTCAACTCTAAAATCCACATGTGCAAATGCCCCGAACTGCTGTCCTTTGTTTTCATGCCACCAGGGAAGGGAAGTAAGGGAGCGACCAGCTTGGCCCTCTATCCCCAATTGTCTACAATAAGATGTGCTCCTCTCAAGTCCCGAAGAGCACCGGCTTTGCGGGGGGATGCAGCCAATGCGCTCCCCCCAATTATATGAAGGCAGGTATCCAAAGAAGCGGAGCTGATGTCCAGATTAAAAGTTTTATACCTGCCGTTTCTAGTACTGGTGAGCAGGAAATAACTAATGGTTTTACTACTTCTGTACTAATTCAGACACTGCATAAGATGTTTTGTTTTTTAAAATGCTACTACTACTCAATCAGAAAATTGAGTTTTTCTGATTCATTTAAAAAAGACATTAAAACTTGAACAGACACCATTAAAGCACACAGGAAGAAGAGAAAAATAAATACAGTAAGAAAGATGTCTAAGAAACACCAATGTTAGTAAACTTTTAAGAAAATTTATAAGCAAAGAACATAAAGCTCCTCAGCCTCAAATACCAAAATAAAAAGTTAAGAAAAATAGTGTCAGTCACAGTATCACTGGTAAAATGTTTCATAAAGAGCTAGCGCTCTGACCCTCCGTGGGTGTTCACTGCATGAATAAAACAGAAGGATGGATCTGCAAGTCTAGACAGAAGCCACAGTGTCTGCAAACTTAAAAAAGGAAACAGCAAAAAATAGAAGGAACCATTTCTTCATGAGGATTACATTTTTCTAGCTGGGTACAATCTGTCTGCTGCAGAAAGTATTTTCTAGGAAAAAGGTCAGTATTCAGAGGCACACAGCCAGGGGGAAAATACACAGATACATACAGCTTAGTATGTTACTTTCTATTTCCTTTGATCAAAACCCAAGGCTTCATATCAGAACAACATGAAAACATTTTAACTTCATTTACATGATGCTATGCAGGTTTATTAAAAATCAGACTATCACCTGTAGAAAAGTCATGTATTCTATACCATCTGCAGGAATGAGGGCAATCAGAGGGGATGAGTGAACGACTGTACAAGAATGATGTGTTATTATACAGATATTGTTTTCATTTTCAGACATGTGACAAGGCACTGTGTTGACTATGGATTCTAACTACATCAGTGACTCATGAAAAATGTGCTGTTGTTGACACTGATTTAAGCCCCACAAGCTCATGCTCGGTATTTCCCACGAACGCCTTGACTCAGACAGAGCTGAAAGTCAGACGCAGCAGCAGCTGGCTTGAGGAGGTGGTCTTCACCCCTCCCTGACCTTCACACTGGGATTTCCAACCCCGCCCCTCTTCTGAGGTCACTGTGCCCAGCCTCTCCTCCCAGGTGTGCAGTCTCACCTTCTACCTGTCTTCTTTCTGTCCTGGCTAACTTGATGTTATTTATACACTCAGGGCACATACGCTCTCTCTTCTGCCATCCAGGTTTTTAATGACCAGAGTGACATCAAATCACTAATACTCGCAATTTGAGTACTA
>NW_017732326.1:200067-200721 GCF_001890085.2 Hipposideros armiger | reverse complement strand
TAAATGTAAATTATATAAATGTCTAATCACTATGTTGTACACCTGAAACTAATATAATAATGAGTGTTAACTGCAATTGAAATATAAAATTAAAAAAAAAACCAGGAGAAAAAAATTCCAAACCTATTTCTTTCCTCAAGGAAAGACCCTAAGTGGAATGACTTCTCATGCTTCTGCTATATTAAATAATCCCTTAAACTAAGTAAATGCTCCATCAACTAGGTCATTTAGTACTTCTCTGTGCTGAATTTATATTTTGAAAAAAGTTGTGTTGTTTGTTTTTTTTTTAGTATCCTAACCACTACGCTTTAATTTCTGCTTTTAAATTATGGACTTTCCTTTCTCACGTCATATGATGCTACATAAGGTGCTTTGATTATACATGAAGAGTATATAGCAAGAACTATAGGAAAATACAAATGCTTATGTCTTTTAAGGAGTCACCATTCCAATTAGTATTACGTTTCTGTTGGTAACTTGGGTGCCAGAAAAATAAAGAAAAAAAGGTTAAAGGAAAGGGAAATCTATAAAAAACTTACGCACATACACACATGGTTCTTCCACCTTGGAATTTAAACACATTGATGGTAAATAAAGTTTTCATTTTATTGTGTTTATTCACTACAGCAGTGCTTGTCAAAGAATGGCCCCTGA
>NW_017732326.1:198106-198912 GCF_001890085.2 Hipposideros armiger | reverse complement strand
TTTTTAAAATATGAGATATTTCAAAGCTATATTCAAGTCTCTACCACCTAAATTGAACAAATCTGTTAATCCTTTGCCATGTGCTTGAGATGTTTATTTCAGAAAATAAAGTATTACAGATACAGCTGACACTTTCTTATACTGTACCACCTTTCCTCCTCCGTCCTTACAAATATGACTCCAACTTTGTTCAGTGCGTGTCCAACTAAAATATGCAGCTAACTGGCTGGGGCTCATGTAACACAGATTTGGTCAAAGAGAAAAACACAGAACCTTCCCATATAAAAAAGCAAAGCCTCATTAGGAAAAAGCCCTTTGCTTCCCACATCTTTCCGCTTGAAAAGTGGATGTGAGGCCTGGAGACACAGCATCTACTCTGTGATCCAGAGGCAGCAATCTGGATGTACATACTCCTGTTGATGGATGTTCAGGGTGTTTCCAGTGTAGGGTTATTAAGGATAAAGCTGCAAAGATCATTCCTGTACAGATTTTTTTGTGGATCTGCTTTTCATTTCTGGTAAATAGCTAGGAGTGAAACTGCTAGGTCACGGAGTAGGTGTATGTTTAATTACACCACTTTACACTCCCACATGTTAAGCTTTGACATCTGCTAAATCTACCCTCCCTATTATTCTTGGATAATATTAGCCTTTTATTTTTTATATATAATTATGACCATGAAAAAGTCTTTTGGTATTTTGATTAGAATTTTACTGAACACATAGATGATGATTACTTTGGAGAGAATTTCTAACATTTATATGTATCTACTTTGAATATTTAAATAAATGGTCAGATTCAATGTG
>NW_017732326.1:174971-194339 GCF_001890085.2 Hipposideros armiger | reverse complement strand
GAGAGAGAGAGAGAGAGAGAGAGAGAGAGAGAGAGAGAGAGAGCGCTTAACAAAATGGAAGTGTTAAAGCTTTCTACTTCTCCCAGAAATATTAATTCAAGTCATGAGCCACCTGAGCAAAGGGCTGCAGCCCATTTATTCCAGGCCTAGGAGACAATATGTGGAGGTCCTGTTGGAACCTAGCACAGTATGTGATGCAGCAGTCACTCAAATGTTTAAATAAAAGTATTTCTAAACAATCAAACATGTCATTAAAAAAATTACACCTAAAAAACTAAGCTACTTTACTACAGATTCCAAAGTAAGTATTATGAATGGTTTCAACTGAAATATTACGTTAATACTAAGCAGCTGCATTCACTATAAAGGTGTGTTTGTGAAATGACTCTACGCAGAGCTTGAGAGACAGGAGGTACTTTAGAATGTCTAATCTCGAGGGTCCCAGGTGTCCACACACAGCACCGCAGGTGCCAGGCTGAGTGTGTAAGAAATATCGAGGTCACTGATGGGTACAGTCCCTAGCTCTCCCCAAGAGACTCTATTCCAGCAGATCCAGGGTAGCACCTGAGACCAGATAAGTTTAAAACAAATCCAGATGATTCTGGTGTGTGGCCAGGCTTGACAAACAGGTTTCCATACCCTCCCGAAGGTCAACAGGCCTGCTAACGGCACGGCCAGGACTACAGTCCAGGTCTGCAAACACCCACCCACTGCTTTTTAGGGACCACTGGCTACCTGTTCAGCTTCCAGGCCAACCCTGGGTATTCCCCTGATGTAACCAGCCAGGACGATGAACGCATCTCCAGAGACCAATGGGACAACCAGTGAGAAATATATAACATTTACTCAGAGGATCTGGGGTCAGACCCAGCTTATCACTTCCTCAAACTGGCAATTTATTTAACCTTGTTAGACTGAGTCTTCTCATCTGGGAAATGGAGATGACAGTTCCTAACGGACTGTTGTGAAGAAGAAATGATTGGCTAATAAGGGTGTCAAAAGAGAAGTGTTCAAGAACAAAGATGCTGAAATTCTTAAGGGGGAAAAATATAAATGAATATAAATGCCAAATAAAATAAATCATAAATTTATAAATAAAAATGTCCTAAAACTATAAAACAAAAATGTATATATTTATAAAAAGTTTGGAAATTATGGTTAGTTTATGTAAAAATTGAAATACAATTTTATCATATTGTTTTGTAAGTAATTTATATCAAATTAAATGCTATTTGTCCTTGATATCAGGCCTAGAAACATTTTAAGTTTATGAAGTATAATAAGGGTTACTTTTATCTTACTAATTTCACGAAGCTTTTAAACTTTGTTGAATAATTATACTAACATTGTAACAAGGTATAAAAACGGTAATTTAAAACAAATTTAAAAAACTTAAACATTAATAATGTGGTTGACTGATTATACTATTTCCTTAACTTTAATGATGTCAGACAGACATCTAATAGGGCTAAGGCTCAACTTCAGTTGAAAAAAGTCATTGCATTTTAGATAACATGAAATTTTAACACCAGAAGAGATGTTCATTAAAAATTTTTTCCCCCACAACTTTCTCAATCCTGTCTTTCCAATTAGCAATTTGTTAATGAGTGATCTCTCAAAGTATTTTCAGTGGCCAAATAAGTCTTTTTCTTTTTTTTTTTTTCAGCTGAGCCATCCTGCCAGTTCCAAATAAGTTTTAAAATGCTGCATACTCTACTGTAAATCTGACCCTTAGAGATTCCCAGTGCATATTAGCAAAAAAAGGAGTGAGAAGTCCTGTGATAGCCTTTCTCTAACATCTGACCGTGGATCCCTAGGTTTACTGAATAGTTCTTAATATCCTCCAGGGTCATTCCCCCTTACACCCCTCTCCGCCCTCCATTTAAGTACATTCCGATTCTTGCAAATTCATGGACCTACAAAATTCCTCCGCACCCTCAATTTTTGGGATTAACAGGGTTGGCAATTATTTATCCTGTTAGAACATGTGAAAATCAACTATAGTTTTATTAAACAAACAGAAGACTAGAGACATGCATGTGAAATCCTTCTGGAAACTTGAAAATGCTCTCTATAGATTTATTTTTACAGTGATCCCTAATAGGTTGCCTAGAGAAAGAAAATAAATGGTCATTAATGAAAAAATGTAGCGCTTTCCATAGAAAAAAATTCTACACTCTTTCTGCATATGTAAGTAGAAAGCACCCCCTGGAATTCTTTGAACAGCCGGCCCCAGGAGAGCATTTGCTCTCTGCATCTCCAACCAGGCGCCTGAGCTTCAGGGGACCCTACAGGCGCAGCAGTTCCCACCGTCCCTTTTATCCTTCATGTGGGTCTCTGCCCCTTTGCCCCAGAAAAATCAAAAGGAAAAGCTCTCAGTATATTTTAAAACATAAGGGGATAAAATATTGATTTAGCAGCTATTTTAGTGGATAATTTTCATATAGAATTCATTTTGCTAATAATTTTATTTTTATTCCTGGCTGACTCAGAACTACGCAAACTTATTCATAAAAAGTAAATCAGCAGTGAGACCCAGGGGGGTCCATAATGCTGGTTCTCTGGATGAAGAACCTAGTAAGAAGAACTATCTGGTGTTTTCAGGCCTTGTGGGGGCTGGGGAAAAAGCAAGGCAGCAGATGTGGAGGCCGACTATCTGCAGTATTTTATGTTACTTTTTTTTTTTTTTAAGCTGAGCCATCCTGCCACCTGTTGGAGCTCAGCGGCTGCTCACCTCGGGCCGGGACTCGAACCGCTGTTGCTCAGAGCTCAAACTCTTGAGCGAGCTCTTAACCAACTGAGCCACTCGGCCGGCCCTATGCTACTTTTATATTAAAGACTTTAAAGACTTTAGCATTGCAGATTTTGGTGTCTGTGGTGTGTGTGTGTGTGGTGGGGGGTGGTGGACCTGGAACCAATCCCCCTATACGTGGACTTTCACTGTGCAGGGGTTGGTGCCCCAATTCTTGCATTGTTCAAAGGTCAACTGCAAAATGTAGCTACCAAATTATTTGACATAGATATCTAAAACAAACCCTAGAAATGTTTTTATCCAGCAGCCAGTCAACTCGCTCAGTATGCCCATTTGTCCAAGCAAGGATACTTACTTGCAAATTGTAGTCTTGCAGAATTTTAACCAAGGAATCTCTCAAATTGGGAATCTCCATTCCTTCCTTAATACGGTGAATCAGTAGAATTGGGTCGACATGTGTGCCAATGTTGTTTAACAAGCCAGTAATAAACGCTACAAAATACCACATAACATATAAGCAACGCACACAGTACAATTTTAGGCCAAAAGTAACTCAAAGAAAAAATTATTTCCTTCAAAGTAAATATTGAAGCCATTTGAATTTCTAAACTCTCAAAAACTAATATTCCTTTACTTTCCTCATAACATAAAGGAGAAGCTAAATGATAAGAGTTTGAAACAGCTGGAGAACAAATGATTACTTCGGGATACAGTAGTCCCCCCTTATCTGCAGGGGTTATGGCCTGACACCCCCAGTGGGTGCCTGAAACTACAGACAGCACTGAACCCTATATACGTTTTTCCTATACACACATATACCAATGATAAAGTTTAACTTACAAATTAGGCACAGTAAGAGATGAATAATGATAACTAGTAATAAAATGGAACAAGTAAAACAATATACTGTAATAAGTTATACGAATGTGGTTTCTTCCTCAAAATATCTTATTGTACTGTAGTTACCTTTACACTTAAAGGAAGCACGTTATGGCTTCTCTTTGGCATATCTGAATTGCCGGCATCACTACTCTTTCACTTCGGGGTCACTATTAAGTAAAATGGGTTACCTGAACACAAGCACTGTGACACCACCACAGCGGATGTGACAACTGAGATGGCTAGTGGGCTGACAGTGTTTACGGCGTGGATACGCCGGACAAAGGGATGACTCACGTCCTGGGTGGGATGGGACGGATGGCGTGAGGTTTCATCCGGCTATTCAGAAGGATGCACAATTAAAAACTTATGAATTGTGGATTTCTGGCATTTTCCATTTAATACTGTGGGACCACAGGTGACCATGGGTAACTGAAACTGGAGTGAAACGTGGATAAGGAGGGACTACTATACAGTCTGTGATGCCAAAGGGGTACAACTACCATTCACTGACACTTTATTAGGGCTCAGTTATCATATGCTTCTCACCAATATTCTGCAAGGTGGAGTGTTATTTGTCCCCATTTAACAGAAAAGGGACGTGGGGTGGTTAACTAATTCATCCAGGGTCACACAGCTAGCAAGCTGTAAGCCCAGATTCAAGCCCATGCCAGACCCGAGTTCACAGCACGTTTGTTCCAGCACGCCCCCACGGTCTCCTTTAGGGTCCCCAAAATACTGCTTTATCACATTAAACTAGACCCTCAAACATATATGTGCATGTAACTGTCTTAATCTGAATTTGACTTGAATAATGTTATCCTCTTGTATCTCTTATTAAAAAGATAATCAGAGCAGTAGTTTCTAGAACTTGAAAATCTTGAAATACATAAGCCTTCCTACCACAAAATAAAAAAAAAGGGGAGGGGGAGATTTTACACCACTACTGCTAGCTTCTAAATCATTTCGATATCTTCAAGAAGGCCTGCGTTACTGTTAGGTGGCTGCTTTGTTTCTTTCCAAAACGGGGACCAATGCAAATGGTTAAGCGCAGAGCCAAGCAACACACACTCGAGGTGCCGTGCTGTGAACTGGGGTTTGCTGTTACCACCAGACATGGTCAGCGTCCTGTGACAGCTCCGTTTCCATAGAGAGAGGCTGGTGTGGGCTACATGGGTTTCAGAATAAATATCCACAGTACACCTAAGACAACCCAAACTTCCCACATCACATCCATTTAGTGGGTGCAGAGGGTACAGACTTGCTTCATGGGGACACAGTGAAGACCTTCAGGTTAACCACTGTCCTTGATCACATTCAAGTGTCACACGGAAGGCATTCCAGGGTCTCTGCCCAGGAGCGGGGCTGGGAACCGGGACAACACACCTGGCCTTCTCTTCCTATAGGTACTTTGCTATATTTTGAACTCAGTGTGGCCTGAAGTAATTCTTACTGTAGACATAACGGGCTAAACTGAGAGAAAAAAGCTGTGACCCCAGATGGCTGTGTTGCTTACGTGGCTTGTCGATGGAATACAGAATCAGATCCTCCCATAGCTCGCCATCGTCCTGCTCCTTGGCAAACTCAATGGCTTTGTCGACATCATGTAATTCCTCCATGATCATCTTCAGGGCGCTTCGGCTATTACCCATTCTGCCTAGCGCAGACACGAGAAATACTCCACTTAGGACGTTTTAATACAACATTAAGGATATTTTTATAAAAAAGTGCTTTAAAGAAATTGCATCTCTCTTAATTTGTTTACAGTTTGAAAGCTAAGACAAGAAAGCATTTTCTAATGTGACATTAGCATTGACTTGTATAACACAATAAAATATCTGTTTACGGGTGTTTACTGTGTGCTGGGTACTCATTTGAGTGTTTCCCATGGATTACATCATTTAGGCATCAGCAGCTCTTATGAGTTATGTTCTACTAATATTTCTGTTTTACAGAAGAGGACACACAAATGTCAGTGACTTGCCATGATCACAGAGGTACTAATCGTGGATCTAGAGCCCGAGCCCAGGTGTCACATTCAGACAGGCCAACGTTTGGCTGCCGTCACACCCAGACACAATTAAGACTTTTCATTTTCAGGGCTTGGAATCATTCTGTCTCCTAAGGTAGCTTTTCACTTGCTCCTCTAATACACTTCACACCAACTGCATACTCAACCTCATTTCCTTCTCTTTCACGTTCAGGGGAAATCCTTTCAATAACCTTCATGAAATGCAAGTAGAGTAATACCTTGGTTTGCGAGCATAATTCGTTCCAGAAACATACTTCTCATATTGCAAGACATCGCTCGTTTACCAAGTTAAAATGTATTAGAAATGTTTGCTCATCTTGCAGAACACTTACAAACCACGTTACTCACAATCCAAGGTTTTACTGTATTTACCAACAATGCTTCTATTTGGTTAATTATCTTTACATACTTTGGTCATTGATCTATTGGCATGTTAATGGTTTTGTTAACGATTTCCACGAGTTTTTCACAAAGTACATGTAGAAAGCCAGATGGCCAGGGACAACTGACAGCTAGATTACACTGAAAAGTTTTCCCCCCTCTCCAAACTTCAATATTGAATTGCATTTCCTCTAGTTATTTAGGGTGTAATTTTTGAAAATAAATATTATTTATTTTCTACCAAGATGATGGTAATATAAGCTTATATTTATTTTTAAAAAATGAACAAACTCGTTAACCCATCTATAATTTATTTTATGTGAGGTATAAATTGATAGTTTTGTTTATTACACAATACTAAGATGTTATTCCAACAGCTTTTATTAAATAACTCTTCCTTCTCTATTAAGCTGTGAAGTCTCCTTTTCCCTGTATTCAATTTTTGTATGCAATAGGCTCTAACATTTGTGTTACTGTGGTCTAAAACCTATGTCCATTCTTAGATAATTTATACCACACTGTCACCCCGTTTCTTAGTTTGTGGGGACCAAAAGGAGTAAAAGCTACTTACTCAGGAGATAAACTGTCTCTTCTACGAAGTTTCTCTGTTGACAGATCTCAAGCGCCTTCAAATAAAGCAGGACAAAAATGTGATTATGGGTTACCAGACAAAAACAAATATTTAAATAGAGTCACTTAAACACATAAGTTTGAAAGAATTTTTCCACTGCCTCACTTTAAAAACAAAGCCAAGCAAACAAACAAAAACAAGTCTCTTTAGGTTTTGCTGGTGGCTGCACCCACTCATCTCTCAGAGGGGCTGGTCCCTACACAATTTAACTGATAACATTTGAGACAACTCAGAACATTCCAGGAGCCAAGGCAGAAGGCAAGATGCTGAAAGAGGGCGCTTTCCCACCAAGCTTTCTCTCTTTGTACTACTTTGTGTTTCCTCACAGCGCTGTCCCCAGCTGACCCTGTCCTTGGTTTCGGCTCTGTCTCTCCCACCAGAAAGCTCCATGAGAGGATGGCAGTTCACTGCTTCATGTTCCAGGGTTGAGTGTACCAGAGCTCAGCAAACATTTGTTGCATAAATACATATATAAATACTTCTACTGCCAGCTTACAGCGTTTAAAAGATAACTCTGCTCAAGGATTGGTCAAAAGTGAGCGGGAAGAAACACATCTGACAATCGAGGAGAATCAAAAAGGAAAAGATCAGGTAAAAGAAATGAGAAACTACACAGATGACATTTCCTTGAGTGTAAGAAAAAAGACACTATGTGATTATAAACAATTCAGTAATCTAAATGAACTGGTGCACATTTACTATATACTCTGTACTGGGCACCAGATGTCAGGTTGGATGAGATGCAAAGATGACACTGATATAAATGCTGCTGATAGCACGTAAGAGAAGGACAGTGAGAAAGAGACGGAGGTGGCTCAGCAGGGGTGGAAGCAGCATGAATCCGCCAAGGGAGTGCAAGGTCTAGGGACGGTGACAGAGCTGTGACAATGCAGAATCCCATGAGCTAGGTATGAACTGAAGCCATGTGCATACTGTACACAAGCTCTGGTGTGGCCCTCTGGTACAAAGCTTTGCTGATGAGGTGACATCTGGACTGCATGCAGTGTGATGCGTCAAAGCTCCTGAGGGACCTCACTCACACCCTCCTATGGGACCTCCCACTGCGGTGCTCAGCTCCCGCTTAAAGCCCAGAAGCCTTCCTGCGGCCTCTGCGCATCCGCAAGCTGGCCCTGAGCTCCCGTGCAGCCACACCTCACACGCTGCGCGGCCCTGTACTGTGGTCCCTCGGCCTGGCCCTCCCGCCCCACTCTGCAGCGCTGGCATGTCCTTCACACAAATCCTGCTCGGACCCACTGCAGGTCACATCCCCGGCACTACTGACCTCGCATCTTCACATCACTTAATCACAAGGACAATTAACTGCTCCCCTAATTGTCTGTCTGATTTCTATCGGCTGGGACCATCTGCGCTCCGAGCCCTGTGCTTTGCACAATGCCTGGCTCATAGTAGGTGTGTAATAAGTACTTTTTCAATAAATGAGCAGAAAAAAAGGTTTCAAAGGACAATTACTGGGCTGCAGGGTTAAAGTAGTTACTTAAAACAACCAGCAAGGTTGCTTTATAAATAATCAAGGAGATAAAAAAGAACAGCTCAAGTTCATTAGCTCTTTTGGCTCAATGATCTATTGGGTTGTCGGAAAAGTCACGACGCATTTTTGCAATGAAAACCAGAAAAAATACGTCATGCATGACTCTTCCGACAACCCAATCTTGGGAAAAAAACAGCAGGAGCTAGTTTTGACATCTTGATTTTTTACTTAAAACTTTGTGTAAAACATATAATTAAATCTGTGTCTCTGGATGGAGATTGACAACTAAAAGAGAGGAAAAAAAATGCAGATCACAGAGATCAATATAGGGGGAAAAAAACAAAACCAAACATAAACAAGGAAAAAACAAATAACACCTTACTTTAGAATTGCAGTGAAATAGGACAGTGTTTCAAAGTACACAGATAATTTAATTGTGAAAATAAGACCTGAAGGTTACAATGAGGAGGAAACACTATTAATTCAATTATTCACAAGGTTCCTTTAAAAATTATGTGGCAGAGATAACTAGTTGTCCCCCCAGTAGCCTTTATTCATTTCTTCTATAGTAATAGATTCCAGGTGGGTGTGTACTGCCCAGAATTAAAAAAAAAAAAATCTCTAAGCCTCCACAGTGGTAGGAGAGCTACATGACTAACGTCCCCATAGAGATGAGACAGAAACGTGACAGCTTCTGGGGATGTTCTCTAAGAAGCAATGCGTGTGAACCCTCTTTCTTAGTTTTAGTCCTTTAACCCAATCTTCTCCTGGAAACATGGATGATACTATCTGACATCACAAGGTCAAGGTCATACAAGGTGAGGCTACTAGAGACAGTGCCTGGGTCTCTGACCCTGTGGAATGCCATCCCCAGCAGGGCCAGTCCACCAGAACTTCCATGTGACAGGGGACCAAACTGCAACTCTGTTTAAGCCACCATTATTTTGGGATTTTTAATCACTCATAGCTGAACCTAATCCTCACTAACACTTAGAAAATCCTTGTTCATTTTTATTAAAAACACGGTTTACCTCTCTCTACACCCTCGCGCCCATAAACCACCACCCTAAACAATGGGACTTTCTTACCAACTCTCCACTCCTCTAGAATGATACGAGGGCAGATTCAGATACACATGTGAGAAGTTACACAGCACAAGGAAAAAGCAAACTATCGCAGTCAGAGGGCCTGGGACTATTCCAACCAAAATTCAGACACCAACGGAGTGCCTGGGTCGCTGCCAGCTGCTGGAGATGCAGATGGACAGCGTGTGGCTTAGTGAGGCCATGTCATTCACACACAAGCAGACAATGGTCATACAACTGGACACGCAGATGTTTACAGAAAGTGCAAATAAACATGAGGATGCTGCTTACAATAGTTTATTACTAGAAGGCATCCATAAATCATTTTGTACTTGGAAATTTACTGGCACTTTAAGCATCACTCAGAAGTTTCAAACAGAAGCACCCCCCTTTTCTTGAGCACATGGGAAGCCTTAAGAAGATCTTGTCTCAAACCACCAAGAGTCTGCAGTCTGAAGACTAGCCTGAGCTGTGCAGGACAATAGCCACTGCTGTAATGTGGCTACTTAAATTTAAATTAAATTCAGTTCTTCACTAGCTACATTTCAAATACTCAATTTCTACACAGAGGTAGTGGGTACTTTGTTAGGGTAGATTATAGTACATTTCCATCACTGGAGAACACTCTATGGGCTAGTGCTGCTGGCAGCTCTTTGAGGATGCTATCAAGAATGACAATCCATGTGATGAAACAGCTAACGGCAAGTCTGAATGAAGTCAAGACTGGTATAGTTCGTGAGCACACTTGGAATACAAAGGTCAGCAATAATCTGAGTTGCCGAAATTTGAATTTCACGGATTTGTAAATATTTTATGACTAGTTCCTGACAGTATCTTAAATTATGCCTTCTCATATATGGGACAGTAGAGAGTCTAGAAATCTCTAGAAAATTTTGAGTAAAATGTAAAAAGAAAATATTTTTGGTACACAGAATTTTTCTATTATTGATACAAGTGAAACATAAAAGCATGTTTCCTTATTTTAGATTCTTGATTGTTCCTGGACCATAGTGCTCCCTCTAGAGGAAACAGTAGGAAAATAAAGATTTTTAAAGCTAATGGGGGGACACACACACGGAAAAGAATAGTAGTAAAGATAAAAGTGAAAAGAATAATGACAGAATTTGAGTAAAAAATTATGCAAAAACAATACTTTAATTTTCCTTTTCCTGATTTAGTATAATGGTAAAAAAAACATAGTTAGAAATTTGGGAATAACTAACAGGAACCTCATCAACCATAAATTAAATAATAATTTCTATTTAGCCTTGAGCCTGTCATCTCTTATCCAATTTTCTCTTTAAATTTAATGAAAAGCCACAAATTTTTCATTTCCCGGCTTCATTCCTCCAAATTAATAAACACTGCCACCTTGTGAACGTCATTAGATATGAGACAGATCATAAATTCAGATATAAATTTGCCAAAGCTATAAAGCTGATACTCTGGTTTTAATTATTTTAGGCACAAGCGAATCAGATTTGCAAAGGAAAACGAGTGCCTGATGACCCCCCTGGAAACCGAAGGGCGGTTAGTTTAACGGTCTAAAAGTTCATGTCATTCATTCTTGCAATACTAAAGATTATCTTTATTACTGATGTTGTCATTATTTTAATTAAATTTTTTAACCTGAAAAACAACTCCTCCCCACAGCAGAAAGAACATGGGTCCTGAAGTTAAGAGATCCGAGTTCCAAGTGCTGGATCTCTAGACTCTGGGCTGTTTCTTTCAACCCATGAGGACTCGGCTTGTCATGATTTTATCCACCTACCTGCACTTTTGTAGAGATTAAATAAAAACAAGGTACAAGAAAGCACAGCATATATTATAAAGCACTACAGAAACAAACAATTTTTATTGTCTGTTTAAATTGCTATAGATGTTATTAATTCCTACCAACTCTGTATCTCCTTTAATATAAACAATTTCATAAACATTTATGATTAATTTTGGAATGTATGAGTTGTGGTGATTTTAAATCCTGAACTCTGGTCTTTGATGACCCTAAAGGACTTTTGATGTGATGTCAGGGTCTCTACAAAGTTTTTTGGCCAAATACTATTGATGGTGGGATTTCAATCAATTCAAAATAAATTTGACCTGGATTCTTGAAGATTTCAACCATTTGGAATCACCCTTCCTTCCTCTCAACAATTACCAATCCAAGCAAAGGCAGACAACTAGAAATGAGGATGACAGAACTGCTCATCTGCCAGAAGTGAATTAGAAGTGAATTACCCACAACAGTAGGCCAAAGCACTCTGACTAATGCCTTAAACACTTCCCATTTTAAATAAAAACTTACATGGAAATACCACCTGAGCACCTGTGGAACGAAACAATCTACACAGTCTTCTGAAGTAGAGACCTCTTGGGGGGGGTGTAGGGTACGATCAAAAAATTTAAGTGTTTAACTTCATATTCAGTAGAAAAAGAGACAAAATTTTCTGAGTCTCTTTAGACAGAATAGGCGAATCCGTACTCAATGATGTTCACTTCCATGTTAGCGTGCTTGGGATGCATTTAATGGGGGAAATCTACTCTGTATTTTATGAATTGGCAGTTTTTAATGTTACAAGTAAACATGAAAGAAATTAGTTTCTAAGATGATTAAATTTGTGTAGAGTTCTTATTTCCAGGGAAAAAGAAACGAGATCCTTCATGAGTTCATGAAGTCAAGAACACCTCCTTTAAGATGGCCTTAGGTACCTGAGTAAGGACAGTGACATGGTTTTTGCAAATATACAAATGTCCCACTACAGATCTAGATGAAGAGATAATGTCTCATGAAGAAATCTCAATGACCTGTAACATGAAAGCCCATTTAGGGAGTTCTAAAAATGTGGATTATTGACTTGGTTATTTTATAATGCCATGTTTCCACCATTACCATCTCTAATCTATTAAAAATCCTCTTTCAGTGGAAAACAAGATAATTTAAAACATATTTAAAACATAATTGGTTTCAGTATGCCTGTGTTGAGTTCTTTTATCTGCAATTGGTTCTTCTCAGTGGACCAGAGAGAAAAATTCTAAAAGATTTACACAATGCTCTAAATGAATCTACATATGAGAAGTACCAGGTGTAGGTCTGTGAGTTTCTGATGCTCCCCTCTAGGCAGAGCAGTGGGCCTCCTGTTGAACACTACTAGGCTGGAAAAATGTAAACCAGATGGTTGAAAGTGTGTGAGAAACACATTCACACTGGTATCTGGGTGGTGCCTCTGCAACAGTGTTCAATGAAAGAGAGGGTGCCCTGGCTGGCTGCTGGTGACCCACGTGCGGGGCGCTGCCTGGGAGTCAACCAGAGATAGCCCCGCTCTCCTGCAAACGTTTCCTTAGAAAGTGAGATACAAATGAAGGGGCACTGTTCAAACAATAAGATTCTCATTCCTTTCTAGAGTATAGATTCTGTAGTGAGAAAAGAGGGGAACATTTGCTTTTATCTTTAGAGTAAGATGATGTATTTCCAAATGTATTCTTGAGAAAACGTCTTAGGGTCCAAATATAAAATGTGAAAATTTTTCATAGATTAATATGCAGGCAAGGTATTTTTTCATTAACTACAGATTTTGAAAATCCACTGAGCTGAAACCAGTTCATAGTAAATCCAATACATTTAATCACCATGAGCTGTGAAGTAACTATAAAGGTAGTTCATGCATGTATATTGCATGTTATCAATCAGCTTCTGAGCACTTTTCTGGGTCCAATACTTATGTTTTGTTGATACACACAGTAATTAAACAGTACCTGTTACCTGGCCATCTGAATTTAGTTAAGACACTTGTAGATGTGAGCTAGCATTCCAGGTGTTATCAAGAACCAAGGGAAACGATGCTGATGGCCTCAGATGGCCCAGTTTCTAATAGTACCTTCCAAGAAGTATCACAGTTTATTTTGAAACAGCATGTTCATAAGACTTACTAGTTTCTATTCAGCCCTAACTATAATAGAACCTTGTATGTATTCATTTATTCACTCACTCATGATGCACCAAACATTTAGGAAGTGTCTAATGCATGCGAGTTACTGGGTTCACCAAAATGAGTAAGACAAAATCCTGGTCCTTGAGGAATTTACAAGACAGAGGGAAAGAGAGGCTAGCATATGCATTATAATTATAATGGATTGCAGTGAGGTAGAGAAATGAACTGTGGTGTGAGGGAGAAATACAGAAACACGCAGGTGGACATTTAGAGCAGGCAGGGTGCGGGCCTGAGTTACCCACCTGGGGTCCTCACTAGAGTCGCCGCCTCAGCGTGGGGACAGTCCGTGTCTCCCTCCCACGCTGACTCGGAGGCCCCACGCTGAGCCTGGTAAAAGGACTCCCACTCCTGACATCTTTTCTGCTTGATGGTTGACTGACTCCTAGACCCTGGACTAAACCTTTATTCCAATTAAACCTGGCACAGAAACGCTTGAGCTCCTCACCAAAATCTAATCCCACAAGACCTCCACTTCTCATCAGAACGTTCCAGCAAAACCTCCTGCTTAGAGCAAGGCCACTTGAAAGGGACGGACGAGCAGAGACAGGAAGACTGGAAAACCATGGCTTACCCGCAGTGACAACTTCTTCACCTGGCGTGTGCGAGTCAGGGGCTGTGACTTACCTTTTCAAGTGGGCAGTGGGTGCTGTCTCGGAGGAACGGAAGTAAGTTTGGCCGATCGTATTCAGCATACAGACTGATCTGTTTTTCATGGTAGCGCTGCCCCTTATGATGGTCTCTCTTGAAAAGCTTATGCAGATACTGAAAAGAACAAAGAAATAAACCATGAACATTAAAATAAGAAAAGCAATACATGCTAACATTGCCGATTTCAGTTCTAAACAGCTTCCGTGGAGAGACTGGGGAAAAGCAGTTTTCAGGAAAAGAATCTGTATGTGAAAGAGAAATCTCTGCGAGAGCAAGGAAATTCTGACAATCTCTCTAGAATGGCCCCGAGTGACCTGGCTCGACCACTCACCAACCAGGTGAGCTGAGGCAAGTCACTAACTTGTCTCTGTGACTGAGTCTCTTTATCTACAAAAATCCCATTGGGTTGTTGTGAGCTTTGGCTGAGTTACCCTTTGGGAATCGCTCAGCACCATGCGTGGCATTCCCTAAGCACGACAGAAATGCTGATGCCACACAGCTGACCCTTGAGCAGCATGGGTTTGAACGAGTGGCTCCACTACATGCGGACTTTCTTCAGTAAATATAGTCAGCCCTCTGCACCCCCAGGCTTTGCATTTGTGGGTTCAACCAACTGCAGATCACAAACAGTGTTTTCCATCCGTGGCTGGGAATCCACGGAAGTGGAGGGTCAGCGATATGCATTATTCTACGGCATTTCACGTAAGGGGCTTGAGCATCTGGGGGTTTTGGTGTCTGCGGGGTCCTGGGACCGACCCCCCCCCGGATACAGAGGGGCAACTGTAGTTAAGTTTTTGGGGAGTCAAAAGTTATACATAGATTTTCAACTCTGGGTTAACCTTGCATTGTTCAAGAGTCACTGTAGTTGTTCACATTGTCACTACCATCTGCTTTGCCTCAGAAATAAAAAACTTGATTAGTGGTCTTTCTAGGTCGTACAAATTCTTGCCTTCATATAAAAGGGGGTAGAATCATGGGGTAATATGTTCTTAAAATTCAAGCTGCAAGTACCAAATTGGCTCGCATGCATTCTGATCTCCTCTCTGTTCGCATTACTGAGAAGCCGTGTTTGCAATGAAATACTGCCTATGCTGGTGACATCAAAAACAAAAATAAAAAGTAAGTCTAAGGAGAGTATAGGTGTCTAAACCAATTTTCAAACTGATTCCTTTCCCTAGCTGTCTGAAAAAGTTAATGGACCTCAAAGGGAGTGAGTAATTTGCTTTCCACTCAGAGGCAAGATTAAATCTATCAATACATTCACAGAAGTTGGAAATAAACATTCAATATTTAGTTAACATTAAATGTAAACAAACATCCCATAACACTCCCCTGCCCAGGCAGAAAGACTTAATCACACCATTCACATGAAGTGTGTTCACTCCAAGTGGGCTGGTTCAAAAGAAACAGAGCATCTGCCCACCCCTGAGGTTGCGACCGCCAATGAGTCGGGTGAAGTCTGACATTCACCGTGGTATATGGCCACTAAAGGACCCTAACCTAACCACGACACAGGAATGCTGAGAAACAAGTCCTCAGATGAACTGTTCACATCTCCCCAAGGCAGGAAGAGGGGTGGGGTGGGTGGAGGAGGGGCAGCCGGACAGAACTCCAGAGGCCAGTCCCCTGTCCCCAGGGTCAGTGTGTGAGCTGGACACACGGTGCCATTCCCCAGAGGCACAAACAGGAGAGGAAGGCCCTGTTACATCTGCTGAGGCAAATTGATAGAGACGTTACATTACCTGACAGGAAGATGAGCCGTTTTAGTGAGCTCGGCCACCACTTCACCACAGCACTAATCAGTGTCACACAGATACCCAGCACCTGTGAGCCTGTCTCATGACATAAGGAGGCCAGCAGTCACTGCTTTATCAACCAAGCCCAAGGTGGCCATGACAAAGGCACCTCGCCTGATTACCAGGTAATCTTGAGATTTCCAATCATGAACAATAGCAACAGCTTCTGCACAAAACCTAACTTTTGAATAAAATACTCTATTCCCAGAGCCTCCTTCTGGGGCGTAAAAAGGTGGTCAAAGATACAAGAGTGCTCATGGTATTTGACACGTATAGTCCTACAGGAATAATCCCTATTTTCATTGAAGGCTTTTCTTGTATAATTTTTAAAGGACATAGAAAACATCTACCCTTGCTTTACTCTCATTATGACAGCAAAAGCACAGAGTCCAAGTATTTCCCCAAAGAAATCTAGAATAATGGGCCTTAACAACATCACCACCAAGACTACACGAGAGAAGTGGGATTAGCTAGTGTCAGGTGAGGGACAAGAAAGGAGACTCTGTTCCTTGATCATTCTGGGGTGTTGTGATTTATGCATAATTATGTTAAGTGGTAACTAGAGAAGGAAGGTGCTTACTCTCAGGCAGTCTGATAACATAAAAATGAATATGTAACTTTTTAAAAAACAAAATTCAATTGTGATTCAAATTAAAGTGCCCAATCTGTAATTAATTCCTCACCTGGACTCAGGGCATAGGCCACATTTTAATATTAATATAATTACAGAATACTGTTTGTGGTCAAGTTTTCTGAGTAGGAACCTGACAAGCTCACTCCAGAATTCTCACCCCAGTACTGACAGGTGACTCGCCTCACTACGCAATCAAAAGAAGATGGTGTCATGCTCACCATGTGCTGCAGCTCTGGTCTGTCTTCTAATTCTTCCACTACCTTTTTAATCTAGATAAAAAAGAAAATTTTAAATGTAGTTATAAGGATGCAAACATAGCTGCAAAATTACCCAATAAACACCTCTCCTTTTTCTGGCTAGAGTGGTCCCAGACACTCATCTGGTAACACATGTAAAAAAAAAAAAAAAAGACACTCACTGAAATTTTATCTTCATTGTCCAAAAGCATGTCAACAGCTTTCTGGAAAAAAACAAAACGCCACTGTCATTGAAATTTGCCATATAAGAAGAGAATACTGAACACAATGCATTATACATGCTGTCACATTTAAGGCAGAGGGCTTATTTTTCATGCATAAAGAGGTCCTTGGCTTTACAATCACCGGTAAGTGATATATTATAAAAGAACGCATTTTCAATGGGCCTCAATCCAAGGCCTATGTGCTTTGCACTGATAACTCACTAAATAGAAAATACCTTGACTACAGATATACTAGCCTCCTTAATGTCCCAGGTATCTTCACAAGTTCTCACGTCACTCTCAGTAGTAGGAGAGTGCATTGTTCTTGGTACAAAAAGGAGCTTTTCTTCTGGCCTGACTATTGAGTGGGTCCCTCTATAGATTTCACAGATGAAAGGAGCTAGTCTTATGTGGAGAAGAAGATAAGAGCCAGAAAAAAATCAGGTAACTGAAGTTTCAGAATGCTATAAAGCTTATGGACTTTTAGAATTTATACCAGCTCCTTTGATACTAACGAAACACAAATTATACCGTGTTTGTAACAAGAGGTAGTGGGAACACGGGCCACGAGACTGAGCCTCAGTCAGAAAATCTGGGGTCTGTTCTTGGCTCTGCCACCACCTAGCTGTCTACTTCAAATAGTTTTTTCCTCTGAAGAATGAGGATGTTGGAGATTATTCTTTATGTATCTTCTAATTAGAAAACTCTGTGATTCCTTAACTTTGGTTCCTACTCTTGAATAGCAATTAGTTTCAGCTCGTCATCTTTTTTTTCCATAGCTACCTATGCAAAAGTAGGGTCTTAAGATAGGTGAGCGGTGGCGAGGAAGAGGCCTAAAGGGAGACTGGACATGAGCAAATGTAGTTAATTTTTATATAAGCACCTCAGCCTCTTAGTCATCTTCTGCCAGAGAAGCAGGGCCACAGCACCTGAGCTTCCTAGGACCTGCACTAAATCTGTTTAGATGTGTAGTCCCCCAGGGCTTGACTTAGTCAGCTTGAAAAATGAGCTAAAAGCATTGCTCAGAAAAAAGGTTTATTTAGATCCTATTTATATTAAGTTTGTGAAGACTAGTAAATAGCACATAATAGTCCTAAATATAGTAAAAAAAAAAAAAAGGAAAACTGCAAAAAACCCTTTTGGATCCTTAAGTTGTGCTCTTTGATTTGTCTAAAATTTCAATTTTCTGAATAAGAACTACTGTGTTTTACAAACCTCTTAATTTCAATCTCTAGCACTTGTCATTAGCTTTTTTTTTTATGCACACACACGCACGCACACACACAGCTTAGAACACTTTACAAGAGCCACTGGGAGCTGTGGAGCTTGGGTGCCCTCATTTGTAAAGCAATCTACAATATTCAAATTTGTCCTACAATAAAATAACATGTCCCATGTGTCCTGGACATGAGCATCATCTGAAACCAAGGGACACTCCACATGCTAAATTTGTAAATACCAAGGAATAAAATTACAATAAATGGATCAAAATAGTTTACTTAAAATTTTAACTTTGGGACATATAATTAAGACGGTTGAACAAGCCAAAGCATATTTTTTGTTTGTTTCAATGAATTATGTGAATTGTTTTACTAAAAAAATCACATCTCACACACACAATTTCAAAAGTTCCACATCAAATTATGATTATTTTTACAGAATAACCACATCAAGTATAGGGTTTCTGAATGCCAACTTCTACCTAAAACAACTAACATCTAGTGCAGGTGAGTGCTCTGAACATGATCAGCACACAGCCAAGCTGTGTGATTTATTAACTCCTCTAGCATTTGGATAGATGTCTAGTTACTACAAATTTAGAATAGCAAAAATAAGTGATCAGAATTAAAATAAAAAAGCATTACCTCGGAATCAAAATCCATTAATAACACAATTTTATCCTTGATAGAACTGAAAAGGTTATGCTTGTGGATCAGCTGGAAGACATCCTTATGTCTTAATGTTAAGTATATTTCCAGAGCATTGCCGTAGTTTTTGTCATAAGTGTACCTGGTAATATAAATTTTTTTAAATTAATGCTCATTAGTACTTCTAATTAAACATACACATACACACATACATGTTTTACAATATTAAAAACTGAAAAACATGCTCAGAGAAAAGTTAACTTTATTTGGAAAACTATTCCTCGATTTAACTATATGTGACCAATAAGTCTTTCTCAGAAACTTGCGTCCCGTCTCACCAAAATTTTAGAAAGTTTACAATATTCAAGTAATAAAAATTTTTTCATAGAAATTCTTAAAATTTTTTATTGAAATAAATCCATATACCAGAAAAAAAATATAAACAAAAACAAACCTATGATCCAGAACAAAGGAAATTCTTATTCTGGTAGAAAAATCAGGTCAAATTCTTACAAGCCGTTTTCAGCTCACAAATGGGTGATATTCCAAAAGCTGATTTGTAAGGGGGCTGCATAAAATTTAAATGTCTTTTTCTGTTGAAGCAATGTTTTTCACATTCCTGAATTCCCTATGCCAGCTCCTAAAAGCCAACTGAACCTAAGCTGTACAGTGAGTCCAGTGTTAGTACTACAGAATTACTAGTGTTATCAGTACCTTGTTAGTA
>NW_017732326.1:126413-174946 GCF_001890085.2 Hipposideros armiger | reverse complement strand
TAGTGTTATCAGTACCTTGTTAGTATTACAGAATTATTAGAGTTATCAGTAACTTGCTAGTACTACAGAATTATTAGAGTTATTAGTACCTTGTTAGTACTATCGAACAAGGAACATCTAGAACAATGTTTCTAGAAGAAAATTGACTAGTGTTCCAACTTAGAATGCCACAAACATGACTCGCTCTATGGAAAGTCTTAGACCAGCAGTTCTCAACCTTTCACAGGGGTCCCCTAAGACCATCGGAAAACATGTATTTTCGATGGTCTTAGGAACCGAGACACCGCTCCTCTATTTGTCTCCAGGCCCACATGCAGATACACCCACATACGAGTACCCGGCAACCCCTGTGAAAGGGTCGTTCGACCCCCAAAGGGGTCACGACCCACAGGTTGAGAACCGCTGTCTTAGACAATTCTGAATTCTAGGCCATTTTGGTGTTTTACTCTTAGGTAAAAGATGTAATGGGCCAGGGGGTGGTCTGAGGTGGTGGAGTGCCGAGGGGGGCTGAAGCAAGAACAGTCCTCCTGAGACGACCTGCAGTTTGGTGCTTGTTTCCCTAGAACACAGCTCTTTGCAGGCACGAGTGGACCTCAGCTATCTCTGCATCACAGGCACATAGCACAAAGCCTGGGAAGTGAAAGCCCAATAAGTATGTAAAATGTTAACCAAGGTCCTGTTACTGAGCCCAGACTCAGTGCCAGGCTCTGCCGAGGTTCTTGATTATGACTTCTCATCTAAGCCTTAAAATCGTCCCATAAGGAACTGTTAGCTGCGACTTTATAGACAAGGAACTTGAGGTTTGAGAGACTGACCGGAAACCAATTGGCCTGCATGGTCTAAGATGCAGCACCTCCTGAACCCCTTCCTTTGCCACGTGCTGCTGACTGGGGAGCCTCTCCTCTGGGAAACAGGCTACATCACAACTGTACAGTTTCACACATTTTCCTCAGCTCCTAGTTGTTCAGTGAAGGTTTACGAGAGGTTTTGACTAAGAGCGAATATAGAAAAATGGTATAAAGGCTCCCTCCTCTGAGTCTTCCCCGTTCAGAGTTTGCCAGATCTCAAATACGAAAACCTTTCCATGCAGACTGACTGTGGGGGAAAGCACTAAATTACACTCACAGTTCTGCGAGGGTCTGAAGCAGGGTTCTGTTCTGACTGTCCTTCTTCAGGTGATCCCGCACTGCTTGAACGATCACTGAGTTGTTGTACAGATCTCCGGGCCATTCTCGGATCAGAGTGGCAAAACCCTAACCAAGGGAGAAGACAGAAGAAAACTCTTGAAATAGGATAACAATCCAAACAGTTGAGACAATACCTAAAAGTATTTATGTAAACACACAAAATAGTTTTATGATGAAAACTTTGGTCCATAAACATATCATCAATTTTCAGACTATGAGTATGGGTGGAAAGGGGAGGCAGAGAAACCCTGTATGCTGATCTCCATTTACCACTCCTGGAAGCCACCCACTTCTGTTCTTATTTGATGAAATGCACAAGGAAGAAAGGCCCAGGGAGAAAGGCCCCCGTCCTCAATAAAGCACCACCACACACACAGAGCGCAGGTCTCACTCGCTCTGTTCTCATTCCGGCCCAACTACAATATGTGGCTGACATCTCTAACCTCTTAAGGCACTGCCGCGCCAGCTGCTCTCTCCCACCTCCTCAGCCTCCTCTGTCCTTTAGGTTGCGGCTCCACAGCCAGCACAACCGCACACGGCGTCTTATTCCTTCAGTGGAATTGTTACTGGCCAACTGAGTAGCCCCCCACCCCCTTCACCACTACTGAGAAACTTTTAAGTTTTCTTTCCTATAGAAATGTTGAGTCTCCTCTAGTTTCTTAGTTTCTTGGCTTTACTTTTCTAACCAGTTTGTGAATCCTAGACTAGAAAGACCCACCTCCCCCGCTTCCCTGCTTCTTAATTGCTTTGTAAATCAGTTTCTGAATCCTAAACAGTACATTGTAGACCTAACAGATTTATTAATTAAAATCTATTTTTCCTCATTCAAGGGCCTTGAGGATACAGAGGACACCCCAGCAAGATTGCCAGTCACAACCAAAGAAGCCAACACGGTCTTCCAGGCGGAGCTCGAGACCCCTTCCTCCCATCTGAGATCAGCTAGGGTGAGAGTTCTGTGAATCCCCCAATAGGCAGGGACAGCTCTACGCCCCTGCCCAGCAGGAAGCAGGTACAGAAGAGACCTCCTGTCCCTCAACTTCCCATAGAGATTTAAATGGGGATCACATTTCTCAAGGGGGAAATTAGGCAGGCAGTTAGAGGCAGGCATTGGGCCTCTGCATTCCTGCAGGTCCCACAGGATGTGACCACCCGGTGACCTCCCCTCTCCACCCAAAACTTTTCATTCTAACTATATACCCCTGAAACAAATGGGTCCTGTTGTCAATTACGGGTGCCAATCAAGTGGTCCCATGCCCAGAGGGGAACAGCGCATTCTAGAGAAAAGGGGATAAAAACTCCAAGACCTGGGAAGTCCCCCTTTCTGGACGCCTTCCCCCTTCTTGACCGCTTCTTCCCTTTTGAACCCCTCCCTCCCTTTTTTGAGCCTTTTGAGCCTCGCCTTTGCGCGTGGCCTGCTCCAAACTCTTTTGAATGTAATTTCTCTTCTAATAATGTGCCCGTGAGCCATTCTCTACTGCTCTGGCCTACTTCTACTTCTTTGAAGTGCACTATCTTTTCGAATAAACTATTTTTGCGGTACTTTATTCTGGCATCTTGTTCAATTCTTTGCTCAAGTTGACAAGGACCTGGACTTTGCGCCGAGAAGGGCCCACTCACTCTCCGTGACAGAAGAATCGCCCGGCAGCCCGCTTCCACCATGTCTTCATCTGTGTCCTCCTTCCACTCCTGCCTCAAAACCCAGTTTTGTTTGGGGATTTGGGGTTTTGGCTCAGGTCTTATCCCCTCGCTCTTACCCTATCTCTGGGTCTCAAATTTTGTGGTTCTGAGAGAAAATCCCAGGTCGCTTGACTGGATTCTGTTTCTCTCCCCTGGCTGATTCTTGGCCAGTGTCCTGGGCAGTCCCCACCCTCCTGATTTCTGACGGTGGCCCTCAGGTTTTGTACAGCAGAGCCAAAGTACAGTAGAGAAGCTTACTTATAGATCTTGGCAACTTTTAGAAAAAAAGCCTTAGGTGTACTTAAAAGAGCAAATAGAAGTAAAAATATTCATATTACTAAAAAATCATATTAACTAACTCAACTAATGCTTTAATGAACTATTTTCAATTTGTTTAAATGATATTTAGAGATGAAAATAGTGAGGTACAATTTGCTTCTGTAAAGTACCAGGATTTGGTAAGAAGAAAATCACAAAAGAATCAGGAACAGTCTCTATTAAAGTTCTACCCACTTTCTCTTAAAGTGACACCCAGGAAGGATGGCAGAGACCAGGACAGCAGGCTACGTATCTCCCCTCACGGTGCGACCTTCTTACACATGAACATGACTACAGCTTGACTTGAGAGATTTGGGGAAGGGACTCACTAAGTAAAGATGATGTATTTTATAAAACTACTGAATCAGCACATTAAAATGCTCTCTGAACCAAAATGATAGTTTGGATAAAGCTTCTGTTTTCTAAAGACTGTGTAATTCATAAGATAAAAAAAGTTTGAAAAGGTTTCTACCCAAAAAGTGGCAAGTCTCAGGATCTTAAAGGTCCCTTCAGATCTCAAGATCTCACAGTCATCTCAGAATTAAAACAGTGTTTGCATAGTACCGCTCCTTAAACAGAATCAATTATTGGTTACAAAAGTATCTTAACAAGGTGTTTAGTAATCAGTAGGCACTGGAAACACAGACTTCCTTTTCTCATTCACCCTCTAGTCTGATTACCTCTTTCTATTTCTGTATATTAACCTTTCTGCAAGGCCACCTAACATTCTCATGGGAAAGAGGAAAGCTGTAAAGTCTTCCTTATCTTTAAAACCTGACATCAGAATACAAAAGAAGGCAGCGACCACCTGTACCACGCTGTAAGGCACCAACATGGGAACTTATCTCTAGATCAGGGCTCTGAGCTTCATAGGGACTGAAGATGAGGCCACTTTTATTAAAGATGCTGAAAGGTGGCCGGAAGCTAGAGAACAAGTGACGTCTCCTGGTTTATGGATTCTCCTTGCACCGGTCACAGCTCTGCAAATGAGCTTACCAGCCCTGGCTAGAGCCTACCCACATGAACACTTATCCTTTCCTTTGGTCAGAAGGGGAACTGGGCTGATCTTCCCCATAACACTCCACTGACAGCTTTGCTAGAGCACCTAGCATATTATAATAATGTATTTGTTTATGTCAGGGTTTCTCCATCTCAGTACTGCTGACTGTTGAGGACAGATCCTTCTTTGTCGCACGGGCCTCTCCTGTGCACTGTGGGATATTTAATGGCATTCTTGCTGGCCTCTACCCACTAAATAACAGTAGCACCAACTCTCCAGTTGGGACAACCACAAGCATCTCCAACATTGTCACAAGTCCCCTGGGGGACAAAACCAGCCGCAGTGAGTGCCGCTGGTTTACATGCTAAGTGTGACTCAGACTATATGTGAGGGCTGAATGGCCATGGTTCCACTCACATCTGTGCGCCCAGTGCCCAGCACACTCCTGAAACACAGTAGGCACTAAACAGATACTTTCTGAATGTGCGCTAAATGAACAAACTTTAAAAATTATAATCCACTGTGGGTGCATGCAAACACCAAACTTAAAATTACAATCCAGGCATACCTGCTTATTAAATGCATGGCCTTGGGCAAGTTATTTAATGTTTTCAATTTTTAGCTTCTTCATCTATAAAACTGGATGTTACTATTTATAGTGTTGGGAGTACCAAACCACAGAATGCATGAAAAAGTGCAGAGCGTATAGTGGATAAGCACTTTATGTGCTCCTTTTTCCTCAATTAATAAGCAAACAGGTAATTTCCAATATCTTCCCCTATTCCTGCACCTTCAATTTCTCTAATCCTCCTTTGGCAAGCCTGGTTATGAGTTTCATGCATTACGAAGTTCTCATTCCTTTAGGGGTAGTCTAAGTATCAATAGCAGCAGCTGCTCTGTTTATGAAACCCCCAAAATGGGACTCAGTCCTTTTTTCTTTAGCTCTATTTAGGAGGTGACTTAAAGGGAGTCTTCAAAATGTGCATGGATTAATGATTTTCACCATCTACATAAACAGTTATCATTGGTGTTTATCTGCCTCAGTTTCATCCATCATACATAAACTGCAAATCTGGTAACTTTAAACCAGTTGCTCCGTTGTACTATTTTTCTAAATTTCTTAACATTTTCTGAGAACAAGTAAACATGACCGAGTCAGAATGCCATACCTCATAATCACTTTCCAAAAATTCATGTAAGATCATTTCATAGATGAGTGGCTTCAGAACTGGATCCCCTCTTGGCAAATAAGGACTAATAGCCTAAGAAAGGAAAAGGAAAAACTCCTTTAAAAGTGGTGAAACAAAACTGTACTCAAAGTATGCAGAAAATATAAAAGCATATTTTCAATTTTGAAATTTAAGCCAACAAAGTACTTTGGAAAAGCATACGAAGAGAAAAGATTCAAATAAACTGTACTTTCTTATAACACATTACAATATATTTTAAAAAGTATATATGAGGTAGTATTTACGTATGACTAAATAAAAATTCCCTAGGTTAACCTGCACCTGTTTTTCCTGCTGAATTAATGAAAATCTAAATAACAGGAAGGAGAAGGTCACAGAGATGATAAAAGTCAACTTCTTAAGTAAGCGAGCAGTAAAGGTAATCTATTGATCTTCCTTTCCTTGAACTAGAAATATCAACCTTAAATACTAACAATCATCTTTTGAAATTAGGGGGAAATACATCTTGTGTTCTTCTGCTACTTCAGTGCTATGGTAAGTGTCAAATGTCTAAACGCTGTTAAATGACTGCACTGCACTGTGCACCAAAATCACCATCCCAAGGGCCTCACAGCCCCGGAGGAAAGGTCTACAGACACCTCAACAGCCAAGTGCAATACTATGGGGGAACTGGTACAAAACAGGGATTAACAGGGGGCTGTGGAAATCCTGTATCCTGAAGCAGAGGTCACAGAAGCTTGGGTCTATTAGGCAAAGAAAGACGGGTGACGGGCACCCTGACAGGGAGGCAGCATGGGTAAAGGAATGGAGCTGTGAATGCATACTCTGTATTCAGGGAGGTGAGGTGGGATCACTGAAGGGAGCTGAGGCCGGAGAGGAAGGTGAGGAGGGTCATGAAAGGAAGTCAGATTTTATCCTATGGGCAGGAGGGAAATAGTAGGTATCAGGGAAAGGAGAACAGCACATATATTTTTAAAACAGCTAACTCTGGATCAGGTCTGCCTACAGATCTATCAAGAGTTAAGACAGTGGTGCCGGAAGGAAAGAGGAGAGAGAGGCCCAACTGATGATACTGACAAGGTAAAACTGACAGGAACTGGACATTAAGTAGAACAAGGCGAGTTAGATGTTCTCATCAAAATAGTGGCTTTGAACTATTAAGCATGGCGGAATGGGTATAATGTGATGTCATAAACACAGGTTAAAAGGAGAAGGGCCCAATTTGGGAAAAAGTGGATTCACATAATTTGATGATCCTTAACAGCAGTACACACACACACACACACACACACACACACACACACACACACACACACGGAGAAATGGCTTTCACACACTTCCAACACAGATATGGAATTCAAAAGAGAGGTCTGGGTTATGGAGCGAGCATCATAGTAAACATGGCCACAGGACTGGACAAGATTCTCCAGGAGCAGTCCATAAACATGACAAGAAGTGTCCTTGGGGGTCTCCCATCCCAGGGAAGAGACGTTTATGGGTCAAGCATATTCATAACTCTGAGGGAGAAATGTAAAGGATCGCAACTATGATAAGGTTTTAAAAAATGTTTTAAATAGGGATACTTTAGTGATTTGGATATTGTGCACCAAGTTGAAAGATAAAAAAAAATGAAGTCTCAAAATTATTTGTTAGAGCTACATGATAAAACTTTTCCATTTATTTTCCAGCAAATAAAATAGTTGAAAAAAGCATTAATCTCAAGTAAATGTCAAAAAAAAGAAAACCCTCACATTTTACAATCCAATGGATGAGACTACACCCGTTTTCCACATTTACTAAAAAGAACATGAAATCTTCATCTGAACACAGAATTGGAAGGAGATAAGAAAATGAGTACATCATTTATGTAATACAGTATATCATATATGTATATATTTTACATATATAAAATATAAACCACATTTATATTTTGAAACTAATTTCTAAAAGTTTAATTTTTCTTCCTGGCTAATATTCACTTTCCAATAAAGAATTGACTACTATTGTTTTACTTTTATTTCTATCTTAATATAGACATACCTCATTTTACTGTGCTTTGTTTTATAGTACTTAACAGATATTGTTTTTTACAAATTGAAGGTTTGTGGCAACTCTCAGTCAAGCAATTCTATTGATGCCATTTTTCCAACAGGCTGAGATAATGGTTAGCATTTTTGAGCAATACAGTATTTTTTTAAATTAAGGTTTGTACATTGTTTTTAGACATAATGCCATTGCACATTTAATAGACTACAGAATAGTGTAAATGTAATTTTACGTGAAATAAAAAAATGTCATGTGATTCACTTTATTGAGATATTTGCATTTTTGTGGTGGTCTGAAACTGAATCCACAGTGTCTCTGAGATATGCCTGCATTAATATACTACATGCAAAAATTAAGAGTTAAAAATAAAGTTATGCTTACCTTAAGCTGCCCAATTTCTTTAAATTTATAAACTTCATATTCCCAGAGTGCTGCATTTTTCCCAAGAATTTTCTGGCACTTGCTGGTAGCAAAAACATCCCAGGGAGAAAGAAAGTTTAAGTAAAAAACTAAACAGAGACAAAATAGTACACATTTCCCCTAGTGGTTTAGATAAATATCTCAGTGTTATCAAATTTCCATCTCAACTGCCACTGAGCATAAAGGTATTACTTACCGGTACTCACTTGACTGCATATGCAAGGTTGATGAAAATGATGAAAATTAATACAAAATACTTCTAAACAAAGATGAATACCTTTCAGAAGACTATAATTAGGGGTTTGCTCCATGATTTTCCTGTTCTGAGTTTTCTATTTATCCTGCTGATTTGGGGACCTTTCTTGCTTTTAAGAAATGTCATCCTACCCCAAAGTGCCAATTTAAATCACTTCTTGTTAGGCTTTAAACAATGAACTACAAAATCAAACTTCAGAAAGTTAGATCCTATCATAGCACATATATAATCTGGATAAGTGTTTATGTATGAATAAAACCTTACTCAATTTGCACATCAAAGAAACATATTTCCTTAAATCTCAGGGGACCCAAAGCAGGACCGAAGGCTATGTTCCTGGGCTACCAGGGATGTGTAGCCCTGCAGGCAGGCACTGCACAGCTTCAGGGGGAGCCCCGCACATGACAGACCCACACGACCACTGTGTAACATTTATGTTCTGCAAACCAGGGGGTTGGGGTCTGATCACTTCCACTCAATTGCCTTCCTCTTGTTGGGAGACAATTCTGCTTGAACTGTGAGCAGAGGCACTGACTGTCCTTATTCTGGATGCTGTGTAGTGAAGAGCCCGGGAACTCAGAGGACCCAGATAGTGTCTCCCTTCAGAGTGAAGGGCAGGTTTGCTTACTGTCCAATAAAATAAAAATAGCATCTTTCCCTGGAGCCAAGAGCAGGCAAGCTTACTGCCCACTATAAAAGAATCAGGTACCCACAGCTGAGGGCCCCTCTCCTGTAACAAGCCACTGCCTGTGCAGGGTCACCTGGCCCTTTCTGTGCTGTGCTGTGAGAACTGGGGCTGTGGGTCTGGCACAAGTGCTGGGACTCTGGCTTCCAGGACTGTGTCTCTGATCCGAATCTCTCCCCCTGAAACTGTGGCAGGCCAACTCGTTAGCTTATAAAAAGGGTAAAAGCTCAGACTCTTCATGGTTCTTCACACTCTTCTCATCAAGTAATGAGAAAAATACTTCTTGTTTGGTGAAAATGAGACAGTAGGTGGGTAAACAACATATATACCAGTTCTGTACTTAAAACCAATATTAAAAAATTATCCGTTTGAAAGACAAAAAAGTCAATTGCAAAGAATGGCTTATTTTTATTATTAACATTGATCAATTCTATTTCTATTAACATGTAATTGTGAAAATGACATTATTACCGTGCTGCTATGTCATACTCTCCTTTCTCCACCAGGTGGTTTATATATGCCAATCCAATGTCCTATGGAAAATGAAGTGAAGGAATTTCATAATTAACCGGAACTGAAAAGCTGAGTCGCAGTTTCTGAGTAGGCCATGACATCGGGGTCTAGCGGCACTACTGACTGGAGCCTGTTTACACATCTAAGTTTGCTTTATGGAATTAAGCTCGTTGTGTTGTTGTTGTTGTTGTTAAGCATGTATCTGTAATTACGCTCATTTTCTCCCTAAGCATATTTAAACACGGGTACTTGTATTTTTACAAATTTTAGAATTTGCAATGTTCTAAAAAGAATGTTACTATTTTAAAGGCTCCTAACCTGACCCTTCTAGTAGATTTTCTATAAAACAAATCTCCAAATATTAGAAGCATGGTCCAACAATTTCATGTTGTCACTGGATATAAAATTGTTCTTTGTGCTTTCATCTGTAAAATGAAAGCTACCTGTCTCCTCTATACCAAATCGGAAGAAATGTGGTAAGAAAAACAAAATGACAGAATATCATACTAAAGGGAAATATTAATGTTAACATTAAAGTGAAAATGAGCTCAGAAAAAAACATGTACCACATTTTGCCATGTATAATCGTACCTTTTTGCCCAAATCTGTGAGGAAAAAATAAGGATGCACATTATATATGGGTAGTACTAATTCTGTATCTATATAAATGTTTTAATTCTTTTATTTATGCTTATGAGTTAAAAGTGTAACTCTAGAAATCAATAACGATATCCGTATGCAAAATAATACCCTGGAATATGATAATCGGTTTTGTAGAACTTACGAAGAACTTGCAACGACGAACAGCTCTTGGCCTTCTATGATACGTAAACATCATAAATTTGTTGCCGGTACATAAAATTTCCATACATTGTATCTATTCTTGTGTTTTGTAATTATTTGTTACATAAAATTTCTTGTACCACAATGTTACAAAACAAATGCTAAAATTCCTTTAGAATCTAAAAAACAAGTACCTAAATGTAAACAAATAAAATTTTGAATTAAAAAATTAAAGTGAAAGATTTTTCCCCCTGAAAGTTTGGGACAAAAACGAAGGTGCACATTTTACACAGTAGCACATCATACACGGCAAAATACGGTAATTCAAACCCAGGAGTTTACATATGAGGAAACTGGGCCTTAAAGCAGTGAACTGACTGTGACTGTTCAGAGTGTTCATGTTCATTCACTTATTCTACCTCAGCTCTGAAAGGGTCTGGGGTGGTCTGTCAGCAGGGACATGAAAGCTCTTGCTTGACTTCCCCACACCTCCTCTTATGAAATGTTTTCACCTCAAAGCATTTTCATGAGCTTAAACTCAGCATATATAACAAAACTTGGATTTCAAGTTCTACTTTATGTACAAAAAAGTTTTTGTGGATGGCAGACACGGCAGCAGCTCATTCTCTCTTTGCCTATCTGGTTATGAAACTACACTGTGCCAAGAGAAAAAAGTCTACTCACACTCAATGTATAGGACACGCCCATTCTAAGAGTTAAGGGAAATACCCATAGTTCTTAGTGTTATAGTTTCACTTACTGACCACTATGTAGGAAATCGTATTTCAAATCTATAGGAACTACAGAGTGAAGAAAGAGTGCCTAAATTTATTTCTCTGAAAACAGACCACATATCACAATATCAATGGGGAGTCTTTCTGTTCAGGTTCAGAGACGAGAATGTCTCCTTTGCAGAGCCAGTTTCTCCAACCTTTCTCCTTACGCCAAGCCCCCTCCCCACGTGGAGTTTATTCTGTCACTCAGTCTCTTTCTCTGTACACTTTTGACTTCAACCCCAATTTTTCTCTTTTCCCTTAGCGTAAGCATGTTAAGTGTCTCTCTTACATAAAATACCCACCATCACCACCAACCATCCCATGATGTCATAGTCCCCAGCCACGTCTTTACGCTTTTCCACTTTACAACTACCGTATTATGAATTCTACTTCATAATATCCTATCACTTTTCAGTCCCTAGAACATGTTGAGAATATTACGTATACAGAAAATTCACTAGTCACTTACATATTACCAAACCCAATGTACAAACTGTCTAGCTGAGCTTGTCTTTCTTTTGACCTGCTAACCTGAATGAACCATTTAAGCATTTAACTCTTTTTCCCCTGAAATTCTCTCCTCTCAACTCCCACGACACGGCCTTACTCTGGCTGTTCCAAATCTGTTTTTGTGGCATCCCTTGAATGTCGGTGTTTCCAATGGTTCCATTGATGGTCCTCGGTTCTCTGATGCTACACACTCGCCCTGAGTGGTCTGACCCAAACACACACAATTCCACTGATACTTGTTTTCTGATGACTCTCCTGAATCTATCTTTCAATCCAGATCTCTTTCCTGATCTTCACTAGGAAGTCCCACAGATGGCTAAAACTCAATGTGTCAAAACCAGAATTCACTCCCCGACTACCCCTCCTAGCACAGCCTCAGTCTCTCTGTCTCTCTCTCAGTAAACGGCACACCATCTACCAGAGGCCCAAGCCCGAAGATTTCTTACTCTCACTCTCCTGTGCACACAGAGTCTGTCAACAAGCTTCGAAGAGCCCAGCTGACCATGTCTTCTATCTATTTTCACTGCTCCATTCCTGCTGGCTCTGCAAGTCTCATCGCTTCCATTTCCATACCAAGAAGGGAATCATACCTCGCTGATACCCATCTCAGCTGGCCTCCCTCTGACCCCCATCTCCATCAGAGAATCTTCCTAACAGGCAAACCTGACGTGGCACTGAAAGCTTAAACTCTCTCCTAGAGGTTCCGAGGTAGAGCCAAGCTCCTAATTACACACGGCCTTTTAGGATTGAACTCTTGCCTTTGTATAAATTCCTCAAAAACCCCACAAAACCAAGCAGGCCAAGCAGTTTCACCTCTCTACACCATCACACAGACTATTCTATTGGCTGGCATGACATCTGCTCCATTTCTAGATAATCCTTACTTATTCTCCACAATTTTGAATGAAGAAAAAAAAAGATGCTCTAGTTCTTTCTCCTCCAGTTAGTTCCTGAATTATTTTGCTTGGACACTCTTGGGAATCAGGCTATTAGTGGAGTTTTACATAGATGTCTACGTCGGGGAACGTGTAGGCAGAAGGAATTTGTGCTGAAACCCAAATTGCCATAAAAGTCTAAGTTTCTAGTTTTCATCTGTAAACAAGGGTCCTGGGCTAGGTGGTCTCTAAGGATCCTTCCCACTCAGAGGATAAGATTTCTTTCCTGCTTTCCACCTGCACATTCACTGTCACAGTTAGTACAGAAATGGGCTTTCAGACACTACATTTTTCCAGAGTCCAAATGTAATAAAAATGTATTTGATTTCCTAGATTAGTTTCCATAATAAAATCAATTGAGTCTGTTATTATGGAAACACTGAAGCAATCCACTTTTATGAAACCACTCTTGATAAATTTTGTGATAATGTGATTTTACCTATGATTTAAAGAACCTTCCTACACATAACTGGAAAGCTTTGTATTTAAAGTGTATTTCACAAATCCAGTTTCCAAATTACCTAAAACTACCTCCTAGCAGGTGTCCAAGTCTCTTGTTTACAAGCAGAACCTGACTCAATAAAATGAAATACTTTGACCTTATAGGTTGGAGAATTAGTTTGAAATAAATTCTTAAAAGGTAGGAAAAATATGTTCTTTTCAAATTACTTTCAATCTCATTATAAAATACTGAAAGTTAAAGTTATGTTTCAAATAATAAAATTACACACTTACCAGAATCTTATGTCTTTTAATGTTCTTTTGGCTAATTTCAGCTGCCATCAAAGCTTCCTATATTTACATAGACATGATAAAAGGAGAAGAGAAGAAGGGAGAGAAAATGGGAGAGAGTGGGAAAGAAAGATATCAAGGTTATAAATACTACATTTATTATGTTTTAAAGTTCTGGACTACATAAATAAAGCCCCATTTTCCCGTGGCTTTTGCTTCAAGCACAGGAATTTCTAATGTTATGGTTGAATGAGCCTCACTGCATTCAAACTCAAACAAAAGCAGTCAACCAAAATGAAGACTTCTCTTATTTCCATTTGAACTCATTTCCACATTAGGATATTAAATTACATTTCATACACAAATCAAACTACAACAAAATCTCCCAAGCTCAAACACCAAAAGTTCATCTGTCATTCCAAATCTGTATGATGTGTACTGATAAAGGGGCACTTTTCTTTTCTGAAACATAAAAAGTAAAGTATATGCATACATTTACAAATACCTACACATAAGATTTTGAAAATCTCCGATTTGATTTTTATTTGGAAAAATGTACAATTATTACTTGAACACAAAAGTTTAAAACAGAATTGTTTCTTTAAGAAACTACTGTATCTAAAGACATCTGGCAATAACTGGGGTACGAACTTGGTATCAATACCTAGACTCTAAATAGTTTATAAATTAAAAATTTTTCCCCCCAAATCCTTCCAGGTGGTTACAAACTAAACACAACAATAAATGGACTATTTCTTGTTTGTTTGTGTTCAGCTGATTAGTATATATCAGCCCATCCAGAGAGTTTTTCTAACTAAACCAACATGATAAAGCCTTTCTGGCTATTAAAGTTAAAAATGTTTCCTTTAAAAAAAAAAAATCATGATGAGACATTATCTACTAAACTTAGTCTGAACCAAGACTCGATGAAGTAGACAACATCACTTTATTTGACTGGGTAGTTCCAACCATCCTAAGTGAGTGTTAATTGATAGCTTTTACATATGAAATAAGTACCAAATGAATGATTTCACAAAAATATTCAATTGGACAATTCTGAAATACAAGCCATATTTAATTTTCCTTGGAAAAGCACAATATAAATACTTCAACAGGCTGGATCTAACCCACTCCCTCCCTCCATCACCAACTCCTCCACTGAACAGTAAAGCCAGTTAACCTGTGTGGTCTTCCCACCCCTCCAACCCCCCAATTTCTAAAAGAATATTGGGGAGTTATTAGCTTCCAATGTATCTTAGGGCATTCTAATTCACCTACATAAAGGATTACAAAAACATTTTATCCTCTCTATGCTACAGACATGTCAACACTTTCAAGAAAGTAAAATCGAAACTACTTCATATTTCTTCTTTTCAAGAAGCCAGTCGATATGGTCATCTTGGTCCCGTTCCTTGGCTACTACGACATCTCTTGGACTCACGATGTAAAAGAGTGAATCCCCTTCCGAGTACTCTGTAGGTGAGAGAAGAGAGGAACATCTCAGGTGACTCAACAGTAGCCACCCTGGCAGTGGTTTCTGGGGACTCGGCTAGGCTTCCCAACTTATTAAGAGTGAACAGAAACTCGCCTACCCTTGGAGCAAATGTGTTTGGCTCTGCTTGAAGGGAGGGCTGGGACACAGGTTAGAGAGTGATAGAAATTATATCAGCGCTTTAAAATATATTTAAGTGTAAAGTTATTTGGAAGAAAAAAAGAAAGGGAATGAGAAAGGAAGGGAGGATAAAAAGAGAGGAAATACTAAAAAACTTTTTAAAACTAAGGTGGGTATAAAATTCTGTGTTTAATACATTAACATTCTGATCTCAGCTGAAAGATAGTGTTCAGAATTCTCCATGTCTGCTGCATATTAGGATTCATGTACTGTATATAAACTTTATTTATGGCCATTTACAACACTGTTCTATTTTTACAGAACAATTACACCCCACAGTCCGCAATAAATGTTTCCTCCTTATCAAGGTCAAGGCCATCTAAAGCATAAATGACAGATGCCCCAAGCCCTCGGGACATAATCTATCATTTCAGCATGTTGTGCACAATGCCAATTGTGCGAGTTTCCTGCAGAATTCAATTATAAAACCTGTTCTGAGGGGTATCTCAGTGTGTAGCAGAGTTTGCTCTGAGCAAAATACCCAGATTGGACGCTTTCAGTTGTGAACCACATTTGCTTTTTGCCACGTCCAGAGTATACTCTCACATTTCTCAGATGATTAGGGGCTTCACGTGAGAAAGCTCGAACATGTATAGAATATTTCTTCATTTCTTTTGGCCAAAATGAGAACTGAAAATATTCTCAAAAAATGTCAATTGTTTTAAAGCAGAAAAGAGTTTCTAAAAAGCTTGAGCTATTTTATTTTCATCAATGTATTTTTCAAGGATGTGATGACACCTGAACACAGATGACTAGACAGCAATGGTTTGCCCTTCATTTCTGAGCAGTGACTAAACATATTCATTCACCCACTCAACAGATATTCTGCGAGTGCCTAGTGTGTGCTAGGCACTCTTCCAGGTTCTGAACATTTGGTCACACACAGACAGGTAACTTCTCTGCCCGCCCAGAGCACAGCATCTAGGGACATAAAGTTGGGAGTGATGCACAGCCATGCTGCTTGACTTCAATGTAAGTTAGGTGTCACATTAAACAGTTGGGGCAACAGACCAAGTACAAGGAAACAGAGCACAGAGCCTACTCACCTTGGTTCTGGCTCTGTCTCTTCCCCTCCCTTCTGCTGTGGGAACTCAGGCAAGTGCTATAATACCTCCCGGCTTCGATGCCCTCACGTTCAACATCGGAGGCCTGCCCACAGGGAGGATCGCTAAGATCCCTTCCTCACCTCGATTTACATTCCTGGTTTGCTACTCAAGTGGAAAGGGGCAAGTATAAATGTAAGAACATGAGCCAGGTCCTCAGTCTTACCTAGGTGATAATCTCTACATTCATTTTCCTGAAAGCCTCTCACTGTCAGAGCATCAGAAGAGATCTCTTCACAAGTCTCAGAAAGCGGCTGGATAATATCCAGTCTGGGCCTGGCACAGTATTCTCTTTCCTAGGGGAAAAAGAGAGGGGAAAGGCTCATTTTAATTACATTTCTAGAAATGATACAAATTAATTATAGTTAGCCATAATTACATGCCTTGGTTTTATCATTTGGGCAGATGAAGCCCTTCTAACCACCTGCTGCAGACAGCCTCATAACTATGCTTTATTTTCTGACTTTCTGCATGAGATAAACAGGAGGCACTACTGTGTCACGTCAGCACTCCCCCACTGCAGCCCATTCGACTCCAAGGGGATGGTACCACAGTCTCAGACGACTTTGGTACGTCTCTTTCTCACAAATGTGACAAAAAGTAAAAATCGTATTACAAACCGCTCCATTATTTAAACCACTGCCACTACTGGTAAACCTACTGGTAATGCTAACAGGCCAGAGATCGAGAGTTATTTCCAAAGCAGAACCTGCTGGGACGACAGAAATGTTCTCGATCTGACGGCCCAATGTGACAGACACGAGACACAGGTGCCTACTGAATATCTAAAATGTGATATGACGACTGAACAACTGAGCTTCAAATTCTATTCAGTTTTAATTAAATGTAGTTTTCAATTAAATTTAAACATGCAGTTTAAGTTACTACTACAGTTTTGGACAGTGTAGTTCTACTGACAGATCAAAATGTAAGGGTAAAAGATGATTTATTGAGGGCCTCTGACAGCTCCACTAACCTAATGTGATTATACACAGATTAGTCTCATGGAGTTCTTAAATTACCCCTTAGTAATTGCTATTGTTTCTAATTTTACAGGTGAAGGAACTGAGGATCAAAAAGTTTATACTTTTTACACAAAAGGTCAAAGTTACATAAGTAAATGGTGAGTCTGGGATTTATAGAAAAATTTATGATGAACCTTCAATTTGAAATCAAGCTTGTTTTACTTTGAAGTTCAGGCTCTTTGGGCATTCAACACACAGGCATAAAAAACATACAACAGTTTTCCAAAGCAACCAAACCTGAAGCAGTGTGACACTGGTGCAAAGAACGCAGATGAAACAGAATGAAATTAGTCCCAAACTACCCCCAACTCTCAAGTAAACAATAAGCCTCAAAGGTTTCTTTGATCAACTTTGTTAGGTTAACTGAGAAACAATTACATTAGCTTTGCACCTCATACATTTAAAACATTCCAAAAATAAAATAGCAACTATAAAAGATCAACTAGTAGAGAAACAAAACAAAACAACAACAACAAAAACAGTGAATACAGAGCATAATTTATCAGATCTGGAGAAATAAGGAATATCTAAATTTTGAAACAAAAAAATAAATGAAAGAAAAACTGGAAAGATTTGAATATTTAAAAAAATTAACAGCTATAACAAAGACAAAAAATGGTAAAATAGAAAAAAATATTTGAACCAAATAATATTAAAAGAAAACTGTCTCGCTAGACCATATAAATAGCTCCTTTATACGTAAAAGAAAAAAACTAGCAATGTGATTCAGCTCATTGTTTTATAACTTTTGTTCACTGGCCAAACAAGCCTGCTTATCCAGGAGCAGGAAATTTGGTCTTGTTGATCTCTGATCCCCAATGCTTGGCACAATTCTTAACACACACGTGTTTTATTAATGAGTGGAAAAACAAAAACCCAAACATTAGGGGAACAGCTTATAAATTAGGGTATATCAATCAGGAGAAATATTACACAGCAATATAAGCGATAATGGCGGCAGACTACACAGCCATATGGAGAGAATGGAATAATGATGCTCTGAAAAACATGGCCATACAGACTAGCTTGTAACTAGGACTGCAATTGTGTAGAAACACACACACGTGTAAAAGGTATAATAGGAAAAATATGTTGGGGGATACTATTATGAGCAACATAAAAACGAATTTTGTTTAATGTTTGTTTATCTTTTCAATGGGGGGAAAAAAGGGAGGGGAGTGGTTGGTCCCAAGGTTGCTTCTTTATTCCTTTTGTTTTAATTTATCAGTTTACTCTTTGTTTAAGGATTTAAGGTGTACTTTGTGGTTTTATGAAATGCATAGCTATATATACTGACACACACATTTTTTATTCCATTTTCTAATTTGCTCTATGAGGTTCGCCTTTCTTGATTTTTACTCCTTTTCAATACTTCCTTTTATTAATGAAGGTTTCCTTTCTTCTTGTTTTTTGGTCAATTGTTTATTAGGCCTTACCTTTTTCATTTTACTACTTCTTTTCTATGTCTTTCAATCACACTCTCAATCCTCCCCACATTCCTCATCCAAAAGTACTGTATTTACTACCTCTGGACCGCTGCTTTTATTTTCAAAATAATAATAATAATAATAATAATAATAATAATAATAATAATAATATTAATAATAATAAACTGATGTCCTGCAACAGAGCTCAACGCCAGCCCTATTGATCTGAGCAGGTTTGAGTGTTCACTTAAGTCTACAGCATCGCATTGCCTAGCAACATGGGCACCGAGCTTCGGGTTACTATAGTGATGGTTTCCTGAGGCACGTGCTAGCTTGGAGAAATGCTTGAGAGCAGCTACCATTTCGAAACCGGGGCTCCCAGGGTTTTTCTCCCCATTTTATTCCCTGGCATTTGAAAATAAAAAATAAAAAAGAGAGGATGCAGACAAGGAAAGCCTACTTGCTGTAAAGGGCTAGACAATCAATTGCAATTTCTTTTATACAGAGCATCAAAACAAAATCCTTTCCAATACGCTCTCCTTGTTTATGCCTTGAAGTCCCCTACCCCTTCCTGGCTGGACTCCTGGACTCTGACAATAAAGGCAGGCTGGGAATGGGGCCGAGCTAGGCTTCAGAGGCAGGCTGAGCGTGCATGCCCCTCCACTGGGCCACATAGACAGGCTCCATTCCAAAGTCAACCATGGAAAAAATTTAGCTTCTCTGCGGCCTCCTATTTAGCCAGACATTTCATACCATCATTTGCACTGGTAACTGAGACTTAGCAACAATCTATTTCAAAGCAAGAATCAAGCTACTCAGAATCTCTGGGCCACTGGGAAGTAAACAAGTATGTCTGGACCACAGAAAATAAGGAACTGCCCTTTCCGTAATTCTCTCTGACCACAGGGACCCCTGTTGTTGCAACAGATCAACTTCACTGCTGTCATTCCTGCTAATGCACGGTGTCAGCTTAGTTTCTTCGACTTTCAGCAAGAGGAATCCTTCATTCCTTGACTAAAATACCAAGAGAGATGGAAGGAAAAATGACACGACCCGCCCTCCCCTTGCTCAGCAAAAGGAACAAAGGCAGGCGATGAGTGGAGCTTCTGAAAGGTACATATGTTAGATCTACGGGGTAATTTCTGCCGACCTTATTCTGTAGGTCAGGAAGTTCTGCTCAAACTACAGCCGAGCCCTTTCATGGGTAACCTGATCTGGGTGTAATGCTAAAAATGAACCCGCATTTCTTTTTGAATTTGGAGTGCAATAATTTACCGTTTTTTCTGAAACCTCCTTTACGTAGGAAAGCACAACAAGCTGATCACAGAGAGGTGCGAGTCCACTGATGTAGAATTCAGCCTCAAACTGGGACACTGCAAACAAAAGAGGTAAGAGAGTCACCATTACCAGGCGCAAAAATAGCACACAAAGCAAGACACATCAAGTCTGAATTCCGGATAGACTCGTTTTAGAAACCCAACAAAGGGGGTACAGATAAATACATCTTGACAGCAGTCAGCACCAGAACAGGATTTCTGGGAGCTTACACCTGAAAACGTCTATCACAAACAAAAAGCAAACCTGACAATAACAGCAGCACAAACAGTCAAGTGTGACACTGCACCCAGCGAGGTTACAAATGACACAGTTAAATACCATGGACACACCCTGAAATCCACAAAACCCAATGTAAACTATTATTAAGAACAATAATTTTTTAAAAATGCCCGAGTTTAAGTGTTCCACAATTAGGGCACTGCAGTGCTATAAAGGTTATTCATAAGGAATACTATTTATAATTACAAGACTGTAATTATCCCTTTTTAACATTTAATAAACAATTTATTTAAAGACTTAAAAGGGGGGAAAAGGTATGTAAGTACAGATTGCATTATAATGAAACACTATTCTTTCCTAAGTGACAGGAAGGTCACAGGAAATAAATTCCTCTTTCTTTTTTAAAGACAGTCTAAATTTTAGAAGAACTATTGCATCACTTTAAAGAGGTATATGGATTTAATTATAGTGGACCTCAGAGATTTTATAGAAAGCTCAGTGGTACAAGTACCAATATTTGCAAAGCTATGACTCTAATGATTAGCTGCTATATTTATAATAAATGACTATCATTTTAAGCCACTATGTTTTGGGGTGACTTGTTACATAAAGCTAACTGGTACAGTAGTCTTCCAGGAATCATACACTGCACTTACAGATTCATTTGGGCGTAAACTCATTTGGACCCACCACATTTTCTACAAGTTTCTTGACTCAGCTTTTCTCCACAGTTCTGTGGCAGGAGCTTCAGGTTTAGTTCACTTCTATGATGAAATCACCCTTTTTCTAAACCAGGGTAAGTCAGTGCAGCATATTGGAAACAACACTGAATATAGTCTGCAAATCTGGGTCATAACTTCAACTAAACTGAACTTGGACAAGTCATTTTAATTTCTGTGGGTGTAACTTTTCCTATCTATAAAGTAATCATAACAGATAAAATCTATAACAGATGAAATGAGGGGCTACTGAGTTTTTCTTCTTCCTCTCCATGTTCCCTGCAGATCACTTGCTGTCACTTGTCTATGCCTGTCCTTAATGCCTGCACCTTATACAACTATTTTCACAATTTCATTTTTATACCAAAATGAAATAGAGGATAATCAAAAAAATTGCTCAATAGTAACATAAACGTTAAAAAGGATACTATTTCTTATGTTCTGTCCTTCATTAGATCTCATAGGTGGCCACAGTAACCTGGACATAACCACAGAATGGAAACGCAAAGGCAAGTGCTCTGGTCCCAGCTGTGGGTCTGACCTGAATACTCTCATCCCAGCACTTCAACACAGCTGTGGGAAGTGGTACCGGGATAACTGTTCACAGGAAGCACTTACGTAGAGCCACCTCCACCACAACCACATGCTGGGAGTGAGCACACCCAGAGTAACCAGACACTGAAGGTTCAGGAGAAGCTCCCAGTGCTGTGGTTTGTGGGGGCGGGGGAGGGGTGGGGAGGATGGGGGGAGGGGGCTGGAATGTGCAGATGCTGTTGAACAGTAAGTATGTGGCCACACAACCCAGTGATCAAAGAGGTGATAATTTCTCGCTCTAGAAGACATAAGGACATTGTAAACAAGGGGTTGTGGTTGCCACCACTCCTGAGATTGCTGAACTCTGTCTGGTAGAGAGAAACTTGAGTTGTTTTACTAAATCACTCCATCGCTGAAATGCTACACATAGTTCCCTTACCAGCAACCTGGGTGAAGAACAAATGATCAGAGATGTCAGAGACTGTTCCATGGGAAAGACAGAGAGGCTGTGATGTGCTTGTTGGCCACAGCCACCTGAGAGGAACTGTCACCTAGGCGGGGGTGAACTAGGTATTCTCCCCATGTGGGGTGCCAGTGGGCTGCTGGACTCAATGACTGGAAGTATCAGACCGTGTCTCTCCTACAGGTAACCAAATACACACCAAGGCCAAGACCGGGTTCTTATGACTGTGCTAAAAGATACAGCAGGGACGCCAGAAAATAATCCAAATAATCCAAACTTTCTTCCTCTAGATCCCGATTTCTTAGTCCTCAATAGCTTGCTTTAATAAGACAGAAAATTTCCTGTTCTCTAAGAACACGATAGAAAACCTAATGTTTTCTTAAAAAAAAAAGATGTATGGAAGCGCATATCTATTTCATTTCTCAATTCCAGATAGATACTGTAATAAATGCTTATTTGTTAAGTACTAAATCTTACCAGACTTTACTAATTGAGAATAAGTAATAATTTAGGCACAGACTACATGAAGTGACTAAATTATAAACAAAAAATGTTACTTATGAAGATATGGTACATAAAAATAGCATTGTCACAATTCCCAGAAGCACAGTTATCAACATTCAGATAAAGGTGAAATTAAATAATTCTTTTCATTTTATTAAAAAAAAACCATTATCAATAGAAATCTTATGGAAAACAAAACTGCAATTATAGTCATACCCAGTATGATTCAAAACTTAAGGGATCAAAAATAATGGCTGTTTATCTTAGCATTGGATATTCTACCACTTAGCAACTCACATCCATTAACACCCACCAGTAATGATATCATGTAACAAAGAGCTCACTTCCTAACGTGAGTTCCTGGTTTAGGAAAATGTCTACAGCTATTCTGTATTAAAAAGAGAAAAGAGGTTTCAAAATAAATGATGGTACTTTATTTCTAGGTCTATCATGATTCAGTTTATTCTTTATATTAGTGCTGAATCTAAGAAGGGCTGGTTGGAGACAGTGGTGTCTATTCTTTCCACTGAATAGATGAGAGAAAGAACTGTTGAATGGTAATATTTATTCCTCTGAAGAACATACTTAAATTATGTAAAAGTTTATGAACTGACTCTGTAAAATACCTTCGTGTAATTATTGACTTTCTATTTCAAATTTTCAATGGACCAATGAAAGTTTTCGTTTATTTATTTACCCTGAAATTCTGTTTTTCCAACGTAACAATGACTTTAATAATTTTTTAATGAATATTTTTCCTAAATGAAAAACAACAATTTGAATATAGGTGGTTTACAGGACTAATACCACAGAAGCTCACCTTTAAACCGATTATCTGGAAAAGATAAATCACAAAGAAAATAAACACAAATTCTGTTGGAAAGCACTAAAACAAAATAGAAAGCAAAAGCTGGAGAAAAGGGAAAGAGGACAAATTCAGAGTTTCTAGAGAGAGCCACAAAAAGACAGTAGCTATGCTTCAGATCAAGCAGATCCGAAAGGGAGGTGATGGCTCTGGGCCCCGCAGGGACTGTGTGGTGTTCACTCAGGTGACGACAGACGTGAGCTAAGGTGCCCGTTCCCGCTGCAGCACAGCCTTCCTTGCCCAACACAGACAAGGAGACTGCTGTGTTCTGGTTCATTCCAGAGGACAAAGCATTCCTAGACACGCGAGAAGAAATCATTCAAAGAAAAAGACCAGGAGAGTCTACGCAGATGGAGAGAGAAAGAAATTTCAAAAGGGCTATTCACATGAGAAATCTACCTGGGGGTGGTCCTTGGACCCACAAGGAGGACGGCTGTGAGCACAGCCCTGATCCAGGAGGAAGCTGGGGTTCTTCATCGGCGCTGCCCAGCAGAATATTAATGCAATCCCAAAACAAAACCTGCATACACAATTTTACATTTTCTAGTAGCCACATTAAAGAGTGTAATTTTACCACAGAGGTGTAATTTTAGAAATATATTTTATTTAATGTGACATATCCAAAATATTATCGTTTCAACACATAACAACATAGAAAGTTATCACTGAGATAATTTACTTTTGATTTGCATACACTGTCTTTGGACGTAGCTGCAGCACGTCTCAGTCTCACTTGCCCCGTTCCGAGCATGTCACAGCTACCTCACTGGGCAGCGCGGGTCTAGATGCCCAAAAGACTTTTCGTCTCTCAAGTCCAGTAATTTGACTCAAATATATCTTGATGGTGTGCACCATGGGCCATTATTTTCAGATACACGCTGTGCTATTTTAATTTATAGATTCAAGTTTTGTTTCTTTGTAGTATCAGGACATTTTTTTTGAAATACTGTTTTTGATATTTATTCCATTCACTTGTTTTGTTTCGAGGGACTCTTTATTTGTAGGCTGAATCATGTTAGCCTGTCTTTAGTATTTATCACTTTATTGTAAATCTTTTTTCCCCCTTATTTCTTTGTGATTTAAAACATTTTCCTCTTCTATTTATCTTGCAGCATTATCTTTGTGTCTACTTTCTCTTGTTTCCTTCCAGTTTAATCTTCATTTCTAAAGTGATCTTTTATTTATAATATTTCCTGAGTTCTAGCACCTCACTTGAGATTATTAAATTCTGATTTTTGTTCTTTCATGCCTTACATGACTTCTTAAAAACGTCTGAATAGTAAATTACAGTTGTGATCTATTTTGTGGGTGTTTCTTTTTGGTGTGCTTTCATCGCCAAGGATGCTGTTCTGCTCCACATTCACTTTTCCTTAAGCCTTAGTATGGGCTATGACCTCGGTATTTTTATCCTTGTTTTTAGGCCCTGGCAGGATGCACCTGCTATTCGACTATGAATTCACAGGGGTTCCTTGGCTGCCCAAACCCCTCAGCCCCCTGCAGCCGTTCCTTGTACCCGCTCTTTTCAGAGTGACCCAGGAATGGCCTTTTCCAGGGCATGCTGGCTGGCTGTTGTGACCTTCTCCTAGTCTCAAGTCCGCCAGACACCCCGTTGCTCCCGAGCTTTTTCTCACACAGATGCTGACACCATGGCATGCCTGTGGCTGTTGGAGGGTTTTCCCATCCACTTGGGCTGCCTTGTCACTCGGGTTTGTTTTAAATGTGGTCTATGTGTTTTTAGCTGTGTGGTCCAGTTGTTACGTTTTTACATGAGAACTCCGACAGACTGACAAAGGGTGCTGCCACTACCACTATCTTCCCATAATCCTCCGAGCACAAAATGTTAACATATCAATAACGTTACACAGCACCTTTATGTATCAATTATACATAGGGTGGAGTCAGGGTCAGCATCAGAAGTACATAAATACCACTGGCCATCAGCAGTGCATGCGCTCTCAGTTTTCCAATGACTGCCATGGAATTGAAATAAAAATTAACAAGAGCTTTCTTGTACCTTGTGTCTTATATCTCTGAGCATTATCAACAACATAATAAAGAATTACTGAGTAGCAATTAGGCATAAGACACTCTTCTAGAAGCATCAGGATGATGAAGACTGTCTCTGACTGTGAGTCTAGAAGCTAAAGAATAACAAAAATAACACATGCTATGCAAAAATGGAAATACAATAAAACCTTGGATTATGAGCATAATAGCCTGTAATCCCAAGTACCTGAATATCAAGGTGAATTTCCCCATAAGAAATAATGGAAACTCAGAAGATTCATTCCACAACCCAAAAATATTCATATACAAATGATTACAATACTGTAATATAACACAAAGTCATAAAGAAAGTACAAAATATAAAGAAAAATAAACAAATTAACCTGCACTTACCTTTGAAAACCTTCATGGTTGGTGTGAGGGAGACAAGAGAGAGGAGGGTTATTGTGTAGGATGACTTTCTCTATCACTAACAGAACCACTGCTATCTACTGGCTCAATGGAATCTTTCTTTTTGCAGCTGTAACAAGGAACCTATCCAATGACACTAGCTTTTGCCTCCTTTTGAAAATTTTGTGGAAACGTGACATTGCATTGTCATTAAACAGATTCATTGCTCACACTGCTACAGTCTTATTCGGGTGGTGCTTTTCTACAAAATTTTGCATTGTTTCCCACATTTTACACATTTCCCTAATCTAATTTGAAGTGAGGGATTCCTCCGCCTTTTTCTCCTCCTCCTCTGCAGATGAGATCTCCTCTATAACCTCTTGCTGTTGCTCACGTTGCAGATCCATCAGTTCACTGGTGGTCAGCTCCTGGCCATGTTCCTCCACTGCCGCGTCCCGCGCAGCAAGGGTGATGGGGAGTGAGGGGGCGGCGCAGGGTTAAAGAAACACAAGAGTCAATTATAGAGTTAAAGTGAGGCCAGGGGGCTGCAGTCTCTCTCTTGAACTGAGCCCTGAATCGGGCCAACGCGTGGCTTTTATTTGGAAACTTCAAAGAAGTGAAGCTTGTTATTTCTAAAGTCCTTGTGATAAGTGCCTTATGGCAATTTTCCATCAACCAGCCCCACTGTACTCCAACACCTGCTGTGCCTTCATACTCCTACACACACAACCCCAGGATGGTGCAGCTGTGCTGCGGCCATAAAAATAAGGGAGACAACCGACATTATTTCGTTGGGTCTCAGCATTCCGAGACACTTCCTCATGACCTCATTAGGTCAGAGGTTGGTCTGGGGAGGTGGCCGAGGATGAAGCTTACGGCAACAACATTCCACCAGCTCTTTTATTTTTTCAGTTGAGCCATCCTGCCACCTTTTGGCAGCTCAGCAGCTGCTCAGCTCGGGCTGGGAATCGAACCGCTGTTGCTCAGAGCTCACACTCTTGAGTGAGCTCTTAACCAACTGAGCCACTCGGCCGACCCTCCTCCACCAGCTCTTGAATGTCATCCTCATTCACCTCCAGTCCCATGGTCTTCCCCAAGGACACAATTTTATCGACAACTGGAGGCTCTGTTTATGAGCAAGTCCCTCTAAGTCATGTCTAAGAATGCAATCAGGCCACAGTTTTCTCCAAGCAGAATTGAGGGTTCTTGTGGTGACCCCATCCCAAGGCTTTATCGATGATCTTGAGGCAGTTCACGATGTGGAAATAATTTTTCCAAAACTCTGGGAGGGTAAGGTTTGTTCCTTTGGTCACCTTGAAGCATCGCTGAAATAGTGCTTTGGTATAAAGCTTTTAAAAAAAAAATTTTTTTTTAAGATTTTATGGGGTGATTGGGGGAGGGGAACAGCATTGGGGAATTGGGGAAGGGGAACAGACAAGTTGCTGTCGTTTTGTTCTTCAGTCTAGTTGTGGAGGACGTTGCTTCACTGGCCCATGTTGGTATTATCATTGCGTTCTTCCCATGTGAGACAGTCATTCGCCAGCCATTGGACAGCTGCTCACGATGGCTCACAAAAGCTCACGCCCGCTGCCAGCCAGCCCCACTGCAGCCTACACTGTCGCCGGCGACTCACGGCAGCCCAGCTCCAGGTTGAACTGTTGTTCACCATCTTAGCTGTAGAGGGCACAGCGTCACTTCTCCTCATATGTGGGATCTGAACCGGGGCCCTGCTGCTCAGAGCTGGCATCCCAAGCCAACTCCTAAACAACGTGCCACTCGGCCAGCCCGGTATAAAGTTTTCTAAAGTTCAAAATGACCTGCTGGTCCATGGGCTGGAGGATTGGAGTGGTGTTGGGAGGAAGGAACTTGACCTTAATGAACTTGAATTCCTCCAGTAAGTCGTCCTCAAAGCCTGGAGGATGAGCAGGAGCATTATCCATAACCAGCAAGGCTTTGAGTGGCAGATTCTTTTCTAAAAGGTATTTCTTCACTGCAGGACCAAAGACCTCGTTGATCCACTCAAAAACAAGATACGAGTGACCCAAGCCTTGCTGTTGGACCTCCGCATAACGTTTAACTGACTCTTCTGCACTTTGCAATTCTTGAAGGCTCGTGGATTCTCAGAATGATACACGAGCAGGAGCCTGACTTTGAAATCGCCACTTACATTAGCACAAAACAAGAGGGTGAGACGGTCTTTCATGGGCTTGTGACTGGGCGTTGCATTCTCTTCTTCTGTAATGTAGGTCCTCTTTGGCATCTTTTTCCAAAAAAGCCCCGTCTCATCGCAGTTAAAAACTTGCTCCAGCAGGTAACACTTAGAAACCATGAGCTTCTGGAACTAGGTAGTGAACACCTCAGCTGCCTTAGCACCCGAACTCGCAGTCTCTCTGTGCCTCACAACACTATGGATGCCACTTCTCCTCTTAAAGTTACAAACCATCCCCTGCTTGCCTTCAAGTCTTCTTCATTTTCTGTTGATTTACCTAGCAGTTTACTTACAAGGTCGGTGTACAAGGCCTTTGTCTTCTCACAGATAAAGCTCTCGGTCACAGTATCACCTGCTAGTTGCTTCTTGTTTATCCAAACCAGAAGCAACTTTTCTACATCTTCCAAAACACGTGGCTGTTGCTTTGATATTCTCGTGACTCCTTTTGAGCCCTTATTTCTTCTTTCTTCTTTAATATCATGCAAATGGTCAACATAGACTTCTTATAAAATCTTGCAATTTTGGCCACTTGCATACCTCGTTCATACTTCTCGATGATTTCCTTCTTAACTTCCACCGTAATCATCTTCTTCTTACCATCTTTCTTTTCAACCTTTTTCTGCATGGGGGCCATTGTATACACTCGCATGGATGTTGACTACATACAGTATTAATAAACTCTTGTCATATACTATATTCAACGTAACTGGCAATAAGGCAGCACAGGAAAGGGTCTACATCTGCAGGCAGCCTGACCTAGAATGAAGCAAAGCATTCCTAAGCTTACTCTTGTATGGAAAAGCAAAGGACTGTCCATAGGTGCTTTGAAGTGACAAAAAATACACTAGTGCCAGTTGTGGGCACCTTCCAATGTTCTGAAAAATCAATGATTTCTGCCAAACACCGCGGTCTGAGACCGAGCATCTGAGCATGGGAGACGATCACCCACAATCCCGTAGCGAGAGAGGGAGAGAAGAACCATTGGCTCATTATGATCATGTGATGTTCGGCGTCACATACTACTCATATTGCAAGACATCACTCATTTATCAAGTTAAAATTTATTAGACACATTTGCTCGTCTTGCGGAACACTTGCAGAACAAGTTACTCATAATCCAAGGTTTTACTATAGTTAAAAAACATTATTATTACTTATACTTTTATCATATATAGGTTTCTAGATATATTTTTGTGAGGAATACAGTTAGAAAATGTATTAATCTCTTCATGGTAATTAAGTAAATCCTTAGCTACATCTTTTTCCCAATTCTCTTCCAACTGATTTTACTGAGCTTACGTCTTCTCAGTTTTAAAGGAAACCACTGTTTTTCTTTTACTGAGTAACTAAATATAACAGTATATTAATAATAGTTCCCATCTGATAAACATTGTACTAAATATTTTACAGACAAGGTCTATGTTTACCGTTAACAACCTGCACTTATTTTTAGAGGGGCACTGATGCTCAGCGAGGCTAAGCAGTGTGACTAAAGTCACTTAAATAGAAGGTAGCAGTGTAGGAATCTGAAGTCTTACTTTTCCCAGTCATATGCCACACCGGAAAGCCAACAGAACACAGAGGACCTGAGGTTAGAGGTGCACTGCAGCTCGAGGGCTGCAATTAGGCAGTTAGGACTCAACCACCTTCTGGCAAACTTGCATGCATACCCAGCGTGCCTCGGCACCTCCCCTGAATTTGCTACAAGGGCAAAGCACCACAGGAAACTTGTACTGCTTTTTAATTTTTGGTCCTTGTTTTTCCTTTGTTGGTCCCCAAACGCTCATTAGCTAAATGTGGTCAACAAGGATTTGGTGTCTTACAGAAGCTAAATAAAGTGATATCCTATAGACGTTAGCGTCTATGATTCTTAAAAAAAGCAAGACCAAAAACAGTTTGTCAAGCAATCTATAAATAAGAACAATTATCTTCATTGTCTTACAATGACTTATGAAAACGCATCAAAACCCATTTATGATGGCACCTTCTTCCCAGGAGAATTGGCCCCGCAGTCACCAGACAGTAGTATCTCGTAATCATCTGGAATATAACAACATCCAGACTTTTCAGTAAGTTTGGACACTCCGTCAGCATGACCACTGATCTAAAAAAATGCATTTGGACATCACAACATTGCACATCTGCAGGACTGTGCAGATGTATTACAGCAAAAGTGACTTTACAGTGCTTTACGCCAGCAAGTTACAGAGAACACCCAGTATCTGGGAGTGAAAGAGAAGAGAATGGCTAATGGACAAAATAACAAAGCATCAGATCAGGAGGCAAGTACATATAAGATAAAACAGGTCTAGTCTGCAACTTAATTCCGCATTTTCTAATCACTATGCAACACAATTCTGTGTTACATGATGAAACTATGCTGGTGTGAGCACCTCACTCACTAAACGTCATGAAGCGGCACTGAGGAGGAGGGAATTTATGAGCAGCTCAGACAACAGAAAAGGCAGTCATCACGGGCCTGCTGGGTCAAAGGCTCACACCACACGGATATGCTTTAACTTGTCTGCAGGCTATCTTCAAAACCAAATCAACAAAACAGTGTTGTGAGATGTGCAAAAGTTAGAGCCCTGGTGCAACGCTGGTGGGAAAGCAAAATGGTGCACTTGCTATGGAAAACAGTATGGAGGTTCCTTGAAAAAACAAAAAATAGAACCACCTTACGACCCAGCAAATGCACATCTGGGTAATTATCCTGAAAAACTGAAATCAGGATCTTGAAGACACATTAGCACTCCCAGGTTCACTGAGGCATTATTCACAATAGCCAAGGTGTGGAAATAACCTAAATGTCCATTGACAGAGGACTGGAGAAAGAAAATGTGGTGGATACATAAATGAAACATTATCCAGCTTTAAAAAAAGAAGAAAACTCTGCAATATGCAACAATATGGATGAATGACAACACTGTGCTGAGTGACTGCACAGAAAGACAAATCCTGCCTGATTCCACCAATAGGAGGGACCTAAAATAGTGAAATTCACAGAATCAGAGAGTAGAATGGTGATTGCCAAGGGCTGAGGGGAGTGGAAAATGGGGAGTTGCTGATTGACGGGCATAAAGTTTGAGTGAAGCAAGGTGAGTGCATTCTAGAGATCCGCCGAACACCACTGTGCCCGTAGCAAACTACATTTAAAAATGTGTTAAGAGGGTAGATCGCATGTTAAGTGTTCTAACCAGAATAAAATAAGATTTAAAAATAAATAAACAATTTCAGAGGCGAAAAACCCCCCCCAAACTACCTCGATGCATCAACTACATTTAAGTCAAACACTAAAAAATAGCAGCGAGAGTTTTTCTTCTTTTCCAAAGGAAAGAACAGCATCTGGATTTGGTCCTTTCCTTAGAAAGTCTTGATCGCCATCCAAGGCAATGATGTTTATTCCCCAACAGTATGGAGGAGAAACAAAGAAGGGCTGTCAGTCCCAGGATAAAACAACAGGAAATGCAAGTTTTACTCGTCCGCATTGGGCACTTCTCTGGACCAAAATAAAAGAACAAATCCACTGCATTTCCATGGCACCTGGCTACTTGAAGAAGAGGTGAGCAGACATCACTGGTATATGAAAAGGGGTCTCTGGATTCTAGAGAATTTCTACCCAATGGTTTTTATTTAAATGCCAGAGCAAGTCTCTGTCCTTCTCATTAGTCCCTCTGATTGCACACAAGGGCCAGGGCTTAGGCAGAAGGAACGCATGGGAAGAAGGCAGGGCACAGAGGTCATGAGTAGCAGCTTTGAAACTAGGCAAATCTGAGCTCAAACACTGCCTTCTTTGCTTATGAATGTGATCCTCTTGAGCAGGTTGCCTGCTAAACTTTAGCTTCCTTACCTATAAAATGGGAAAGCAGTCCCTACCTATGGGGATCACTGTGAAGATTAAATGAAATTCTGTTTTTAATGTATTTAGCATGTGCCTGGCGGATGTTCTTATAAAGGGAATAGAATATACTTGTTATTTCAGGTGACTCAGGCTTCTTACCACTACTTACTACAGAAAACAATTATTAATTCCACATCCAATGACAAACATTTGAGTCTCCAGCACTGAGTGGGAAGGAGTTCTTACTTTGAGGAGGAATGGATAGAAGACATGTAATAAGCAAGTATAGTGAAATCTTAATTTCAGAATCTATGAGGTAAGTATATAGGTGCTCACTGTAAAGTGCTTTACTTTTTTGTATGCTTTAAAGTTTTCATAATAAAATGTTGAGAAAAAAATTCAATGCAGAACAGAAAAATTAATAGATTATAGAGAGTCAAACTGAATTAGAACAGAACAGAAAACCACACACAGCTAGATCATTAACCAAAACACTGAATGATACCAGTGCTGTTCTGATTTCTGGTGAGACTTAGAACTACGAAATGGACCATGTCACTTGCATGCACACATCTGTCCCACCGCTGGAACCTGCATGTCTGGCTCAGAATGATAACAGGTGACACTTAGATCTAAGAAAGATCTTTATCTCATAGATCTTCCATTTCCAGGCCACTGATTTCCCAATCAAGAGGCTGAAAATGGAACAATATGCTAAACTCTAAGCGTCATAGCATAAGACCAACTGACACTGCTTAAAATGAAAAATGTCCCTTCTAATCTCTTCCCCCTCCTTCTTCCTGAATTATACATAGATTCTCACAGTTTCTCTCTCTCTCTCTTTTTAAAAAACTTCTGTATGAAATCAAGACCAGGAAGTTAATCAAGTCATCCACCTGGGGAAGCAGACACCCAGAAAATGACATACGAATATTGGCTTCATTTCCCAATAACATAAAAGCAGCTCTCCAGCTATAATTCCATAAAGACCCTGTAAGGCTATGGTGAAAAGCGCCAGAGGATTCGGGAGTCCTATGGGAACACAGGAGATCCAAGTGAAGTGAAACTAAGTAGGGCAGGCAAGGACTACATCCTACTTATAAGCAAGGTAATTTGGAGGAATAAATGACATCCAAAAAGCTGTATGTACAGAGAACGTCTTCACAGGTTGGTGACTGAACAGTAAGCTTAATTTTCATGATCATTATTATTCATTTACAAAAATAAATTAATATCCCATTGAGAGGAATAACTTTTGTGTTGTTTTTGAGAGTCTGACTTACAAGGAAAAGTTATAAACATTTAGCTTCTAAAAAATGTATAGCCAGATACTTCTTGAATCTCAGTGTTGTTTTCCCTTCATTTACTAAAGAACACTGGATCACACTATTCAAGGCCAAAAGCGAATTGTAATCCAGACCTAATATTTCTCTCCTCCTTTATCCTAGTCAAGGACTCTTATCTAAACCACTTTGCCTCCTGCTGTGGAAATGGTTAATATTATTAAAGGTTTGTTCTCAAGAGGGAAAAAGATGGTACTTAACCACTAACCATTGTAGTAAAATGTCAGTAATGTGATATTGTTAGTACTCACTTATGGTCTATATCACATAAATTGCAGTACAGATGGGACTACACTTTAATAATGGGATCCCAGGCTCCAGAGCCACTATGAGCCAGCTATGAGCAGTCACAAGCTGGAATAAAGTTTGCATGGTGAAAATAACCACCATGATTCAGTGAGCACCTACTGTACGCCAAACACTGTTACATAAGTTACTTATGCCATGTCTAATTCTCACACCATCTGCAAAGGTAGTATTATCACCTCCATTTTACAGGTGACAAAAGCCTGGCTCAGGAAGCTGAAGTAACATTACCAAGAAGATTCTATCCATTTTAACACCATGGTAGTAAGATTTTAGTGAAGTTATTTATGTTCCTGAGCTCCCACTGTTCATCTACAGAATGAGAAGCACACCACCTGCCCTTCAGAGGGCTGCTGTGAGAGTGCAGAGAACTAGTGCAGGTAACGTGCATAACACAATGCCCCTACTAGCATGTTAGCAACAAATATCAACTAGAGAGAAGATACTTGCTACATTTTTATGTCTTCCTGCAAATTTTTACATCCTTAAAAATTCCCAGAGTCCTTGCCTTTTTCTTTAACTCATCTGTATTTAAAATATTCTAATACTTATCTCTGAGTACACTATGCATTGAGATGTTCAGAGGTTTTTTTTCTGATGGCAAAGGGCAGCAGAAAAGATAACAGAGGTAATGAAATAACTATCTTCATCTTCGAATTATCAGTCTTTTCTATTATCTTGTGCCTCAGTTTTTCTCAGTACCATTATATTCTGCATACAGCTATTCTGTCCATACTCTGAGCAATCTGAACTATGTATTTATGTATTTACTTATCCTCCTAAGGCAAAAAACCCTACCACCAACTTCTGACTTCAAGTACAAAATATCCCAGGTTTAAATGCTGTAGCCATATTAGTCATTTGGGTAATATACATCTTTCTTGGTTTTTAGAAATATACTCACATACAAATGATTTATCTCAGCTTCACTTTGTTATAATGACCCACCGAATTTATATTCCCCATCCATCATCCAAATGGGTAAATGAAATTTTCAGCCGACTTATAATATGGCAAAAGTTTTCTTACCACACAACTGTGTCTCCTATTGCTTTCAGTTCTAAATAATATAAAAATAGCTTTTACTATATCTGTTTAATTGACAAAAGTCAGTCAATTTTCACCCTATCTGAATAACTTTTAAACTAAGTTATAAAACTAAGTCATAGAAGTACTGGTATGTCATCTTTGGCATACTTCTCCTGAACAGTTCTTTCCCAGAGTCACTGATTCACTCCACACAATATTATTTAACACCTACTATGTGCCAGGTCCCTGAGATACAAACACTGAGCAAAAGCAGACCTAGTGTGTACTCTAAAGGAGGTTATAGTGTCACAGAAGAGACAGGAAAGCATTGAATAACACACAATCAGGGCAGCTGACACAAGTGCTAGAAAAGGGCCTTTCATATGCCTGTCAGGGAAGGCTGATGGGCGTGGCCTGTCAGGGAGGGCTGGTGGGCGTGGCCTGTCAGGGAAGGCTGGTGGGCTTTACCAGGTAAGCAGTACTTGAGCTGAGGTATGATTAAGGATGACTGAGGGTCAATCACATGAAGACACAAGAAGAGCGTTCTAGACAGACGGGAAGAAGGAGCACGGAGAGCCGAAAGAAGGCCAGTGAGGCCGCTGCCCAGAGAGCAAGGAGAAGCTCAGCTGATGGTAGGGAGGCTGGTGAAGGCCAACATAGATGCAGGGGCCTCGTTTTTATCCTAAGGTCAATGGGAAGGGACTAAAGAATGGTGACATGATCTGATTTGTATTTTGACTGCAGTGGAGAGACTGGATTGCAATAATGCACAGTAGAAGAAGATAAGCCATTTAGGAGGCTGCTGCAGTGATCCGGAAAAAGGATTATGGAAATGTGGCCCAGACCAGAGGTGATGAAAATTAATATTCCGAAGATACATGTCAACACACCTAGGTGTCGGTACTGTGACATGAGCTGTGCAGCCATTAACTCTTGGACTTCTCACAAACATGTGGGACAGGTATTTTTTCCCACATTTTGTAGATAAGAATATTGAGGCATATAGAAGTTTGTCCAAAATCCAGGTGGTAAACAACAGGACCAGAATCCAAACCTGTGGTTATTCAACTTCAAAACCAACTAAAAAGGTATTGTGTACAAATCAGAAATACAGTGAGAAAAAAGGGCCTCTACAGTGAGGTTTCAAAACTGAACACAAAAGCTTCTTGACCTATTTCATCAAGGTCCCAAGTGTAAGGCCTGAAGAACATGGTCTCAGGTTTCTCCTGAACAAAATGGACTCTCTCTTGAAGTTTTACACTTATAGAAGGCATACCTATTTCCACATATCGACTTGGCAAATCCCTCATCTCACTGGCGTGCCGCTCCTTCACTGAGCATATCTAGAAGATAAATGCACAGGTTATTTTATTCGTTTGATGGAAAAATCTTCATAGCATTTCAGTCAACATACGATACTTTCGTTAAATTAGCCACAAGGCTCTGCAGATGGAGGGCACACCATCTACCCAATGACTTAAATGATACAAATTAACCTGAGTGACACATACCGAGTTCCCCCCAAAATAAGACCGAGTCTCATATTAATTTTTGCTCCAACAATCTACATTTATTCATTTATTCATGTACAAAAATCTACATTTATTCAAACAGTCATGTCTGGCTGACAATCTTAACTGGGGCTTATGTTTGGGGTAGGGCTTATATTACGAGCATCCTGAAAAATCATGCTAGGGCTTATTTTCCAGTTAGGTCTTATTTTGGGGGAAACACAGTAGCAATCATTACCTACATTGTTCAACATTATTTTTTAATAAAGTCTTATTTAAGGGTGAAGAAAGGAAGCTACAATATAGTTCTCACATGTTTCCAATGACCCATTCTCGGCAGCACCACATAAGGACCACTTCTACCATCATCCAGATAAAGCTCTGGCAGAAGTACACATCCAGAAATACCTGATGGCTAATTTGGGCAACAGCCGTATTAGCTCTCGTGTTTCTGACTACGTATTAGTAATTTAGTTCACTGTTGCTAAATAATACTTTGCAAAGCTGGTACGTGCTCTTCCTCTATCAAGTACATTAAAATTAATGTGTTATATAAATAATTTAAATCAGGTTGATAAATTACAGCCTGGCCCTGGCCTCTTTTTTTAAGGCCTGTAAGCTAAGAATAGTGTTTTTTGTTTTTTTCCCCTAAGATTTTATTGGGGAATTAGGGGAGGGGAACGATGTTGGGGAAATGGGGAGGGGAACAGTGTTGGGGAATTGGGGAAGGGGAACAGCCAAGTTGTTGTCCTTCAATCTTAGTTGTGGAGGGTGCAGCAAGCTCAGCTCTAAGTCCAGTAGCGCCACTCAGCTCAAGGGGCTGAGTTCAGTCTTTAGTTGTGGGTGGACATAGCCCACCATTTCGGACAGGCAACCTTGTTATTAGGAGCATGTGCTCTCACCAGGCTAAGACATCCTGCCACCTGTTGGCAGCTCAGTGGCAGCTCAGCTCGGGCACGGCTCACAGGCCCATGTGGGAATCAAACCGGCGACCCTGTTGCTCAGAGCTCACATTCTTGAGCAAGCTCTTAACCAACTGAGCCACTCGGCCAGCCCAGAAGTTTTTATGCTTTTAAAGGCTTGGGAGGGAGGAAAGAAGGGAGGGAGAGAGGGAGGGAGGGAAGAGTAGGAAGGGATGGAAAGAAAAAGAAAAATATTTAGCAGAAACAGTACGTAGCCTGAAAAGTTTAATATATTTAATGCCGGCCCTTTACAGAAAAAGTTTGCTGATCCCTATTTTAAATTATATGTATACAATTTGGATATATAGATGTGTTTGTGTGTGTGTATTTATCACTCACACACATAACATAGAACACATAACACATATGTGTTTACAATAGTTTCACAGTGATAAGACTATGGATATTTTCTATTTTCTTTGCTATATTTTCTAAAGTAAATATATTCTATTTTGTAATAAGACACAACAAAAATTTATGTAAGTTCAGCCATCAAAGTAAGACTGAATCGAAAGTTAAATACTGATTGTACCCAACTTTTGTCAGAAATCAGGTTTCTTCCATTTTCTTTAGATAGTATTTACTGTGTTTTTTTATAGCTGCTACCCTAAGCGTAGCTACAATACAGAAAATTCCAAAATAGAGAAAAACCCAAAGAGAAAAAACAAGTACCATTTATTGTCCCAGCAAAACCGAATACCATGAACAATTTTTTTAATCTACTTTTATGAACCTAACAATTTAGTATAAATAATTAAAGAGGTTATTTAAATATTCTTCCACAATTCTTTAATGTCTTTATAGTATTTCATTACATGAGTGTAATATAATTTATTTAATCCCCTTTTAGACATTAGTTTTTTGCTTCTATCTCTAATATGAGCAATAGTGCAATCAACATAGTCGGATATAAAACTTTTGGACTTTTGTTTCCTTAGGATAAATTCCTAGAAGTAGAACTGATAGGTCAATGGGTATGTACACTGTGACAAGGTTTGGTTTGGTTTAACACACACCCAAACTGCCGTCCAACAACACTGTGGCCACGCGAGAGCACCCACTGTCTCTGACACATTCCAACTGTAGCTGTGGAGGTATGAGCACTTACTTCAAAGTGACCAGCTATTTTCTCCCTTGCTTGCTTTGTCATTTGTCTCCTGTTCATCTCAGGCAATTTCATGTCCACTTCCCCAATGTTGCCCAACTTCCTTCTCCTTTTGTTAGACTTTTGATCTAATGTTATTCACTCTTCTCTGTCCACACTTGCTCGGGAAACTGTCTAACAGGCACTCTCCACAATGCCAAAATAATACTGTTTTCATGAGCTAATAAAAGTATACAAGGAGCAGTGCTTCAAAGGGCTTGCAGTATGACAGTAGAAAGCATGAATGCGTGTGTGTGCATGTGTATGCATGTATGTATATACATATACTGTCTAGCACTTCTCAGCGACTCTGGGCACTGTTTCTAAGTGAAGGACTTTGTAAAATCTTAGGAAGCTGATGGTATGGTGGGGGAGACACACAACGAAATAAGCATTTTACTCAAGTGTGCTGGAAGTCCCGAAGTCCAGAGAATGGGAATCTACTGGCAGGGAGGCAGGCTTCCTGGAGAAAGGGAACTCACATCTCTCTGGCCGTGCGTGCCACCACCTCTCTGAAGTCAAGGACACCCGACACTACAGGCAGCAGGGCCAGGGCTCTGCCCTCCTCAGTTGAGTGGTCTGGGTTCTCACCCCAGCACGTGTGTCACAGACGGGGGCAGCAGGTGCAGGCGTGAACACTGAAGAGCTACCCTAAGCTCACGTCCCGCGTACGAACATTATCAATGAATTCAAGAGCCCTCTGCAGTGACAGGTAGGTTCTCAACCATGAACAGTAGTTTGCTTCATCAGTCCTTCTCCCCCACTTCTCCACTTACACGTCTAGCAGGCACGTCAAATGAACACATACGAAACAACTCCTGACTTTTCCCCTCTAAGCATTTGTCATCGGCAGTCTTTCCCATTTACCTTCATTTTCTAGTTCCTCAGGTAAAAAAAACAAAAACAAAAAAAAACAAAAACAAAAACAAAACAAAGGCACCGCTGACTTCCTTTTCCTTACATGCTACATTCAGCCATGAATCGTACTGTGGCGTCTGCCCTCAAAATAGATCCAGAATCCAGTCATTCCTTACAGGCTGCCCCGGCTGGGCCGAGGCAGCACTTTTGAACTGAGGTGACAAGCAGCCTCTTACCCAGTCTCCCCTCCTCCCTGCACCCGTGCTGCTTAGCGCCACACAGCAACCACAGTGACCCTTCTACAGTCCAAATTGGGCCATTTAACTAACTCCACTGCTCAGAGCCCTCTGCTGGTTTCCCACTCACTCCAATTCAAAGCCCAAGGTTTCATAAAGGCCTGTGTGCCCTCCAGGATCTGTTCCACCCAAACACACCCACACAGCTCTCGTGTCATCTTCTATCCCTCTTCACCCCTGCTCCATCCACTTTGGCCATGATGGTTTTCCGTATGTGCACAAAGACATGCCAACCAAACTCTTGCCCAAGGATTCTGTCTGGGCTGTTCACTCTGCTGACACCCCACGCCCACAGCTGCATGGTTTCCTCCCTCCACATCTCTGCCCAGGTGACACATTAGTTATGAAAGATGTCTTTCCTGGACCACCATATATTAAATGGCATCTACCTCCACCCCTTCCCCCATTTTCCTGAATATTCTCCCTGATAGTCACCACCATCAACATGGCATATTTACTTACTTGTCCATTTTCCCTCACTAGAATGTAAATTTACCCTGGGAGGGAATTCATGAATTTGTTTATTTTTGTATCTGCAACACTAGAACACTGCCTGGCACATCGCAGGAACTTGGTAAATTTGTATAAATGAATGAATGAATGAAAGAAAGAGAGAAAGCGAGAGAGCAGCGGTAAACTCTGATTGCACACTTTCCTAGGCTATGGTGGTTGTTTCTCACCAATAAGAGTACTCTCTGTCTGAGAGAAAAGATTATGCCCTCCATTTTCTTCTCTCCACAGAACACAGTAAGATTCTCCACTGAGAAGTGGCTCAGAATATTACCAAATGAGTCTGAAGAAGAGGACTCTCCGATAAAATGAAACATTTGACATGAAAAAGCATGAGTTGGATTGTAATCTGGACACAAAATTCATTAGTTCCTGTGGCTTCTGTAATAGATTACCACAAACTTGGGGGCTTAAAACAACAGAAATTTATTCTTTCATAGCTCTGCAGACCAGAAAAGTCTGAAATCAGTGTCACTGGGCCAAATCAAGGTGTGGTTAGGCCCGCACTGCACTCCTCCCAGAGGCTCTAGGGAGAACCTAGAATCCTGCCTCCTCTGTCTCCTGGTGGCCACCTCCGTGGTGACAATGCCTCCCCTGTGGTGGTGGCACTCCCTCTGTTAGGACACGTGTGACTGCACTTAGGGCCCGCCCAGAATGATCGCCTCATCTCAAGATCCTTAGTGAGTCACATCTTTTGACATATAAAGAAATGTTTACAGGTAGCAGCAATTAGGACTTGCTTTCTTTGGGGGTCATTATGCAGCCCGATAGAGAAAGCATTTCTGGTAGTAACCACTAAACTTCTTACATGTCCCTATAGGCTAATTTTCCCTGTCTTTCACCAAAACAAGAAAATCACAACTTTAAAACAAAGAGTAAAGCCACTTGGTTCATTTAAGGGATTTAAAAAATATCAAGAACTTAAGTTTATTGGATGAGTAACCACACACATGGGATAAGGAGCCTGAGGGTCACTTTTTTTTTATTCCAGACTTTCGGGCACAACTTCCTTCCTGTCGTCATTAATGTGAGTCGGGCTACGTTCTTTTAACCCACGAAAACAACAAGCACATCCACGATTAGGAAAAAAAGAAATGAGAACCTGAATTCTATCAACCTATGGGCCAGGAGGGCCTAACCCTAAGCTAACTATGCTTGTTTTGGCCATAAGAGACAGTGCACTAGTGATTTTCATGCTTTCCTTTTCCGGAGAGGAGTAAATTTTAAGTAGCCATGTCTCTTTCATGATATAATAATGACAGCTAATATTTATTAAGCACAATATGTCGGATTACATGCTAAGCTCTTCATGTACATCACCTCATTTAGTCCCCCACAAAACTTATGTGAGAGTGATTAGTACCCCCATTTTGGGGATGAGGAGAGTAAGCCTTAGGGTCACACAGGAAGTGAACAGAGAAGCTGGAATTGACCTCAAGTCTGTGTGACTCCACAGCCTGAGCTCTCCCATTAGACCACTACCATGATACCTTCTAACACTACTTTCACCTCAACTAATTTTTAGTTTATTTTGTTTAGGTTAAGCTATATATTTTTAAAGGGAAGCAAACCAATTTTGGCTGTGAAGTATCTAATGTAGGACAAGCACTGCTATGCATTAAATAAATGTGAATGAGCTTTGGTCCTCTTTTGTAGAATAGCTAAATTTCACTTACTCACGCACATAAAGGACAGTCATACGCCACAAAACAGTCCCAAGTCTTATCAATAGTAAGTCTGAGCCTCTACTCCATCATATTATTACCAAGCAAGAAGGATGATTTCGTTTTATCCCTCTTTTTCTGCCATCATCTCTAATGAAGAAACTAAGGGTCAAAGCTAAGAGAAACAGAACAACGGAGAAAGGAAAACCTGATGACACAATAAAACTAACCAAGTGTTCTATAAAGAGCCAAGGCCAATTGGGTTATGGGAAATTTAAAAAAGATTTTAAAAAGGCAGCACCATTCTGAAAACAGAAGAGCTCACGATTTGTTTTGCATGGCATGGAAAAGAAAGGCTGTATCTTAAAACATATGCATCTGAAAGAATTTTAACATTGAAGAAAAAGAGTATTTCCAGAGATAAAGAGGGACACTTGATAATGATGAAACATGCTTAATTCTTCATAAACATATAATAATCTTAAATATGTGCAAATCTAGTAAGAGTGCTCCAAAAAAATATGAAGGAAAAACTTACAGAATTCTACAGAGAAATAGCCAATTTTATAAGAGATTTTAACTCGCCTGTTTGCAACTGATGGAACAAATAGATACTATCACATGACAATAATACTCAAATGAAAATATTTTGATTCCAAGAAGCCATTCAGAAGTCAGGTTCCTTTGGCCTATCCTCAGTGGATCTATAACAACATGGACTTATTATAAAGACAAGCAAAAGCACCTTGACAGATGTTCCCCAGCCGATGATGAGTGTTACGCTGTCCTTCCAGCAGAGGCTGCAGGGATACATATCTGGGCGAAGACTTATGTCATCCCGGGGCACATTGGTGATTCTTTGCCTTGAGGTGATGTCAAAAATCTTCACACCCTGGAAAATAAAACAGCATTAAGCATCCTCTACTCAGGAGAAGACAAGTAAAGGAAAATTTATTAACAGCTACCACTACACAGCACTGAAACCAGCCCTGCCAAACACTGTCGGTGTTTCCTGAGTCCTGTTGGGAGCCACACAGAGGAAACTGCTCCTACTTCACACAAACCCGTGAGGACGCCAACAAGGCAAACTTCTATGCCTCTTTCGGGACAAGAGAGATTTTATTGGTGGATTGTATCAGTGGCTCAAATGCAACACAAATGTGAAATGTATAGATGTCAACCAACTGCGTTTCCAAAACGACAACTTAGTAACAGAAGTTAACATTTCTAATTGCATCGTTCCCCTACAAAAATGAAGTTTGTTTCTGAGAAACAGTTTAAACTGAAAATCTACCGGGTAAAGAAAACTATTATACAACAGACATTTAAAGTTTGCAAATGGAAACACCAAGCAAGCAGCTAACAAAAAATAAACCAAGGGTCCACACGTTCGTTTACCACACGTTCATAACCCAGGAAAAGTAAGAAAAGTCCTGAATAACAGGCAGATTCTGGGAGATTTCTACCATTTAAAATGGAACAGAACAAATTTACTAAGTTATACCGTGAAATTCCAAAAGATACGCCAATTATCAAAAGGACAATTTTTAAACTTTCTCCTCACTCTAACTCAGATTGAGTAAATTTTAAGTAAGTCGAGTACCAAAAATTATGACCTGCTTTTTAAAAGGCAGGCCTATTTTTTGCCTGTGATTATACTGGGAGTAAAAATGAAATCAGCAATATCCTGCACCTGTTTCATATCGATGCTACTTGCCTTTGGCTAATAGGCAAATGGTACTTTTCCCAGTGCAGCCCTTCAATTATTAAGATGCCTTTTCATTTTCTTGGCTATTCTCGATGCCTCGGGTTTCTTCCTCTAAAATAGAGTCCAGAATATTTTGGGAATGATGCTATTATGAAAGCCAAGAGCAATCTAATTTCTTTAACCTTCCAGGTATGATATCAATTGCCATTTGTAACTTGTAGAAATGACCGCAGCAAGTGGCACCCTTTCCTTTGTAACAGCCCTCTCAGTGCGGCCACTCTTTTGGCCCTAAAGAAGCAATGGGAGGATGGAGACCACTTTACCATGTTATTGGCCCAGGCAATCAGATGGCCCCTCCACTTCACGCTCCTTATGTGCCCCTCCCCTTCGTGCAGGACGGAAGACTTCCATCTGCTCATCCAGGACCGTTCAAACAGCAGTAACTAGGGACACATACCATAAAACAGAATTTCAGACACTGAGAAGCACATGTTACTGTCCTTGCTTACAATTTCTGCCTGGCCACTGACCACATGACAAGTTATGCTCAGTATTTTTTATGCAAACTTATAGTGGTACATAATTTGCACCTTGGAAAGAATTCCCACTACATTTTATGCTGCCCAGGACATTGTTTAAAATGTACTTCAGTGCAAAAGTTACTGTAAAGTCAAGCCACAAGATGGCACCAAAATACCAACATTCATGGACAATAATGCCCATTAGTCAGTCAAAAGGTTTGTATCACAAAATGTTCTTCAACTGATTGCCTAGGATTTAATTTATTTTATAAACCAGGAAATCAAAAACCTCATACATTTTTCCATGAAAGTAAGATACTAGTTACAAGATTAAGCAACAATAGTTAGAAGCAGTCTGTTTTTCCTTCAATGCAAGAAAAATAATTTAACAATGACATTTGAGTAGTAATCCATGTTATAAGAGAAATTTGCTTTAGGATTAAACTTCTTTAAAAAGTTGAGGGTAGCTAGGGTCTTTACTTCATAGGGAAGAATCCATAATAAAAAATCTGCTGGATAAAATTTATTATCAAATATAACTGGTCAAAACCTCTAAGACTGGTGAAGATGTAGTTCTAGTAATTCATGCATTATTAAGGCTACAATAATATACCTTTTTCTTGATATACCAATTTAAACCCTTTAAGAAAAGACATTTATACAATATATAACTTAACATGTACAAGATATAATTATACAATGTATAGCTTGTAACTTCAGACATGTAATCCTGAACACATTTATCATTTAAAAGCAAATGATGACAACAGATTCCATAATAGAATTTTCAAAATTCCTATCATCAGAGTCAATTTCAATTTACCTTAATATAAGCTGTGTCCCTTCCCACCCCAAACAAAGGGGAGAATGTAAGTAATAGGACAAAGAGAGTAAATTCACATTTTACTTGTATTTTTTAGTTAGGCTTCTATAATCAAAAGGGGCACAACAAAAAAAAATTTTTTTAACCCCTAAAATTAAGCAAGTGTCCATCTTCCCAAATAAGCGGAGTTTGGTCACTTTTAAATGCCGCAAGTGTCTGAAGCTCTCCATTATCCAGGGGAAAGGAAGCCGGCCTTACACAGCGCACAGTGGAGACTGGGGACAGGGCTTTCCTGATCCCGCGGATGCTGTCTTCCCGTCAGTGACAGGGCACACGCAGGGGGCTCCTCTGCTCTCTCAGAGACCTTTTGACCATCTCGTCCCCTCTCAGCCCAGGTTCTAAGTAAGAAACCACCACCACTGTGTCTCCTGCCTCCAGTCAGAGGCCCTTAGGTCCGTCCTGTGACTCAGCCTCTCCTGAAGAGCCAAGGAGGTCATGGAATGTACTCAGTATTTTGTGACAGGATAGGTTTGAAATTAGGGAAAGGAGGAGAAAGAATGAGAGGATAGATCCTGCTACACATGACACTAACGACAGGTAGCTCAAAACAATTGTGTTTAAACAGAAGGAACTGATAGGATTAAAATGCTAGGCTGCCATCTGTGGCCTGGATCAGGTGGAGGTGACTGGCCCAGGGCCCAGGCAGGCTCCACAGCCCCTGCTGGAGGGGACTGGAGGGGACAGGAGTGGGCGGCCAGGGGGAAAGTGAGGTAGGGTGGGCATCAAGTCCCTCTCCCTCACCAGTTCCCACTGACAGAGGACTGACCCAGTATTAAAGGGAACAATCTGTACCTGTGCAAGAAATTAAAGACGGCTCAAATTTTAAACTAAAAACTCTATTAAATATGATAGAAATAAGACCCCAGTGAAGACCACGATTCAACTCACTACAAGAAAAAGCCCACCCGGGGAGTCGCTGGCTGGGTAGATATGCCAAACTCCCCCCAGGCTCAGTGCAGTGGGGGCTGGAGGTGAGGGCAGTCACAGGGAGAACCGCTAGCAGGGTCACACAGGCTTTGGTCAGCACTCCCACAATCACGTGGTGACACAGTTTGGAAAAGAAGCAGGCATAGGCAGTCGAGCAGTTAGGAGAGGTGGGCAGTACAGTACCTGCACACACCTAAAACTGCCATAGCAAATACAGAAGCAGGCTTTCACAAAAAGCACAGCACTTCCCTGCTGCACCAATGATTACATTTTTTGGAAGCCATCTTTCCAACAGACAATTGTGTTCCAATTCAGGCAAAAAGGAACACATACCACGTCCTTTTCCCACCTTTGTTCAGAATAAAGATTTGGACAAATTTTCACAAAATCTCTGAGAAATTCACAGCAACTTCAACTGTGAATACTGTATACAGACTTCTCCCAGTAAACATGAACTAACAACAACAACAACAACAACAAAACACTAGCAATATGGAAAAATGTAGTATTTGAAAACAATAGGACTTATCTAGAGGATGAGAGAAATATTCCACTCCTGACTTCACAGCAGTGAGGCAGTCATAAAATAGAGAACTTTAAAAATAATTCTTTTTGTTCTCCTGTGACAACAAAATTAGGCCAGAAATCAGTAACAAAGGACTAGAAAAAAAAACAAAAAAATAAATAACTGTAAAAAAAAAAAAAAAAAGATATTCTCTATCCTTGAGTGAACGAGGAAATGAGACCGCAACCAGAGCACTCCGAGAATCGGAAAACAAACACGACAAACTGAAACTTCAGGGGATGCAATCAAAACTGTAAACAAGGGCCAGTCCGCAGCTCTACAACTTAATGATGAACAAAAGCAGATGTGCATGTACTGGCTATATGACAAAAACAAAAATAGTTTACTGAGGGATGTAAAAGAAGACCGAAATAAACAGAAAGATACATTATATTCCTGGATAATAAGACTTAAAATTCTCACTGAAGAGCTCAAGTCCTATGTTAACCTATGATTTTAATGTAAGTCCAAAGAATATCTCACAGAAATTATTTCTAGAACTTCTAAAATGCTATAAATGCACTTCAAAATATGTGAGAAGAAATTTTTTTTTAACTAAGCAATTTGGGGTATGTGTGTGGATTTGCCCTTTCAGACAGTAAAACATTTTATAAAATCAACACTCAAAACAGTGTAGCAATGGTCCTAAAACTGGCAGATGAAGGAAAAAGAACTGACAAAGATGAATCAAAATGATAAGATCATACATGGGGTGGGGGGTGTTTGTGTGTGCCTGGTGTGCGCGCGCGCATGTGTGCGTGTGTGCGTGTGTGTGTGTGTGCGTGTGTGTGTGTGCGTGTGTGTGTGTGCGTGTGTGTGTGTACAGGGAACAGGACTCCTCAGACTACTGAGCAGTAGTCCCACCATCTTTCGGGAGGATCCTTTAGCATTATGGGCTCAAAGCTTTAGTAAGTCCACATCTAGAAATTTATGCTAGGTAGTGATCAGACAAGTAAGGAAAGATGTATGTAAATTTATTTATAATGGCTGGAAATAGACTAACAACTGGGCAATGACTGAGTAAACTGTGGTAGAGCCCGACATATGAATGGTATGCATCCATTTTAAAATGATTTTATATATGCACATCTATTAGCATAAAAAGAAGTTCAGGGCATATTAAATAAAAAAGCAGATTGCAAAACAGTATTAAATATGAAGAATTTTAAATAAAATATGAATGTGTATTCATATATAAAAATCTGAAGATATGTTACCAAGTAATAATTAATTGAAGATATGTTACCAAGTAATAATTAATTCTAATACAGGTGGGTTTTTTATTATTCCTATTTTATAATTATACTGCATGAAACATGTGAATTATTTTTATAATGTTAACATTATACATATAGGGAGAAAAATCCATTCTCTTATTTTTACAATTGGGATAATTTAGGGGAATAGTTGAAACAAAACAATAAAACAATACGAAAAATTCACTGGATCTTAAAGAAGGAATGTTTGAAGCATACTGAATAGGTATTAGAATTGATTCATATAAACTGTAACTGCTTTTTAATAAAACATTAACTTCTGAAAACTGTTAATAAGTCTTGCTGCAATTCCAGCCAAAATGCAAGCTCACTATCATTGGTGCTTTCTGTCAGGGCCACTGTGAGTTCTGGGAGGGGCTGAGGCAGGAGGACCCCCGCAGCCCTTTGTCTCCCGCTGCTCTGGCTCCAGAGAAAGCTTCCAGCAGAGGGCAGGATGACAGGAGGGCCAGAAGAATTTGGAATTCAGTCCGCTTCACAGCTGATTCCCCGTTTCCAGGTTCTGTTAAAATAAACCCTGTGTGTCCTGCTCCGACGCGGAATGAGAGCAGCGTCTCCCTCAGTGGTGTTTTTACAGCACAGAAGGCACACGACACGCTGTGTGGTGGGGTGCTCAGAAAAAGAGGGGGAGGCTAGCATGCTAACTTCTGTAAATGGAACCAATTTTAACTGATTCACATTACAATTTTAGACAGGATTCGTGTTATTTCCTGATGCTTTTCCAATAGTAGTTTCAATCACTTCACCTTTATATTTTGTGGATGAAGAATAAGCAAAAACAAACAAACAATAGCTGTAAATAGACTTAAATATATTAGGAAGGTCATTTTGTTTAGAAGAATTTTTTTGTCAGTCAAATAATTTCCCCCTAATTTCAAGTTCTGTATACATTTTAGGGTCATGCTGGTTCTATCAGGGGATAACGAGTAGCATATTTTGTCTTGTTCACTGACATTCACATGTTTGCCTTGTGCCTCCCAGACTGAAAATGTGCTGGGGACAGAGACCACATCTCACACTTTGCTAGACACACAAGGCATAGTAAACAGCCGACACGGAGAAGGCGTTCCCAGTCCTACCAGTCGTCTCCTTTCCTTCGTTGTTCACACACACAATGTGCTTGCTCCAGGACGAGCCACTCTCGGTTACTCAGCCCATCTGCAGTTATTATGCCCAGTGTGTCCACTCCGGAATCTGCCCTAATCTCAAAATGTGAGGAAAGACCCCTGTGACTGTTCATATAATTAATACACACCCTCGCTCAGAGAAAAGACTCGCTCATACCGACCCCACGTCCCGCTCCTCACATGCTGGCCTAGTTTTGCTTGCTCAGTGCCAGAGGATATAATTTGTGCACAGCTTGTCAAAATCTGAAAGCTACTTTTAGGGTTAATCTTCCCCTATTCAGTTTAGGTAAATGCAGTTCCTTTATTTCAGGGACACCAAGTGGCCTCTTAATCAGCCTGAGCAGTGTATACCTGAACCCTGTCAGTGCCTGCAGAAGGCTCGGGACTGCCTCCGCACCTCTCCTCCCAGCTGTCAGCCTGCCTGCCTCTCTCCTCCACGCGTGCGCTGCCTGCTTCTCTCCCCAACCTGCGCTGCCTGCTTCTCTCCTCCCAGCTGTCAGCCTGCCTGCTTCTCTCCCCACGCGCCCTGCCTGCTTCTCTCCTCCACGCACCCCTGCCTGC